>NC_140177.1:122285363-122385728 GCF_963971535.1 Notolepis coatsorum | reverse complement strand
AGGAGAGAGGGTGAAGGAAGGAGAGAGGGTTGAAGGGAAGGAGAGAGGTGAAGGGAAGGAAGGGTGAAGGGAAGGATGTGTAAGGAAGGAGAGAGGGTGAAGGAAGGATATAGGGTGTAAGGAAGGAGAGAGGGTGAAGGAAGGATATAGGGTGTAAGGAAGGAGAGAGGTGAAGGGAAGGAGAAGTGTAGGAGGAGAGAGAGGAGAGAGGGTTTAGGGAGGAGAGAAGGTGAAGGGAAGGAGAGAGGGT
The DNA here is from genome assembly GCF_963971535.1 of Notolepis coatsorum. Lineage (NCBI taxonomy): Eukaryota > Metazoa > Chordata > Actinopteri > Aulopiformes > Paralepididae > Notolepis > Notolepis coatsorum. Next base: position 122,385,478 of record NC_140177.1, on the reverse strand, counting down.
GAAGGGAAGGAGAGAGGGTGAAGGGAAGGAGAGAGGGTGAAGGGAAGGAGAGAGGGTGAAGGGATGGAGAGAGTGTGTAGGGAGGAGAGAGAAGGAGAGAGGTATAGTGAAGGAGGGAGGGTGTAGGAAGGTGGAGATTAAGAAACAGAAAGAAGAGAGAGGTATAGGAGAAACAGAGACCGGAGGAGGGAGAGAGGCAGAGAGAATGAGGATGGATGAGAGATAGGGCAAAGAGACCTTAGGGAGGAAGAAGGAGGAGGGAAAGGGAGAGAGGAGAGTGAATGAAGGGGGGGGGGGGGGGGGGGAGTGATAGAAGAGAGAGGAGGGAGGGGCCGTCAGGTTCCCGGGGGCAGGATGACTCACTGCGCAGCCTGCGTCACAGGCCCTGGAGGAGGACACACACACACACACACACACACACCACTCTCTCTCTCTCTCTCTCTCTCTCTCTCTCTCTCTCTCTCTCTCTCTCTTCTCTCTCTCTCTCACACACTTTCTCTCTTCACTCACACACACACACATTATACACACACACACTATCTCTCTCACACACACACACACACACACACACACCACACACCACCCACCCACACACACACACACACACACACACACACACACACACACACACACACACACACACACAACACACACACACACACCCACATACACTCACACATACACACGCACACACACCCACACACACACACACACACACACACACACACACACACACACACACACACACACACACACACACACACACACACACACCACACACACACACACACACACACACACACACACACACACACATACACTCACAACACACCACCACACCACACACACACACACCACACACACACACACACACACACACACACACACACACACACACACACACCACACACACACACACACACACACACACACACACACACACACACACACACACACACACACACACACACACACACACACACACACACACACACACACACACACACACACACACACACACACACACACAACACACACACACACACACACACACACACACACGCACGCACACACACACACAAAGATTTGCAGTACTCTAAGTGATTTGTTTTATCTCCCCTTCTCGACCCATCCGACTGCGATGCGTCTCCTTTCTGCTCTCTGATTGGTCAACTGTAGCACTAGAAGAAGACAGCTTGTCGCTCTGACACTCACTGTTTACTCTGACACACACATAAACACACACACAGAGACACACACACACAGACACATACAGACATACACACATACACACAGACACACAGGCAGACATACACACAGACACATACAAACAGACATACACACACACACACACACACACACACACAAACAGAGATGAAGAATCACTAACTGTCTGACAAACAATAATTGTTTGCTGTGAAAAGATGATGACTAACAGCTAGTGTATTATGAGAAAACAGGTACTGTACATCCATATATTCTCTCTCTCCCTCTCTCCCTCTCTCTCTCTCTCTCTCTCTCTCTCTCTCTCTCTCTCTCTCTCTCTCTCCCTCTCTCCCTCTCTCTCTCTCTCTCTCTCTCTCTCTCTCTCTCTCTGCCTCTCTCTCTCTCTCTCTCTCTCTCTCTCTCTCTCTCCGTGCTCTCTCTCTCTCTCTCTCTCTCTCTCTCTCTCTCTCTCTCTCTCTCTCTCTCTCTCTCTCTCTCTCTCCTCTCTCTCTCTCTCTCTCTCTCTCTATCAGCTCAAGGCCTTAGATCTCTTGTAGCCTCAGGCTGGACCCCGCCCCGCCCCCTGTGGCTCATCAGTTCCACTGCAACACAACCTACAGTACGGTGGACTCAGACACACGTGGCTCACATGGTTTCACACAAAAAAAATGCTGGCACGTTTACATGCACAATGAAGTAAGGTTTAGAGCACGCCTTTTCCTGTGTGTGTTGCATTGTTTTTACAGAATGAGGGGTTGTCCCAACACTGAGAACATGTGAGATAATGTGCATTGTGCCTTTTCTGCAGTTCAGCTGTGAACAAGAACCCTCCCTCTTGAAACAAGCCATTCATAATTGCAGCCACAACCGCTGTAGTTAATCATTTGCATGTGAAGATATCTTGATAAAATGCACAAGATAGCGGCTCAAGATTAAAAAGTCTAAACAAACTGTTCAAATTTGTTGCCCTTGGTGATGTCACAAGGGGGAAATAAGCAATTCATTAGGTTTGATTTATAAATTTGCTGTGGTTTTTGGAGCCAGGAACACTGCCTATAATGTACTGCCCAGTTTGTAAAAGGTATTTTACTTTTGGGTGATGTGGGATAGCAAGGCAGGGAAGGGACTAATTCATTTAAAATTCAGTGTGTAGCTACACCCAGGTGCTGGAAATTAAATACGTAAAATTGGATTTAGACCACTAAACATGTTCCACAGATTCAAGGAAGTGGTATAAAATAGTTCAAAATATACAGTAGCCTACTTAATGTCCTCTTTGCTGAATGTACTGCATTGGGAGCTTCCACTGTATACAGAGGGAAGAGGGTCTACTCTCCTGTCTTATGTTCTCATTCCAGCATCTTTTTACGTTTGATTTATTTTGGGGAAAATATCCACACACTTCCAGAGAAATATCCATAGACTTCCACAAAACAGATGGAAATACAGAGACAGTTACAGTAAGATGATTAAGTTGACGGTGAACCAAACTATTTATTAAACCCAGTAATGAACCTGTTCTCTTGCTACTGGCGGGACAGATGGGTCTACTTTGGAGAGTATTTGGGCATGGGCCCTGAAACCATCCATCTTATGAAAAAGATTCAAATAATCCTTTAAGAGGCGACGGCAGCATAGGTCGATATCACACGGAGGGCAGACGATGATGAAGATGCCAATGACGAAGATGATGATGTCACAGGTTGATTGTTATTGATTTTCAAACTAGCGTGGAAATAAAATGTGGTTTACACTTATGATGCTGTGTGTTTGTGTGTGAGAGAAAGAGAATGAGAGAGAACTTGCGTTCATGCTGTGTGTGTGTGTGTGTGTGTGTGTGTGTGTGTGTGTGTGTGTGTGTGTGTGTGTGTGTGTGTGTGTGTGTGTGTGTGTGTGTGTGTGTGTGTGTGTGTGTGTGTGTGTGTGTGTGTGTGTGTGTGTGTTTGTGTAGAATGGGGTGTTTTTGTGTGGATTGGGGTGCGTGTGTTTGTGTGTGGTAGTGTTGTAGTCGAGTCCCCAGTGCTCGAGTCCAAGTCCGAGTCACCAAAGAAGAGCCAGAGTCGAGTCCAAGTCGAGTCCCCATTACCCTAGTCCGAGTCCGAGTAAGTCATCAAGGTTGAGTCCACTTCACTCTGGCGGTCAACGAGCTGACATACAAATAAAAAAAGGTCTACATTAAACATAAATTACATTTCAAAGGGAATTTATTTACTTTGTGACACAATAGCCAAACAAATGCACTAGCCATCAATATCTCATGCCAAATGATTAGGGCATTAAAAATAACTGTATTTATCAATTAACAAGTCCGAGTCCGAGTCTGCACCTTCCGAGTCTGAATGCAGTCAATGCTCAAGTCCAAGTCCATGTCCGAGTCCTCAGTTGTCAAGTCCAAGTTGAGTCACAAGTCCTGCAAATCAGTCCAGGACTCGGACTCGAGTACTACAACACTGGTGTGTGGATTGGGACATGTGTGCATGGTATCTCAAACATAAGTGGGACACATGAGTGTTTGTGGGGGCATAACCAGTGTACTAAAAAAAATATATATATTCCTTGTTACTCATTATTCAAGTAATATTATTACTTATTACTCTCTGGGAGCAGTAATTTGTTACATTACTTGTTACATTACTTCCCTTACACCCCCCCCCCCCCCCCGCCCATAATTGCTTCCTTCCTTACTGTCAAAATGCGGTACCCTTCACCTGTGTGCCTCTGTGCGAATTATCATGTGAAGCCGTGCCCACTGATGTTTTGATAGCTTGCAAATAAACGTTTATCCTTTGAACGGTATTTTCCCAATGGTCTGTCAATCGTGGAGGTACATTTCATCACCGCATATCTTCAAGCCAAAGCTTCTTCAGTTTTTTGTCGCTTGCAGTTACAGTTATTATGACTCTCTACCACCAGACTACCACGGTGCTGACGCTGTGCCAACAGGGTTCATTTTGAGGTTGATTGCTGTTCTGTTATATGCCACCAGGAGGCACAATGGCTCGAAATATTCTGAAAGCCCACTTTGTGTGCAACTCGTGAAACATTAATAAACAGATAGATTTGTTTGTGTTATGATTGTTATGATTATGATTATGATTATTATTATTGTGTTTTAATCATGGATTGTTTGTCCCTGTACTTCTATGAGCAAAAATAAATGTGTTATAATACACACATAAGCGGGGTTGTGGCCACACAATCAGCTCCTTCCCAAGTCTTTCACCACCAAAGGAGAAGACCATGGGGTCCTCAGTGAGTCAGAGAAGAGCGCTCGCTATACTCATATAACTAGGGTTATAGAATAACCTTAAGTTATAGATCGTAGAGCTTTACGCTCTGCTCTATTGGAACACAGGAGCTGAGCAGAGCGAAAAGCTTGACAAATGTACCCGCTGAGGCCCCCTACAACCATCATAATCTGGAGTATCCGAGCCCCCCCGGCCCCCCCTAGTGGAAGACGGGAGGGAGATCGGATCCGACTGTGCGAAGAGGGTTTAGCACCTCAAACGCACAGGGTGAGCAGACCGTGGGACTTACCTTCGTTCAGAAGGGCCCGCGACCACTCGAGCGCGCATCGCACATGCCACCAGGGAACGGACGTGAAGCAAAAAAAAAAACGTCACAGCCCCCGACATCACGGGGTCGAAAGGGGCCTGGTGAGGTGAACGAGGCCGCGGCATCGAGACCCCATCAGACGGTCACTGGTGACACCACCCCCCACATCGCCAGCGTATCGGACAGGGCCCAAATCAAGTGAAGGCCCTTCAGAGCGGCACTCTCCTCAAGAGGCTACCCTCCCACAACACTCTGGGGCCAGTCGGCGTGCCGAGGAGACAACCCTCCAAGGAGGTTGATCTCTCAATCCAGGCAACAGGCCCCAAGAGTAGAACTCGACATGTGCCCGGAGCACTGCGGACTAGACAGGCGCTTAAGGGTCTACTGCAAGAACAGTATCCCGGCGGAAGGGGTGTTCGGTATGCTGTGCACTAGGCTTGGGTGGTATCACTTTTTTCATACCGTTATACCTTGATTATATAATACCCCGGTGTACGGTATTGAACGGTATGACTTTCATTTTCATCAGCGGGGGAGGGGGGGGGGGGGGGTGGCAATGGCAACCCGTGTTACCACGTAAACAGATCGCGGAGATGGCCAGTTAGCCCGCAGCATCCGAGTGCTACTATCATTAGCTCTCAGAATGGAGCCACTAGCCAGAAGCCCGCAGCATCCTAGTAATACTAACGTTAACTCTCAGAATGGTAGCCAGGAGCCCCGCAGCACCCTAGTACTAGTAACGTTAGTATTGTGTATTCAAAAACACACCGGACTGCGACGTAACGTTTTACCGTTTATTTGCTTGTTACACCAGTCCACAACAACACACACTCTCGTTACCACAACGTTTTACGGTATTTTCACAGCACTGTCGCAACATTACCGTAAAGCGTGACCACCGTTGTGATACACATACACAACAGTTAGCTCTCAGAACAGCCAGTTAGCCCGCAGCACCAGGCAGCAACGGTAAGCGTGTCTCGACTTATTTAATTTCCAGTGAAGCGGGGTTTCCCCTCCTCCTCCTGCGGCTCGCTGCCTCGTTCCACTAGTGACTCGAGGACTGGTCTCGCCCCCTCTGCTGGCGCGTGTGTGCAGTGCACTACAACCAACCACTGTTAAAACTCCGTTTCACTGTAATATAAACTGAAATGGATCTGTGATTTTGACGGTATTGATTTTCAATACCGTCGGTATCTCTAAATACCCTGGTATACCTTAATACCGTCATACCGCCCATGCCTACTGTGCACCATGTCACAACCTCCACAAACCCGACCCCGCCAATTCCAGCGGGTTCAAGGTTCAAAGAAGAGGCTGACACAATTGGCAGACGTCGTGAAAGATGCAGGGGCATACTCTGGGGCAGACAGGGTCAGGCCCGGCCTCAACCCGAGAGTCGACTCTGCTACCAACACACCGGGGAACCAACCACCCCCCTATTTTTTGTTTAACAAGAGGCGGTTGTTCCCTTAACCCACAAAGAAAACTCAGAAACATAACTGCGCGTATACACAGGCTATACAAGCAGTACAAGTGTTTCAGTTTTCAAAGGGTTAACACAGGCCAACAGGTCGACGAGAACGAGTTCGGACCTGGGCCCGGCGGACCGGGACCTACACAGAGATGCCTAGAGGAGTTGACAGAAACCTCCCCGACAGCCCCCTCCCATCCCCGTCCTAGCAGGGAGGGAGGGGTGAAACAAATGGAGAAGGACCAAGCCCCCTAACACAGCGCAAGGTACAACACAGTATGGACAAGCACGTCACTGTTAAGGGCAACTCATGGTGGCATACATATGACACACACATCCACGACATCAATCCCTGCGACGCCTGGCCCGACCCGGCATTTTCCCCCCGGAAAAGCACAAAGTCCTTCAGGGTACCAGCAGATCTGTGCCCTAGCGGGCAACGGGTTAAACTGACCTGGTCCAGTGCGACCAGAACCAGTCCCGTGTCCTAGTCACGCCACCATCCCCAGTCCTAAGAGGGGGGTAGGTACGCATGTCGATCCAAAACATCACAGAGGGCGCCACCAAGACGGTCAGTACACTTAACGCACTGCTCCTGGTGGCCCACCTCATGGGCGTGAGACCCCTCCGCCAATGTCTTGATCTACTCCGTCATCTCCCCCCGGAGATGCACGTGAGCTGTCGAGTCTAACCTAGTGCACTGGTGCTCGGTAGAGATAAAAATCTCCTTCCCAGCCGCAGGCATAGAAAACGCTGTTTCTATGAATTGGGCAACCAAGGCGCGCCAGCCATACAGTGGTTCCACATGGAAAGCACCCAGGGCCAGCGCTATACGCACGTCGAGAACCCGAAACACATTGATGGCGAATTCTAATAAGAAACACCAGACAACGTTTCCTCTATGCTGTCTGGGACGAGCAGCAGGAAGCCGCCCTATAACACACAGACACGGGTCTCATATGGCGCGTCTGAGGTTAAAACCCTGTCAATTCTACTCTTTACATAAGAGGGGAATACAGAAGTTCCCCCAGAGAGACCTCTACATGAGTAGCAATTGAAAAAGATACATGTAATAATTGGGCCAAGTGACCAACGACTCAATACACACTTTAATAGAGAGCAGAGGAGAAAACAAACAGTTTTCGAATACATCGCATCATCCAACTTTGACAATGACAGCGGTCTGCAGCACAGAGCCGGAAAACTCACGGATGTCTCATGGCCTATAGGAAAAAACGCGCCCAGTGACGTTAGTCCATGGCCGGGGGAAATCCTGTGACCCACCCATCCTAATATGGAGTGGAACCAGGGAACCCCCCCCCCCCCCCTTCCCCCTCCCTGTGATGCGCTGACCCCTCAGCCGACAGGGAGACTGACAGGCAGGAGGCCCAACCTACTGGCCAATCAGTAAAGGGGGGAGGGGTTTATTAGTCCACCCCTTATGACCCCTCACCCCTGATACGATGCAACAACAAAGCAGAGCCATGACACCAGTTGTAGCTCGCTACATGAAAGTGCATATACCTGCAGCATTATCTACAAACTATAACTTCACTCACACACCTCGACCCTCCAGACGGGGTGGAGGCACTGGCCTCATGACATCTCCTTCATGGGCTACAAACCTAACACAACTCCCAGAACTGTCACTCTCCTCCCTCGAATATCATGCAATATCTGTCTCTAATCCTTTCAATCTCACCATTGTTACACTCTATCGCCCTCCAGGTCCCCTCGATCACTTCATAGATGAGCTGGACATGCTTCTAAGCTCCTTACCGGAAGATGGTACCCCGCTCCTTCTATTGGGCGACTTCAACCTGCCTGACTCATCTCAGTCGGTCCCAGTGGTCTCCCTCCTACAACAATTTGACCTGACTCCCACTGCCATGCCTCCCACCCACAAAGCAGGCAACTCCTTGGATCTCATATTTTCCCGTAACTCCAGCATCATTAACACCACGGTAACTCCCCTACATGTATCTGACCATTCCTTCATATCCTTCTCACTAACTCTCATGCTTAACCGAAAGGTCTTCACCCCAACTCAAACCGTCTCACTCAGACGTAACCTGGCCTCCCTATCCCCCTCCACCCTCTCCTCTGACATAATATCCGCTCTACCTTTGAGTGACACCTTCTCTGCTCTCCCCACAGAGATGGCAACCTCCACCCTCCTCTCAGCCCTTGCAACCTCCTTTGACAAGCTCTGTCCCCTCGTTGAGAAACCTGCCCGCCGTTCCCCACCCAGTCCATGGCTGACGGATGCAGTGAGAGAACAAAGACAGGTCCTGAGAGCGGCTGAGAGGAAGTATAGAAAATCACGCCTCACTGCTGACATCGACACATATCACAACCTCTTGTTAACATTCTCCAAAACCATTACTAATGCCAAAGCTTCTTTCTTTCACCATAGGATCGAGGCCTCTGCCAAGAATCTTCGCAAACTGCATGCTACCATGTCCTCCCTCCTCACTCCCCCCCCCACCCCCTCCTCTCTCATCTTTTTCTGCCGAAGACTTTGCGATCTTCTTTGAGGAAAAAGTGGAGAACATCCGCAGCTCCTTCTCCCAACCCCCACCCATTCCAAACGCTGAATCGAGAACCTCATCCTTCACTCTGTCATCTTTCTCTCCCATTACAGAAGCCGAGACCCTGACACTGGTAACGTCGAACCGTCCGACTACATGCCAGCTGGACCAGCTACCCTCCCCACTCCTCCAGACCATAGCACCGGACATCCTCCCATTCCTAACTGCAACCATCAACTCCTCACTCAACTCGGGGGTGGTCCCCACCTCCCTAAAACAAGCCAGAGTCACGCCCCTCATAAAAAAACCAACCCTGAACCCCACCGTCATAGCCAACTATCGTCCTGTCTCTCTTCTCTCCTTTCTTTCTAAAACACTTGAACGTGCTGTATCCAACCAACTTACTGCTTATCTCTTACAGAATGACCTCCTAGACCCCAATCAGTCTGGCTTCCGGACTGGCCACTCCACAGAAACGGCCCTCATTGCGGTCACAGAGGCACTTCACTTAGCAAAAGCGAAAGGCCTCTCCTCTGTCCTGATTCTCCTAGATCTATCTGCAGCCTTCGACACAGTCAACCATCAGATCCTCCTCGCGGCCCTCGCAGGAATGGGAGTGGCTGGATCTGCGCTGACATGGCTGACATCATACCTCAACGACCGCTCCTACCAAGTGTCATGGAGAGGGACTCTGTCGGCCACCCGCCCCCTCCGGACGGGTGTCCCCCAGGGCTCGGTCCTAGGACCCCTTCTCTTCTCCCTCTACACTAAATCACTGGGTAACATTATCACGTCTCATGGCTTCTCATATCATTGTTATGCCGATGATACTCAACTCTTCCTCTCCTTCCCTCCCTCAGATATCCACGTCTCTGAGCGGATCTCGGCCTGTCTGTCCGACATCTCCGCCTGGATGACGACCAACCACCTCAAACTGAACCTAAGCAAAACAGAATTTCTCCACCTGCCGGCCAAATCCTCCCCCCTGACGGACCTCTCCATCACAGTCGAGAATGCAGCTGTGACCGCGTCCCCGACCGCCAAGAACCTTGGTGTTGTCCTCGACGACCAGTTGAACTTCTCTGCTCACATCACAGCGACAACCAGAACCTGCAGATTCCTCCTGAGCAACGTCAGAAGGATACGCCCCTTCCTGACAAAAGAAGCCACCCAACTCCTCGTCCAATCAACAGTCATCTCCCGCCTCGACTACTGCAACGCACTGCTAGCTGGCCTCCCGGCCACTGCCACCAAGCCTCTTCAACTCATTCAAAACGCAGCGGCCCGCCTGATATCAAACCTACCGAAGTCGGCCCATGTCACCCCACTTCTTAGGGACCTGCACTGGCTCCCCATTGCTGCACGTATCCGCTTCAAGGCCCTCGACCTAGCATACCGTGCAGCAAAGGGAACCGCTCCCGCCTACCTCCGGTCAATGGTCTCTAACTACACACCCTCAAGACCCCTACGCTCTGCATCTTCTGGCCGCCTCAGACCTACTCCTATCCAAACTCCCGGAGGGTCATCAAAGAGAAGCCGCCTATTCTCAGTCCTTGCCCCACAATGGTGGAATGAACTACCCATCCCAGTTAGGACAGCCGAATCCCATCCAATCTTTCGCCGTCGACTAAAGACTCACTTCTTCAACCATTATCTGAAATGATAAAAAAAAAAAAAAAAAATATCTAACCCTGACTAACCTTACTGTCATGCACTTGTCCTAATAAACTAACCTACACTGTAACACGCAACACTTGATGAACATTGTTACTCAGCTGATAGAGTTGTACCCTTCTTGCTGTCTTGTCGTACAGAACTTGTAAGTCGCTTTGGATAAAAGCATCAGCTAAATGACTAAATGTAAAAATGTAAATGTAATAGCTTCACATTCTGCACGCCAGCCACAGACGATAACCTCGTTTGTGTAAAAAACTGGCTTTATACACGGCGCAGGCTTATGTGCGAAACTTGCCACCTGAATCTTTACACCTTTACCCTAAAGTAAAGAAAAAACACAGACCAAGAGAGGGGCCAAAGGCCTTGGTACAAGAGCTATACATGTAAAACTTCTGTAGGCTAACACCCAACCCAGTTGTGGACTCAATGCCACGTTTACTTAAACGTAAACACGATGCACACAACCCTCTTTACACAATAAAAAAAACAAAAGTTCACTCTCACTACTGCAAGAGGAACGTGGTCTTTTATGATGAGAGAAGACATAAGTCCTCGACCAAGTGCTAGCTACAGGCCTTGCTAAGCCATACATAATAGCGCCCAAAACTATTTTCAGAGAAAACTGCACCACTCATTAAGCAAGAGCGCAACCCCAACAGTAGCTGAGGGTTTACACCGTATCCCCAAAAATATAGTGAATCAACACACGTTTTGTAAACAAAATCATATTTGGGGGGGGGCAAACCAGGGAATAATTTCACCCACCCCCTCACCACCTCACCCCTGATACGACGCCAAAAGAAAAGCAGAGCCATGACACCAGGCACATGGCGCGCCAGATGAAGCACATACTCCCCCGTAGAGTAAAGCTGTACATCAGGGCTATTCAACTCGCGGCCCGCGGGCCAGATCCGGCACGCGGGATGATTCTGACCGGCCCGCCAAAGATTACATGATCATTTTTTCTTTTTTTTTTTTTTCATGTCAACGTTAACACGCACAATTGAGCCAAAAGTCACTCAATTAATGACAGATTTCATTGATAAATTGAGGGAAAACTTTGCAAGTCGATTTGATGAATTTGACATGTCCAGAGAATTGATGCATTTTGTGAGCAACCCATTTGCCAATGTAGCTGCTATTTCCACAAAAGGACAAGAGTTCCTTGCATCACTTCACATTGATGAAGGTCTCCTGCAACTTGAAATAATTGACATGCAAGCATCATCTGCTCTGAAGCAGGAACTTGAGAATGAATCATGAGGATTCAGTCATCAAGATTCATTGTAACTTTATAGAGAAATGAAAATCAAAAAAAAATAACCTAACAATAAACTGACGTCGATTTAACATTAACCAGGATCTGTAAAATATGGAAATGATGCATGACACTCTCGCACAATGTACATGTTTGAAATACTATTTAAGACAGTTCAGACAGTTCAGTCTTATTTTGCACAATATCAATCATATTTCAAGACAGTCCAGTTTGCACAATATCAATCATATTTTAAGACAGTCCAGTTTGCACAATATCAATCATATTTTAAGACAGTCCAGTTTTAGTTCAGTCACATTTTGCATAATTTCAATCAATTTATACCTTCTCATCTATTATTCTAATATTCTTATTTCAATTAATTATTTCAATTCAGTAATTTATTCAGTTGTTGAGTCCAATTCAGTTCAATTTATTCAGTTGTTGAGTCCACTATTCAGTTGTTGAGTCCACACACCCACCCTTAGACTGTGAATCCCACAGTCTCAACACCAATCTCCAGCAGTCACCCCGCAGGCCATCAGGCAGAGAGCGCCGAACGACACTCCATCCCCGTCAGTCAGCCATCACCTCAACCCCCAGAGGACACTGCATCATACTGAATCCAGGCCGAAGTCCTGTTGCCGGCCCCTCCCCCTCAATTCGGCACCAGCCCTTCATTTTCAGGCGACCATCGAGCGACAGCTCGTGATATCGTTTCAGGCGACCATCGAGCGACAGCTCGTGATATCGTCCGGGGTTTCCCGAACCCACCTTAAGGCATTTCCACCCCAAGATCAGTTCCGTCACCACCGGCAGAAGTATGGAGAGGAGAAGGGCCTCTGCACGGTTCTCAGCATGACCACAGAGTCCCCAGGAAGCGGACGACAGCTGACCGTTCCCCCATCGCGTCCATGGTCGCTCAGCCACTCCCCAACCCGACAGCCTGTGGAAGAAACAAAGCACACAGAACACCACAGCTTACTCAACAACCACAAGCAGATTACAATTAATCTAGACTCTTTCTATGAGAAAACCCATTGATTGAAACACATACAAAACGCGTAAAGAACCACTCAACTTTCAGATTTCCAGTTCCGGCACATCAGCGTCATACTCCGTGCTCATCATCACCCATTTCACAAATGAAAAAAAAATAACAAGAGAGGACAAAACCAGAAACACATATTCCAACAACACACATAGCACAAATCAAATCAAAACCAAACAAAACACACATTGTCCTATATCAGTGCATTCCTAACGCAGATCTAATCTATTGAGCATACAGTAGTCTACTGAGTATACAGTATTCCAACGAGTATACAGCATTCTAATGAGGTATACAGCATTGCATTCTAATGAGGTATACAGCATTTTACAGACCAGGGGTATATTCCAGCATCCAAGCTGGATGGTCCACGGCCTCTTCAGAGGAGAGCAGGGAAAAAAAACAAGCAACAACATTCAGTCTCCATCCTCACAACCCTACCACAACCATAGAAACATGCAGTAATTGAATCCTCTATCACCACCCACTCAGTAAAAAAATGTAAGGAAATAGGAACCAAATTAAAACCAAACATAACCTCACGACAAACAAAATCTATCACTCAAACACAACAAAACAACGTTAGTTAATACTGCCTTTCACACCGGTATTAACACAATAACCATTCCACACACATGTTTTAGTTGGAATATTAAGACATGCATTTAGTATCGCATTAGGCAAACAAACATATTAGTGGCTATCCTCCCTGTCTGCTATTACTCCCCCTTAGGCCTAGGAGAGAGAGAACACGAGAGAGATTAATGGGGATCGCCCCCTTTGTGCTGAGTCGTCATACCTCTCAGGTTACCTGGTGACCTGTGCCATCTCTTTCTGGGGCACCCAAGAGACCAAGTACCAGGCACAGAACACAAAAAACAGCCTCGTGACCCAGGTTCGGGGGGTGGGTAGGGACATTCCCTGAACCGATGACCAGGCATGCCACACGAGAAACAATTTTCTGACCCTGGCACCAGGTCGTTCCGGAATGGGGGGTAACCCTGCGGTTCATTACCCCGCCTCTTCAGGGGCATCTGGACATTATTTAGCGTCACCTGAGTATCCGCATATAGTCGTGGCTGATTAGCAAATGGATTGGTTGTGCTAACCTCAGGAGCCGATGGAGTGCATGGGGGAACCGCCTTTGTTCTCCCCTCGATTTCCATAGTCAGTTTAACCTCCCCCAGAAAACAGGAGCAGTCAGCCAGGAATGACTCGGCCTCCGCTAGTCCCTGTTTAGCTCTAGACTTAGCCTTGAACTCGAAGGATTTTGTCGCTCTCAAAACAGCGGTGGCCGTGGCTACTCTAGTGGCCGCCTGATTCGCGCACGCACTGAGTTCAACCTTCGCCGGTGCCGTTGCTGTCCAATGTCCTAAGACCCCTACCTTCTGCACCCTCCCAGCCCACTTTACAAATCTTGTACTGGCTTTGCGTCTTCCTTTGTCAGCGACCTTACCCAGCCAACGTGAATGTGTGGCTCCCAATACCTGGCCTATACTACCCGGTTCACACAACCTCCACTTTTGTATAATTTGTTCAGTCATTTTTCTTGAAGAGGGATGGGAGCGAAAAAAAGAAAAGGAGAGAGAGAAGCAAGAGAGAGAGAGATCGATTGAGAGAGAGGTAGACAGAGAGAGATAGAGAGAGTCAGTGAAAGAGTGAGTGAGTTAGTCTGAGAGAGAGACAGAAAGAGGTGGGGAGCTTAGCTAGGGTGCGAGTTACCGTGAGAGAGAGAGGGAGAAGAGAGAGAGAGAACGAGAGAGAGAGAGAGAGAGAGGGAGAGGGAGAGTGGGAGAGAGAGAAAGAGAGAGAGATGGTTAGAGAGAGAGAGAGCGAGAATGAGAAAGAGAGAGAGAGAGATGGTCAGAGAGAACGACAGAGAGAAAGAGAGTGAGAGAGAGAGAGAGAGGGAGAGGGAGAGCGGGAAAGAGAGAAAGAGAGAGAGTGGGGGTTAGAGAGAGAGAGGGGGAATGTGAAAGAGAGAGAGAAAGAGAGAGAGAGAGAGACAAAGAGAGCAGGGGAGAAGGGGAGAGAGAGGGCGCAAGCTAGTGAGAGAAAATGGGAGAGAGAGAGAGAGAGCGTGTGAGGAAAAGTTTCAGTCTGGGGTGCGTGAGCGAGGGAGAGAGAGAGAGAGTGGGGAGAGAGAGAGGCAGAAAGAGAGCCAGGTCGAGAGAGAGTGGAGAGAAAGAGGGGGAGAGGCAGAGGGGGGGAGAGAGAGAGAGAGGCTCCGTGCCACAAGCACTCTCCAGCCAAGCAACATGTTTAACTTTTCAGGTCAAAGGTCAATCCTAGCCCTGTTTAGAAAAAGGCAGGGGGATTAGAGAAGGAGAGAGAGAGAGTGTGAGAGAGAGAAGGAACAAGAGAGACAGTGAGAAAGAAGAAAGGGAGCGAGAGAGAGCGAGAGAGAGAGAGTGAGATTCACCCAGAATGTGCTGGCTCACTCGAGTTCAGCACCACGACTGTGGGAACAGCTCCGGCTCCAGTGCATGTCTCCGTGTCCTATCTGGGCAGAGAGGTAGAGGGGGGAGGGGGAAATACTGTTCAAGAAGCCTCACACATGCATTAGTTGAAACCTAAACGCAGAACCATGCATCCATACCACAGACAGACATGCAAACAAACATATTAGTGGTTTCCCGACCTTTCCCCCTCCAACCTCCAACCTCAGCTATCCCCCTTACTCCTAAGAGAGACAACGAGATTAATGGGGATTGGGGGGGGGGAACTAACACTGGTTATCTTCCCATAACACTGCTTTGGCAACACCATACGAATTGACTTGCATTTGAGAGAGAGAGAGAGTGTGAGAGAGAGAGAAGGAACGAGAGAGAGAGAACGAGAGAGAGAAAGAGAGTGAGAGAGAGAGAGAGAGAGAGAGAGAGGGAGAGCGGGAGAGAGAGAAAAAGAGAGAGAGATGGTTTTGAGAGAGAGAGCGAGAAGGAGAAAGAGAGAGAGAGAGAGAGAGAGAGAGAGAGAGAGAGAGAGAGTGGCAGAGAGGTAGAGGGGGGAGAGAGAAACTCTGTTCGAGAAGCCTCCCACATGCGCCCAGATCAAGCAGGAACAATGCGCTGGCTTCAGCACCACGACGGAGGGAACAGCTCCTACTGCCGTGTTGCCGGCAGGACCGAGCGCGCGTCGCTCCAATAAAATATTGTATCAATCTGAAGTGTCTTTATCAATGCAGACCCATGTGAATTTACGTGTGGTCCCGCAACGTTTACAGCAAGCGGCACCAACGAAATAATAATGATAATAATGGTGATGATTATGTTGAAATGAAAATGGGGACCCTGATGACGAAAGCTCCATCACTGGTCCGCACACCTTAACAATTGTACGTATCGAGCCGCACTGTACCGTATTTCTGTGAACATGCTCGCCTCTAACAACATCCATATTTGTGGTAACAACGCAGATATCGAGTGTATTTCTGTGAACATGCACGCCTCTAAATCCAACCACGCGAAAACAACCGCTTCCACCGGAGCGCACGCCGGTGTTCAGAGTGGTCCATGCAAATAAACTAACCACAACTGCATAACATAATACAATATAATATAATACAATATAAGACCCGCTCCTTCTCAGACCCGGAGCATATATATCCACCTATATTTAACCAACTAGGTCGTCAACGCATAGTCTGAAACTGCAATATGAACGATATATACTTTACTAATAATAGGTTGGCCTCCCTACCACTATTCATTTTAATATAATGATAATGGCCTCCTTATCAACAACATAACGCACTGGTTTTGTATCCCGTGATGAATATTCATATATCCACTTGACTCGACTGGACACATGGCTTTACTCATCACTATGGAACTTCATACATTTGTTACACATTATTAATTCAACACACATATCAGCAACCATGAATAACTTTTTCGTACCACTTTCCTTCTAACTAATTGTGACCGTGACGACGGGGGCCACGTTGGAAATGCGTTATTTTACCAATAATCCATCCACCCCATATAGCGACCTCGTACCACGTTTCTTCTGAACGGTGCTATGTTAATCCATAAACCACCCATATATAGCTTCCCAGCGTACCACGTTTCTTGGAACGGTGCTATTTTAATTCATGACCACGATAGCTATCTCTCCACGCAACATGGCCGTGACGACGGGGGTCATGGAGAGAGAAACGCTATAAAATTCCACTGGATAAAGAAAACAAAAAATGTATGAACTTCCACCTCGATCGCACAGCCAAGTGCCTCGTGTTCCAGAGACAATATTCATATCAACACAGATCTCAACAGAAGCAGGTACATTTCCTTTTTAACATGACAACACTATTCTAAATTTAGAATCGCCAATTGCAGAAATTAGTAATGGGTTTTATGCTTACCCTGTCATTTGAATAAAAAGCACCGGCACTCGTTTCGACCTGGACCAATGCACTCAACCGTTATGACTCGTCAGTCAGTCCCGGGACGAAATGCAAAACGGACAAGAAGACAAAACCAAAAAATACAGATTACGATCCACTCATCCTGTGTTCTCACCCCAGACAAAAATCATAAATTTGGAATATTCAATTTTGGAGATAATCTAACCGGTCTCTGCTCACCTATTTCCGATCATCAATCCCAGCGGACGGCCTCCAATTGAAAGGTTATTCCTCCGGACGAGCCCTTTAAATATAACCACGGTGCCTCCACTTGAAAATGATCAAGATATACTGTAAATTAGCCCTGGGTTCTTTTAATTGAATGTCGGCGAGGTGAACAGAGAGATGAGACAAAGAGTCAGATGGCAGTCTGTAAAGTTTTACTGAACTCTCACAGCACAAATAGATCACAATCCGGACCACGCACCCCACACATGGAGCGAGCAAGTGCCAAGTGGTGGTCTCGAGAATACATTGACACACTTTTATACAGTACTAGCTAAACACACCTCTTTTCTGACTGGATGATTGATAGTCGTCGCGTCATCACTTGAGGACAAAGAACTTTACGCGGGAACATGAGTAGAAGGAGGGGCTGTTTTCAATACGGGCTTTCCAGTAAGGGTGGGGGCTGAACGATAAGTGTCCTCTTGGGTCCCCCGCATTTGGACGGTGTGTACATGGTTGTGTATGCTTTTTGAATCAGTGTGTATGGGGCCAGACTTGGGGTCGTGTCCTCACTTTAGTAATTTGTCTTTTACTATGACACTTTGTGATACTTAACCACGGCAGTCCATGAATTTATGCTGTCCATTAATCCTATGTGTGTTTATCTGTGTGTATATTTGTGTGTAAGGGTGTGTGTACGAACTTTCTATCAGTGTGTGGGTGTATATGAGTGCGTGCATGTGGGCCGGCCAGTCGTCAGACGCAAGCAGCAAGCAAGAGGATATCTGCTCGTGTGTGCATGGGTCTGTGTGGGGAGAGGGGTCCGGAGTCAAAAGGTCGGCAGGTCGGCAGGTCAAACCAAGCTGTGTGTAAAACAGACTTGGCCAGACAGCCTTGGCTTGGCCTGCAGAGTAAGTAGGTCAAACCAAAATGCGGGAGAGGAGAGAACAAACTAATCGAATGGGATATTAAATGATATAATATCCTTTCAAAACCCTAATGGAATGCTGGGTACCTTTGAAATTTATATCTGATATATTTTGGACCCACTGCTAGCTTTTAAGCAGTGCTTGGTGGTGCAAATTAACCTGGCTACTACGGAGAAATAATGACTGCGTATTCGAGCTCCTGGCTTGCATCACAGTCACGAAAGGGGCTAAGTCTCAGACTGCACTGGTCCTGCTAATGTTGAATGAATGAATGAAAACTTTATTTAACAGATTGCAGAATGGGTACAATACAGTATGGCTCAATACACACAATTGTTAAGGGGATGCAGACCAGAGAAAGACGTTTTTGTCTTGTTTACATCAGGGTCCCCCATTTTCAATTCATAGTGACATTTATGACATACACATGACATCATGACATTTATGACATGCAGATAGTATAGTTAGACGTTTGGTTATATGCATGGTATTTTATAATGAACAATATAACAATAATATAATAATGGACTCTCTTGATATTGATCAAAATGTAGAATTATGCAAGCGTTTCACCCTGCACATTGCAATGCAGCACATTAATCAAACATTTCTTTCTTTTTCCAGAATCACGTACCAGTTTCAAGACGGCAGCATTGAAGCAAAGACCTGTTCTAGCCAAGTAAATAGGCACAATTTATGTACCATTACATTGACTACAGCACCTCATCACTCTAAGATGTCATCTTATTCTCGGGCTAAAAGACGTAGAGTCAACAAATTAGTGAGAGAGACAGAGCAGGCTATCCTCACTGATTATAAGTTAATTGTTGCTGCTAATTCAAGGACAAACCGTCACTCTTTAGAGAACACAGATCCTGTCACAGCCTCTACTGAGTGCCTGCTAGATTTACCAAAGACATCAGACTTGCCACTAGATTTACCAACTACATCAGACTTGCCACTAGATTTACCAACTACATCAGACTTGCCACTAAACAGACCATTAACTATCAGTGATCAGAGTGAAAATATTGACTCACCAGGTGAGTCAGATGCACATTTTGAAAGTA
Source organism: Notolepis coatsorum (assembly GCF_963971535.1). NCBI lineage: Eukaryota > Metazoa > Chordata > Actinopteri > Aulopiformes > Paralepididae > Notolepis > Notolepis coatsorum. The sequence goes on along the minus strand of NC_140177.1, from coordinate 122,366,154 downwards.
TAGCTGGGGATGACGAAATTTAACCTGAACATGTGATGAGCATAATGAAGATTTCCTCATGACAAGTTTAAAATATTGGGCAACATCCTATTCAGTCTCTCTGGTTGCACTATCATCTTTGCTGTCCATTTTGAAGATGTTTCACCCCACCCTTCCTAAAGATGGAAGAACATTGCTAGGAACACAAAAACATGTGCCTACCACTAAGATTGAAGGAGGAGAATACTATCATTTTGGTTTAGTCAAAGGTGTGCTTTCACGGTTGTCATGTTTGATTTTACCGGCAACTCTGACAACTCTTAATTTACATTTAATATAGATGGTTTACCTTTATTCAAAAGTTCTAAACTTCAGTTTTGGCCCATACATGGAGGTCTCAAATGTGACTACACAAAGTCCCCATTTGTTGTTGGCATTTTTTGTGGTCTAAGCAAGCCAAATAGTGTTTCTGAGTACCTAGAGCAGTTTGTCAAAGATCTTCAGAATGTACTGTCTAATGGCATTATTTATAATGACAAGTAATTTGATGTACAGATTTTTCTTTCATTTGTGATGCCCCGGCTAGAGCTTATATTAAGCAGACCAAGGCATTTAATGGCTATTCTGGTTGTGACAAGTGTTTTCAGGAGGGTCACATGTTCCTACATGCCTTGTGAATTTAACCGTAAACCAAGGGAACTGTCAGAGTTAGATCGCTGGAAATCTAGTGAGTTGCGATCCTTCATGTTGTATTGGGGTCCTGTTGTTTTGAAGGATTCCCTCCCCAGTGAGCTGTATGACAACTTCATGTTGTTTTCTGTTGGAATGTACTTGTTGCTGTCCCCTAGTATTTCTGAGGAAATGTTGGCCTTTGCGCACAAGTTGATGGTTTCTTTTGTTGAACACTTTGGGACAGTGTATGGAAAAGATGAAATTGTGTACAATGTACACCAGCTTATTCATTTGGCTGAGGAATACAGGAAGTTTGGCACTCTAGATAATATCTCAGGATTCCCGTTTGAGAACTATCTTGGACAAATTAAGCATCTTCTACGCAAGCCACATCAGCCTCTACAACAGGTAGTGAAAAGGTTGTCTGAAATTCCACATGTTGGATCCCCATGTCCCACCGATGATCCAATTTTGCGTAATATTCACACTGATGGGCCTGTCCCCCCACAGTTTACTTCTTCACAACAGTACAGGAAGGTCTCCACTCATCGGTTTACTTTGTCCACAAAGAAAGGAGACAATTGTATTGAGGTTGGAGATGGATTTGCATTAGTAGAGAATATTCTTAAATCAGAGGAAGATGTATATATATAATTTACAGAAAGTACAGACACAAACAGCCATACTACATGTATCACTGTGAATCATCATACATTGGTACATACAAGGTCAGTGGCTTGCAAGAAGATATAGGGATAGGTAAACTTGGCTATATCAAGCACAAATGTCTTCTCTCTCCAGATGGAGATGGTGCCATTGCAATACCACTACTTCATTTAACAGCATAACCATACTGCCCTACAAAGCTAAAGTGCAGTAACTATATTTCGGGGCATAAATTACCTCATTAATAAATACACAATTAGTACAATATCACATGTACACAGATAACATGTTTGGCTGGCCAATTGAAACGCTTAAAGGAAAACTCCAACATTTTGTGAAATTAGCTTATTTAACATCTTCCCTGGAGTTGGACAAGAAGATACATACCTTTTTCGTCTCTCTGCATGCATTGGGCTTAGGGAACGCCTGGACCGTTAGCCTAGCTTAACTTCATCACTGGAAGTGGGGCAGACATCTAGCCTAGTTCACTACAGTCAGGAAATATACTCCAAATACAACTCCCAAACGTTCCTGTAAACATGTTGTGACCTGTGTGTTTACCACGTCTCCCAGTCACACAAGTCACACAAGTCTCCCAGTCACATGAGTCTCGAGTGACTGGGAGACTTGTGTGACTTGGAGACTTGTGTGACTTGTGTGACTGGGAGACTTGTGTCACTTGTGTGACTTGGAGACTTGTGTGACTGGGAGACTTGTGTGACTGGGAGACTTGTATGACTTGGAGACTTGTGTGACTTGGAGACTTGTGTGAGTCAGGAAATATACTCCAAATACAACTCCCAAATGTTCCTGTAAACATGTTGTGACCTGTGTGTTTACCACGTCTCCCAGTCACACAAGTCACACGAGTCTCCCAGTCACATGAGTCTCGTGTGACTAGGAGACTTGTGTGACTTGGAGACTCGTGTGACTTGTGTGACTGGGAGACTTGTGTCACTTGTGTGACTTGGAGACTTGTGTGACTGGGAGACTTGTGTGACTTGGAGACTCGTGTGACTTGTGTGACTTGGAGACTTGTGTGACTTGTGTGACTTGGAGACTTGTGTGACTGGGATAATTGTGTGACGGGGAGACTTGTGTGACTTGTGTGACTTGGAGACTTGTGTGACTGGGAGACTTGTGTGACTTGGATACTTGTGTGACTTGGAGACTTGTGTGACTTGTGTGACTTGGAGACTTATGTGACTTGTGTGACTTGGAGACTTGTGTGACTGGGAGACTTGTGTGACTTGGAGACTTGTGTGACTTGTGTGACTTGGAGACTTGTGTGACTTGGAGACTTGTGTGACTGGGAGACTTGTGTGACTGGGAGACTTGTGTGACTTGTGTGACTTGAAGACTTGTGTGACTGGGAGACTTGTGTGACTTGGAGACTCGTGTGACTTCTGTGACTTGGAGACTTGTGTGACTTGGAGACTTGTGTGACTTGTGTGACTTGGAGACTTGTGTGACTGGGAGACTTATGTGACTTGTGTGACTTGGAGACTTGTGTGACTGGGAGACTTGTGTGACTTGGAGACTCGTGTGACTTGGAGACTTGTGTGACTGGAAGACTTGTGTGACTGGGAGACTTGTGTGACTTGGAGACTTGTGTGACTGGGAGACTCGTGTGACTTGTGTGACTTGGAGACTTGTGTGACTTGGAGACTTGTGTGACTGGGAGACTTGTGTGACTGGAAGACTCATGTGACTTGTGTGACTGGGAGACTTGTGTGACTGGGAGACGTGGTAAATACACAGGTCACAACAGGTTTACAGGTACGTTTGGGAGTTGTATTTTGATTCTATTTGGAGTATATTTCCTGACTGTAGTGAACTAGGTTAGATGTCTGCCCCACTTCCAGTGATGAAGCTAAGCTAGGCTAACGGTCCAGGCGTTCCCTAAGCCCAATGCATGCAGAGAGACGAAAAAGGTATGTATCTTCTTGTCTAACTCCATGGAAGATGTCAAATAAGCTAATTTCACAAAATGTTGGAGTTTTCCTTTAAATGCTTCAAAAATGCAATGTGTGTAGTGCACTTTGGCTTTGTAGGACGGTATGGGAATGGCTTGTAAGGAGAGATCATTATGAGTACCGTAAATTCTAATTTCAGCCCTTTGAAGATGAATGGTGAGGTGGTGCTGTGGTCAGTTGTACAGTTCCCAAATGGTGGGACAGCAGTAGTTCTAGAGAGCTGGTTTAATGCTAAAGACCAGACTGTGTTATGGCCCCCTAAACACATACAGCTCACAAAAGCCCTTCGAGATGGACTGCAACCAGATGATAAATGGATCACCTATAAGGATGTACGTGTCCTTACTACGTGTGGTGAGTAATTCGTGCAACACATACACAGCGGTTCTACAAGACAAAAGTGAGGACGCAAATTGTGACTGGCCCGAACGAGACGATGCACGATGACGTATGATAAGAGGTGTTATTAAAAATTTTTGGTAAAACACTGGACTGCAGATATGTTAATTGTCATTTTCTCTCTGCTCTTTCCAGAGACCCATGATGAGGCCAAAAAACGAGAGACCAAGTACACCTCAACTATGTGTCCAACCTCTGAAATTGAATCTGAGGACGAAGGAGATCTCCGCCAGAAAAGAAGATCCAGGTACAGTGTTCACTTTGTTAAAGGGATAACTCTCCCTAGGGTGTTGTAAATAATTGCACTGCTGTTGTAGTTGCAAGTAGTGCTAAAAGGATAACACACAGTGGCCTGAGGGCCTATGTATTCAGACTTTAGCCTTGACTAATAAGCGTAGTATCATAACTACATTTATTACATGTGTATATATATATATATATTTTTTAGGCCAAATCAGCAGTATGTGCACTTGGACTCTGATGACCACTCGACAACAAAAGAAAATGTTTTGCCAAACCACCTGATGTGGGTTTCCAAGGTATTGATGCAATGCATTTATTTTATATAGGCACTTTGGAAATGATCACTGCTACAGTTAATAATAATAATAATAATAATAATAATAATAATAATAATAATAATAATAATAATAATAATAATAATAATAATAATAATAATAATAATAATAATAATAGTAAACAGTTAAACAAATTAGTCTGACCATGTAACGACAAATTGAGCATTTGAATTTGATTGGACTTCTGCGTTTCTTGCAGTTATTCTATAGTTGGCCCAAAATATATACATTGTGAATAACATGCCAACTAAAATATGTTGTAGGACAGACCCCAAAATCGAGCCGGTCTCGTAAGGCGCTAAGATCCGGCAAGCCTCCAGCTGTGTGGCCACTAGGCCAAGAACCTACAATGAATGGTATGTTGCTATGAATGTTAAAATGCCAACTAGATGACTGTTTAAACATGATTTGTAGCATCTTCAATTCTCACCCTGGCTTACCTTTTTTAGATTATTTGGATGGTGGCATGATCTACAGCTATTTAGATGAGTTGCAGACTCCTGATCCAAATAACAGTAAGTGAACCCATATCTGTGTTCTTGTGAGGAGCTTGCTGGCAGGAGCTCGCTGGCATCATGCATGCAACAGAATACATGTTTACAATGTATGCATGCCAGCCCACTACACAAATTCAAAGCCTTCACAACTTGCAAGCAATGTCACAATAATAAATGTGTAGTTGTACATAATGCTTTTATATTGAGCACAATTTCCACCATGTTTGAGTCGCAACTTATTTTGCATTTCCCCTTTGTAGATCTGGTTACTAGCAACTACCGGCAATCGCTAACTCAACATAATGTGAGTTATCAAGCAGTCTCATAAAATAATATTCTGGCATGTTTAAAATATCTGTATTGTTTCGCATTGTCTTTGATATTTTTATTAAAGTAGTATTCGGGGCGTGTGAATATTAAAGGCAACCAACTTGTGTTCAGCTTTTCGTTCAGCGTTTCTCTGATTGGCCACACGGCCACGTGACCGCCCTAGCACACGCCCTTTTCCGCTGAGAGACGCGGCAGAAGCGCTGCTCGAACCAACGCGCTGCTCGAACCAGTTCAGACAGAGGTGTTTATTTATATTAATAAACATATCTACTAGAAACACTGGTGTTCTGTTGTGTGACTGTACTAAACTCTTCCACCACATGACCGACATTTGACATACAGTACACCTCCTATCTATGTTGGGATTATGTTTGGTCATGACAAAACAATAAAAATCGCTACTGTTCGTAATGCTGCCACCACCCACTTCAATGACAGAGCTCTCATATTTGCGAATGCATAAACTATATCTTAAATTATGGCGATGATGACCGACATTTGACATACAGTACACCTCCTATCTATGTTGGGATTATGTTTGGTCATGACAAAACAATAAAAATCGCTACTGTTAGTAATGCTGCCACCACCCACTTCAATGACAGAGCTCTCATATTTGCGAATGCATAAACTATATCTTAAATTATGGCGATGTGTCTAATATGGCTGTCGCGAAGTCATTGATAAGCGACAGCCATATTAGACACATAGCCATAATTTAAGATATAGTTTATGCATTCGCAAAATTGAGAGCTCTGTCATTGAAGGGCTTCCTACAACAGAGCACCGCCGCTGCTGCTGCTGAAGCTGGATCAAGCCGCGGGCGGCGCACGGAAGCCGGGGAAAAACCACCGCGTCGCCGCGCTGGCGCTTCAGCAGCCTCCACAGGCGAAATAACATATAACGTTACAGCGTACAGTTCCACACTGATGTACAGTGAGTGTTTAATATGGCTGTCGCGAAGTCATTGATAAGCGACAGCCATATTAGAAACATAGCCATAATTTAAGATATAGTTTATGCATTCGCAAAATATGAGAGCTCTGTCATTGAAGGGCTTCAACGGAGCGCGGCCGCTGCTGCTGCTGGAGCTGAAGTGATGTACAGTGACGAGTGAATCTGGTAGTTGGTTGTTAAAAACGCGAAACATAATAACGTTACGCTTTCTAGTTCAGCGCATTTCATAACTGTATGGGCTTTGTTTATACTTCAGAGACAGAGGTGATGTACAGTGACGAGTGAATCTGGTAGTTGGTTGTTAAAAACGCGAAACATAATAATCAGTCAGCAGCGCTCCACTGCTACCGCAGCTGAACACAAGTTGGTTGGTACAGCAGCTTAAGTTGGTTGGTAGTGGTACACAAGTTGGTTGCCCGCGCTGCCGCTAGCTCCTTGGGTTTCATTTGGGACGTGGGAGGGGCTGCCGCTTGCTTGCGCGTGGGGGCGGGGGGTCGCGGCCAATCAGAGAAAAGCCGAACACAAGTTGGTTGCCTTTAATATTCACGCATTTGGGGCAGTGCACGTGAAATCAGCTGAATGGAAATCAAACATTTTCTCACATGGGGGATTACAATAGCGTCATTTGCTAATAACTTTGTGTATTTCCTACTGTGTTTCAGCCGAGATGCCAGGATTTGATACATACAGTACCACCAGCTCCAGTCCTCACATGTCCAGCAGCTGCAAGATCGACAAAGTACAAGTAGTGGTATGATACTGTACTCTTTCAGTAACAGTGTTTTGAGAGACGGGGATACCACTCCTTACACCCCTTCCTGACAAGCGAGCAAGCGAGAAAAAGTTATTAAAATGTATTCGTTTCGATCAGACTATCCTGACCTGCCGCGAGCGACAGCGCACTGAGCAGTGATGTCGTTCACCCCTCAAATATTTGCTCGCTGTGTCTCTAGTTGACTCTTGACTTGACTTGACTAGTGCGATTACACGGCAGAGTCCCGCACCTAAACACTTTTTATTGGTCGAGAATCGCAGGCTGCTTTACCCCCTGTTCCAGGTATGTTGTGACATTTTGATAGTAATATAATTTGAACAGCTTGAAATATCATTTATTATTGTAGCAAAAGGTGTGTAATCGAATTGGCATAAATATGTTCTATAATAGCCTTAATGGAGATTCACGTTAAATTGTTTATCATATTGTTTAGAATAAACTTACATTATAGGCTATATTCTGTAACGCACCATTTTTGCCCCCAGTGGGAGTCAGTTGAGCGCAGGCATAGGCCCCACGCTCCAGCGTTAATTAGAGACGCGTGCCACCTGTAAAAGGGTGTGTTTGATCCTTCGGGAGAAGTGACAGTTTTGTTTGTTAGAATAGAAGCCATGCCTCACTGCTGCTCTGCCTAGAGAACCTGTAAAGGGAAAACCAAATTAAACGAAATGGATTTGAGAACTACATTTCTGCCTCCTGGTCGTGAATGAAACATGAAGAACAAAAACTGTGAAATATGAATAATCATATGTGTTTTAATAAGAAGAGGATCTTGAACAGTTTATTGTGCAAACAAAGTGGTGCCGAAACCAGGGAGAATTTAAGTATATTCTACACGGACGGACTAATTGGATAAAGAAGAAGAATGACTGAACTAACAAGATTGAAGGTATTCCAAGTAGCAGTAAGGACGTCTGTAACCAAGTTGTTGAACAAGATAGACAAGCAGATAGGAGCAGAGGCCCCATGTCTGCCCGACTTGGAGGAAAGCAAAGAAATATTAGTCGTCAAGGAGACGACTCTAAATGAACATGATCGGGACATTGCAGCAGCGACGGAGGAGAACGACCTGGTTGAAGAAGTGACCACGGCTCTGGACTATATGGACCGAATAATCAAAAGGAAAACTCGGATCAACAGGTTGGTGCGCGACTCGCTCATAAACACAGAAGAGGAGCGACAGAGAAGTAGATCGGATCATATCAGACTTCCGAAATTGATAATCGGAAAATTCAGTGGTGATATAAGCCGATGGCAAGACTTTTGGAATCAATTTAAAGTGTCGATTCACAATAACACCACCCTGAGTTCAGCTGACAAGTTCAGCTATTTGAAGTCATTATTGACAGACACGGCCGCAAACGTAGTCGCAGGATTATCTTTATCCGACGAGAACTACGACAATGCAATTGCAATGTTGATGGAAAGATTTGGCCGTAAAGATTTGATCATAAACGCACACATGAACAAGCTCCTTAATCTAACCCCTGTAAAGAGTGCCACAAATATTAACGCACTAAGAAGATTGTATGATGACTGTGAAATACAAGTGAGGAGTTTAGACGCACAGGGCGTTGTATCGGACTCATATGGTAGTCTACTGTGCCCGATTCTCATGAAAATGATTCCCGAAGAGATAACCCTGGAGTTTACGTGTGTCCAGGCTACAGGGTCTGTATTGAAAGTCAAAGACTTAATGACATTCCTGCAAAGGGAACTGGAGAGTCGGGAAAGGACAATGAACTTGACACAGAGAGAGGAGACTCCACCTCCACCCAAAGACAGTGTCTGGGAAAGGAGGAGTCGGCGGCCCCAGAGCGCGGGCGCAGCATCAACATCTATATTTTACGCAGCTGATAATAAAGATGGAAAGGCATGTGTATTCTGTAACAAAAGCAATCACAGATCAAAGGACTGTTCAGAATTCACTGCTGAGATCAGGAAAGAAAAATTAAAGGGACAGGGCAGATGCTACAGATGTCTAGGTGCCAGGCACACTTATAGTAAATGCAAAGTGCAGGGAATGTACTGCGAGGAGTGTAATAGTGTATGGCATCATAGAACAGTGTGTACCAGACAGAAGGGCACACAGAGTAACGTTAGGGAAACCCCCTCAGATGCTGTAGTGTCAATTGTCCCAACATCAGAATGAGGCACAGTTTTGCTGCAGACAGCGACTGTATGGATTGAAACACCCACACGCAGCCAGATAGTGAGGTGTGTAATGGATGGGGGTAGCCAACGCAGTTTTATAAGAGAAGATATCTCAAAGGCTCTAAATCTACCAGTAGTAGGGGAGGAGGTATTGAACCTGAACACATTTGGCTCGCTAGTAGCCAAACGAATAACCTGTAGGAAGGTTAGAGTGTATCTGAGAAATATTCGAACCAACCAAGCAGTGGAACTAGAAATGCTGGAGACGCCACTCGTGAGTCATCAAACCTGACAACAGCCAGTGAGAAACTGAGAGGAACGCTGCACAAAAGAGGAATGCAACTTGCTGATACCCCAGTGAGGGGAATGGATTGAAAAAAGCTTGGAATCCTGATCGGAGGTGATCACTACTGGAAAATCGTCACTGGACGAATGGAGAGACTGGGTGACGCACTAGTTGCGCTCGAAAGCAAGTTTGGATGGTTAGTGCAAGGAACTGTCGCAACGGCAATGCTGTGTGTCACAGAGACGCCAGACGTGGACGTGCTACTCGTGAGCCTGGGAGAGGAGCAAGCGCTTTCAAAACAGTTGCGCAGCTTCTGGGAAACTGAGTCCCTCGGAATTGACATGTCAAAAGAAGGCCGCGCTGAGAGCACAGACACTGCAGACGCGCTACTGAAATTCGAGGAGTCAATCAAATACACGAACGGGAGATATGAGGTTCGGTTGCCATGGAGAGAGGAACAGGTGATCATCGCTGATAACTACGCCACAGCTGAGAGTAGATTTGCTAACCTGGTAAGAAGATTCCATAGCAACCCCGTACTGTACCATAAATATAATGACGTCATCCAAGAGTATCTAGCCGAGGGAATAGTAGAAATAGTAGAACAGGTGCAGTCCAAACAATCAGAGAACCCTATTTACTATTTACCCCATCATGCTGTAATTAAAGATCAAAGAGAAACTACAAAATTAAGAGTAGTATTTGATGCGTCTTCACATGGAAGAGATTGTCGGTCTCTTAACGAGTGTCTCCAAACCGGCCCCAATTTAAATCCAGACCTGTTAGGCATTCTAGTCAGATTTAGACAGTATATAGTGGCCCTCATGTCAGACATTACAAAGGCCTTCCTTCAGATCTCTCTAAATGAACAGGACAGAGATGCATTGAGATTTCTCTGGACCACCGGAGAAACATTGTCAATGGACCAAATCAGCATTCTGAGAATGACACGAGTTCCATTCGGAGTGTCCTCGAGTCCATTTCTATTAGCAGCCACAATTCTTCATCATCTAAAGAAATATGAGAATAAATATCCAGAGGTCGCAAAAACCCAAGATGAGTGTCTCTACGTAGATGACTATATCTGCGGTGCGACCGTGCGCACACAGTAGAGGCGGCTTTAAAAATCACTCAAACAGCCAAGGAGATCATGTCTGAAGCTGGAATGGATTTGTGCAAGTGGAAAACGAATTCAAATGAGCTGCAAAGAGAATGGACACAACAAGTGAAAAATGAACAGGTGGAAGTCAAAAGCCAAACGCCAATGAAAGTGTTAGGATTGACATGGAGAACTGAAACAGACGACTTTGTGTTTGAAATGAAGGATTTTATTGAACATTTAAAAGACAAAAAAAAACACGAAGAGAGGAGTTCTCCAATCCGCAGCACAAATCTTTGACCCAATAGGTTTTTTATCCCCATTTAGCATTAGGGTAAAATGCCTGTTCCAAAAGATGTGGGAACGGGGTCTCCCAGATGACCTCTCCGACAAATGGCATCAGTGGTGCGCTGAAATTCCCGATTTAGGCTCTATAGCCATAAGCAGAAGTTACACTTCAGAACTGCAGAATAGTGACGACACGCTTTTAGATAAAGAGGTCCACATATTCTGTGATGCTAGTGAAAAGGCTTATTGTGCAGTAGCCTATTTGCGCACAACAGATATAGATGGAAAATGCGCCACTAGTCTAATAACGGCCAAAACTAAAGTTGCTCCATTAAAGAAAATCACCCTACCTCGACTGGAACTGATGGGAGCTTTGATAGGGTCTAGACTAGGAAAGTTTGTATGTGAAAAATTTGAAATGCCTGAAATCAAGACACACTATTGGACAGACTCAATGATCGCTCTCCATTGGATCAAAGGCACGGCTAAACAATGGAAGCCGTTCGTTCAGAACCGAGTGATAGAGATTCAGAACCTGACCCTCCCAGAGAACTGGGGGCACTGCCATGGAGCAGAGAACCCGGCCGATCGCGGCACACAGGGCTCCAGCGTAAAGACACTAAAAGATGACTCTCTGTGGTGGCACGGGCCACAGTGGTTAAGAGAGCCAACCGGAAAAAGTACGTCAAAAGAAGATATTGATGAAGGAGTGAATTTGGAGGAGTGTGTGGTGCAAAGCAGATAGTGAAAGAGGAGAAAACAAGTATGTGTTTGGGCCCGCTATCCGACCTGGGAAAACACAGCAAACTCAACCGAGTCCTGCGCGTCACGGCGTGGATACTGCGTTTTACATACAACACACAGAGGAAAAAAAGAGAACTGGTGCGCAGAGGAAATCAGAGAGGCGGAGAAATACTGGACAAAACTCTCCCAAACAGAAAGTTTCCCAAAAGAACAAACAGACTTGTTAAATGGAAGAGAATTGCATAGAGGCTCAAAGTTAATGAGCCTAAAACCGTTCATGGATAATGAAGGGCTTTTGTGCGTCGGAGGACGGCTTCAGGAAACCAACTGGGATTACGCACAAAAACACCCTCTCATACTTTCCGGGACTAACCCCTTCTCACTGCTGGCCATAAAGAGAGCGCACAATGATGTATTCCACTCTGGTTTACAAGACACCTTGACACAGGTGAGAGAACAGTTTTGGATAATAAGAGGACGCCAGTTGGTGAAGAAAATGATAAAACAGTGTCTTATCTGTCGAAAAAGTTAATTAAAAGCAGGCCAACAATGTACTGCGCCCTTGCCCAAAGATAGGGTGACAGAGGCCCAGCCATTCCAAGTAACAGGTGTAGATTTCGCAGGGCCATTATATGTAAAGCCCCAGAATAAAAAGCAGTGGCGAATCCTCATGGAAGCCAACGGAAGCCAGGCCTCCCTATGAAAATATGAATTAATATCAAATATGAAATATGAAATATGAAAAAAAAATAAAAAAAATATATAGTTTACAATAATAATAAAAAAAAATGTCATCTGTGTTATAATTTTTATCTTTTTTTTTAAATGTCTCCCTCTTCTCCTTCTCACTCTCTAACAGACTGTGCACACTGCAGCAGAGGAGACTGGAGAGGAGGGAGGCGGGATGTCCTTCTCCAGCGTCCAATGTTAAACCAATACTAGGTCCTTTACTCTTCTCCCTTTACATGTTACCGCTGGGTGATATCATCAGAGAACATAATGTAGATTTCCATAGCTATGCGGATGATACACAACTGTACATATCTGCTGAACCAAATGATACAGCGATCAGCTCCATTACAGACTGCTTACTGGCAATAAATAAATGGATGAGTAAGAACTTCCTGAAACTAAATGAGAACAAAACTGAAATTCTAATTATCGGCCCCAAAACTAAAAAAAGAAACGTTAATAAAGAACCTAGGAGGACTAACCCCTTGGATCAAATCTGAGGTCACTAGTCTCGGGGTTATCATAGATTCAGAACTGAACTTCAATTCTCATATTAGCAAAGTAACGAAAACATCGTTCTTCCATCTCAGAAATATAGCAAAAGTACGACCATTTATTAATCAGAACGATGCTGAGAAGCTAATTCATGCATTCATATCTAGCCGGTTAGACTACTGTAATGCACTTTTCACAGGTCTCCCTAAGAAAACCACAGAGAGGCTTCAGCTAATCCAAAACTCCGCAGCCCGACTGCTAACTAGAACCAAAAGGAGAGAGCACATTAGTCCAGTCTTAGCTGCTTTACACTGGCTTCCTGTAACATTTAGAATTTACTTTAAGGTCCTTCTCCTTACATACAAAGCTCTAAATGGACAGGGACCTAGCTACATCACCAACACTCTAATAAATTACACGCCAGCAAGAACACTGCGATCATCAGCTGCTGGACTACTACTAGAGGCTCCCAGAAACATTCAAAAGAGGATCGGTAATGCAGCCTTTATCAACTATGTCCCAAAACTGTGGAACAAACTACCCCAAAACATCAGGGAAGCCAACACGCTAGACATCTTCAAAAGACAGCTTAAAACCTATCTCTTTGCTCAGGCATTTCAATGACTTACCTGCACTATTCTTACCCTGCCTACTTTACTATGCTAATTTTATCTTATTTTACACTGCCTATCAAATTCATGTGTCGGTTATCACACTTTTTACTTCTTACTGATGACTATTTTTAAACTGAATCATTTTAAACTATTTTTCAAACTTTTTACTGTAACCTTGCTATTTACATTTTTTACTGTTGTTGTATGTCCGTTCTATTTTATAATTTTTAGACTATTTTTAAACTTAATCATTTTAAACTACTTTATTATTTGTATTACTGAATAGAGAGCCTATTAGGATGCTAGATCCTAATGTGAAACACTGTGATTTACCATACCCTGCCTATCAAATTCATGGGTCGGTTATTGCACTTTTTACTTCTTACTGAAACACTGTGATTATTTGTATTACTGAATAGAGAGCCTATTAGGATGCTAGATCCTAATGTGAAACACTGTGATTTACCATACCTTGCTATGCTCGCTCATGCCTGTATTTTTTATGTCTGTTCTATTTTATAATTTTTAGACTATTTTTAAACTGAATAATTTTAAACTATTTTTATTATTTGTGTTACTGAAAACTGTAAGCGGAGAGCCTATTGGGATGCTAGATCCTAATGTGAAACACTGTGATTTGCCATACCTTGCTTGCTACCTGTCTATCTTTTTATGCCCGCTTTATGCCTATTTTTTACTGTTGTGAAGCACTTTGACAACCTCTGTATGAAAAGTGCTATACAAATAAAGTTATTATTATAATACTAGCCAATCCGATTCGAGCAATCGAGCTGACTAAAGCCCTGCCCACACCTTAAAACGGGGCTTTGAGCAGAATAATTAGTTTTGAGTCCACATACTGGGATTACTGGAGTGGCATCTAACGTGAATCACGTGACAACGGCTGAACCATAGGTGACGTCATCCCCTCGTGGGATTGATTGATTGATTGTTTGAAAATTTTATTAACAGCAGGCACGTTCAGACTAATCCTGTATTCTATTATCAAACATTTAGCACTTTATTAGCCACTTAGTTTTAGCCGGCGGGACATTTATTGAAGACCAGCAGCACAGCACACCACTGTGGATATTATCATTCTGTCCAGGAGAAGCAAGGAGGACCAGTTTATTGACCAGGTAAGATGCAGTTTCTACAGTAGCTTGCATGCTAAGCTAGAGCTACTAATGTAACGTTATGGCTAGCTTGGATGCTAACTGAGTGATTGATTGATTGATTGATTGATTGATTGATTGATTGATTGATTGATTGATTGATTGATTGATTGAAAAGTGTATTAACAGATTGCAGAATGGGTACAGTACAGTACAGCTCAATACATACAATTGTTAAGGGGATGCAGACCAGAGAAAGACTTTCGTCTTGTTTACATCAGGGTCCCCCATTTTCAATTCATCATAACATATATGATATACATGACATACAGATAGACAGTACTGCTACATCTATACATTTATGACATATCAGATTTAGCAAATACAGTACTGTTTATGATACAAAAGTGTCCAGAAAAAGAGTGTATATACATTTGACGTAGAAACTGTACATTGGAGGAGGTTGGGTGGGTGGGGTGGGGTTGGGTGGGTGGGTGGGGGCTGTACATTGGAGGTGGGGGGGGGGGGGGTTGGGTAGGGGACACACACACATTGTACACTGTACATTGGAATACTGACAAAGCCATGACTGTGTTGTCCTTACAGTAGAGGAGTGAAGTGTCATGTTTATTAGTCACATCCCTGTGAAGGAGGAGTGAAGTGTCATGTTGCATGATGCTAGTAGTACAGTAACTAGTATATTGGTGCGTCCTAGGGTTAAATGCTACAGTATGCTAACTATTTTGAAAAATAACTGTTCAAAACTGTTCTCTTGGCTTTGTTTTGTTCATAGTAATAACGCTGCCGAGCAGGGGCGGATTTAGGATTGTAGGAGATCCGGGGCTTAGCCCAGATAGGTGCCCGCGTTAGTGGGCAAGGATTTTTTTTACTTCGACACCACAACCTTTAACTTATACCACCACCTTAAAGCGGACAAAAGGCACTAGAGAACACTTAAATTCACACCCTTTAATTAATGAAGCAAACTATAATAATTTATAATAATAATAATAATAATAATAATAATAATAATAATAATAATAATAATAATAATAATAATAATAATAATAATAATAATAATAATAATACACTGTTTGTATAGCACCTTTCATACAAGAATTGCAGCTCAAAGTGCTTCACAGCTGTACAAAAAGACAGGCATAAAATGAGCACAATCAAGAGCAATGCATAAAGTGCAGACATAAAGCATAAAATAGATAGCAGTAAAATAGACAAAGTAAAGGTAAGACATAGAACATTAAATCACATCGTTTTTCATATTAGGATCTAAGATCTAGGGTTAACTCGCCGAACGTTGAGCGCCAGGACCCCCGAAAACCAGAGTATAAGATAAGATAAGATAAGATATTCCTTTATTGATCCCCTTGGGTTAGGGTTTTCATCGTTGTTTCTTTTATTCGATATTTCTATTCATAAAGACATGCCGGCAGCCTGTGTTATCACTGGGGATGGGTCTGAGATCTCAAAAGTCCAATACCGCCGCCTAACACCTTGCGGCCGCTATTGCACTCCATTTGAAACAATGTGGCTTGGTGTCTGTCATTTTGGAAATGACACCAAACCACCCTGAAACTACACTCATATTCACGACGGTATAAAACGGAAGTGTATGGATGGAAAAATGATCTGTTTTTTGCATCTTGACTGGAAGAAACTCAATGACAATCGACTATATTATTAGATCCATAGCTATAATATATAATATAGCTTTAGGCTTGCAAACACAGCCACGTATCCCCATGTTAAAAGGTAAACAGCGTCATCTGGCGCTGAAAGTGTTAATATGCGTCTTTGTTTACGGTTTGATTATCACTGATACAAAGTAAAATAGTGCAGTGCAATAAAATAGTTAGTAAAATAGAATAAAATAATGCAATAGTGCATTGCAATAAAATAGTTATCATCGTATTTTTTCGGGAGGCCGGTAAGGAGTGCATTACAGTAGTCGAGTCGGCTTGAGATAAAGGCATGGATCTGGTTTTCAGCGTCCTTTTGATTTATAAATGGCCGTACTTTAGCTATGTTTCTAAGGTGGAAGAATTATGTTTTTGTCAACTTGTTGATTGTGATTTAAAGCTTAGGTCTGAGTCTACCATAACACCAAGACTTAACTCACTCAAATACAGTTAGCAGATGGATAGACTACAGATGGAAATTAGCTTCTGCTAAATCTGGTGCAAACATATTTTCATGTAACAATGATTAATTGTCCAAAAAAAAAAAAAAAAAATTATATATATATATAGTTTTTCTCCCCTGAAAATAGATTCAGGGCTTTCCAGAAAACATTCGGGGCTTGAGCCCAAGTAGCCACCCCCTAGCCCCGCCCCTGCTGCAGAGCCAACTGTACATGGTGACTGCTTGGTTTGACTGGCAATGGCCGCCGAGCCATACTGTACATGGTGACTGGACTGCTTGGTTTGACTGGCAGTGGCTGCCAAGCCATACTGTACATGGTGACTGCTTGGCTTAAGTAAAAAAAAAAATTAAAAATATTAATAACGTTTTTTTTTTTTAATAACTATTTTTTTTGGCATCCCCTATTATTTTACCCACGCGACGCCACTGATAAAAAGGCATATGTAGCTTTATTTACTTGTGCAGTGACAAGAGCTGTGCATTTAGAAATAGTATCAGACCTCAGCACAGATTAATTTCTTTTGGCCTTTAGGCGATTTGTAGCCCGACGAGGAATCTGTACCACAATATATTCAGACAACGCAAAAACATTCAAGCGTGCAGACAAAGATCTGAGAGCTATGTATAATTTAATAAAAGATAAGAATAT
The DNA here is from genome assembly GCF_963971535.1 of Notolepis coatsorum. Lineage (NCBI taxonomy): Eukaryota > Metazoa > Chordata > Actinopteri > Aulopiformes > Paralepididae > Notolepis > Notolepis coatsorum. The sequence goes on along the minus strand of NC_140177.1, from coordinate 122,348,989 downwards.
ACAGGAGTTCTTTGCAGGGAAAATGATCACCTGGAAATACATAGTAGAACGGGCAGTTTGGTGGGGTAGGATGTGGGAACGCATGGTGAGGTCAGTGAAGGTGTGCTTAAGAAAAGTGTTAGGAAAAGCGTTTTTAACATTTGAAGAGGTTCAAACGTTGCTTACTGAAGTGGAGGCGGTTGTCAACTCAAGACCCCTCACCTTCACACACGCAGAGTGCGGAGAGCCTGCTCCGCTAACCCCAGCCCACTTCTTGGTGGGACAGAGACTCACGACCCTACCTCCACTGCCCACTCCCCCCAATTACCCCGCTAATGCTGACGCAGCTAAGCTTAACAAACGGTTACAATACCGTCAGAGACTGATCAACGGATACTGGATTTGCTGGAAGAAAGATTATTTAATGGAGCTGAGATCAGCACATACAGCATCTGCGACCAAAGCCCAGCACATTCAAGGTGGGCGACCTGGCTTTGCTGCACGAAGACAAGCAGCCAAAGCATATGTGGAAAATGGGTCGCATCAAACAGGTGTTCATAGGACGGGACGGAAAGGTTTGTTCATGTTCGTTAAAACTCCCCAAGAATCTGGTCCTGAAGAGACCGGTGCAGCTGCTGTACCCTTTGGAACTAGGAGAATGATGACGCTTGGGAGCTCATCGGGGGGGAGTTTGTTGTGACTTTTTGATAGTAATATAATTTGAACAGCTTGAAATATCATTTATTATTGTAGCAAAAGGTGTGTAATCGAATTGGCATAAATATGTTCTATAATAGCCTTAATGGAGATTCACGTTAAATTGTTTATCATATTGTTTAGAATAAACTTACATTATAGGCTATATTCTGTAACGCACCATTTTTGCCCCCAGTAGGAGTCAGTTGAGCGCAGGCATAGGCCCCACGCTCCAGTGTTAATTAGAAACGCGTGCCACCGGGAGAAGTGACAGTTTTGTTTGTTAGAATAGAAGCCATGCCTCGCTGCTGCTCTGCCTGGAGAACCTGTAAAGGGAAAACCAAATTAAACTAAATGGATTTGAGAACTACATTTCTGCCTCCTGGTCGTGAATGAAACATGAAGAACAAAAACTGTGAAATATGAATAATCATATGTGTTTTAATAAGAAGAGGATCTTGAACAGTTTATTGTGCAAACAAGGTAACACACACACAGACACACTCGGACACGCGCTGCGTCATATCAGGACAGTGTCGTGCGCGATTTCGTCTCCAGTTCGCTCGCTCGCTGCCTGTCAGGAACCGGTGTTAGTGATTATGACATGTATGTTAGTTTGACTGACAAGTCATATTTTGTATTTATTTTTCAGACATCCTGGGTTATAGTTGACAACATATGCTGCCACAGCAGGTTGTGTTTCTACTCCTAAACTATAGTGAAATATAATGATTTGTTTCTACAGGGATGTCGGGATGCAGCTCGGGGCAATACAACAGTCCCCCTGGTCTCCCACAACATGCACAAAATAATATGCCATAGCATTCCTCACTAAAGAACCCAATTTACTACATACATGGAAAGTGAGTTATTTGTAGACTAATTAAATCACACTGTCATGTTTTGTGTAAATGTTGCAGCATTTGTTTCCCCCTCTAGACTTCTTTAGAGGGAACTACCACCAGTTTGATCCAATGCAGTCAAACTAAAGTGAAATATATAACTATGGTTCTGTTTCTATAGTGATGTCAGGATACAGCTCAGGGCAGTACAACACCCCATCTGGTGTTTCACAGCGTAGACAACATGGTATGCCATTGTAGTCCTCACTAAGGAACCCAATTTACTACATACAGTACATTTAAAGTGATCTAGATGAATTAAATCTGGTCATGTTTTTTTGCATATGTTTTTCCCTCCAGACTTCTATAGTACTCTATTACACATGCCTGCCTAACTACACCTAACCTCAATGTGTGCAGTGATTAAAGTTGCATGAATGTTTGTGTTGTACAGATAGAACCACACAGATGGCCGGCGATGACGGGCAGCTTATGAAAGGAAAGTCTATTGGACATGGTGTAATTCCTCGTGTGATTTGCAGCTTATTTTTATTTCTCACTTAATGATTTTAACTCTTCTTCTGAAGACCTTACCATCCAGAAGATGAATTCAATGCTTGCTGAATTACTTGTGGTGGTGAAGGATCTGTCCAGAGATGTGCAGTTCATCAAGAACGAGTTGGCTGAGGGCATGACACCGGGTGGGACCAGGGGACACGGGGTGGCCACCACAACCACTATGCTCCCCTTCCAGCTGCCAATGGCCAGTGAACAAGACTTCAATGAGGCAGAATCATTACTGATGGAGCAATCAGTCTGTCAAAAGATGGTAATTTATTGAACTGCATTCATTTATCAAATGTAGATCGTTTCAGTGTGGTCTTGTTCGTTTTTCCTAAGGGGAAAATGTGTTTAGTAGTAGGGGAGGGTGAACAAACAGCCAAAAAGGACAGGCACATCTATATACCTATATAGGCTGGATTAAAGTCATAAATGTGTTTAGCACTTTCTAGTTCAAAACGTGTTAGAGCTTGTATATCTGCTATTTATGAAACGTTTTGAAATTGTTCAAATATACCGTTTACATATGGACAGGAGGGTTAATGTGGTTAAACATAACGACTGGCGTGAACACTATGGGCTGGAATATCAGTGCATGCATAAAGTATGTGTATAAACAAGTTGGTTGCTCTGTGTTCATAAAATAAATGTTATGCTGTTTCTAACGCAGGGCCTTCATTTTCTTCTCTCTGATTTAGATTTCTCGCCTGGCTTTGGTAGGAGGCACCAATTCAGAGAACCTGATCAGACTGATGTTGAAAACTGCTATGACCAATGCCCTGGCCAGTGGGTTCAACTGGGCTGGAAAGAAAGACAAGCGTTGTTCAGAAAGCAAGAAGCCATTCAAGCACACAACACTACAAGCATGCATGTTTGGTGAGCTTCCTCCCCTGCAAACTACTTCATAGGTTAAGTTTAGGTAGTGAGGCATAACTCTGCTGGTGATTCAGAATAGAATTATGCTGTTGCAAAAACTTTAAAAAAGTGTTATGTTGGAATAAAGTGATGAAAGTGCAACCTATAAGAAATGGACAACGTAATTGGTGAGCTTTAGAGGTGTATTGCCTAGATGGTGTCAGACTAGGCGATTGCTTCTCTTTCCTGTCCAGTCTAACTGGATGCTGACTGTAGCTTGTTACTGTAGACCTACAGAGTGAGTGATTAAAAAAATCACACTCGTGTGAAGTGAGAGGCATCGTACATCATCTCACCTCTCTTCCTCACTTTTATTGTTGTGTCTATCAGCTGCTGCTCGACAGTTTGACCCCAAGCTGACCTACCAGGACTACAGCGAAACTGTCAAGAAGTGGCTTCGTTATGCGCCAGACCGGGAGGGAGGCATCTCAAGGAACCGAAGTGACCCAAACTTAAGTCAAGCGAACCAGAGTCAAACTTAGGGTACCCCAGCACACACTGTTTCCCTGGTTCATACAGTACAAGGCTTACCCTCAGTGCCTACAACTAGGCGTATGCTCAGGGGGGACCGTGCTTTCTCCGTTGTCGCCCCCAAAATGTGGAATGAGCTGCCACTGCAGATTAGGCAGGCCCCATCACTGCCCCGTTTCAAAGGCCTCCTTAAGACCCACCTTTTCTCTCTGGCTTTCGACACCATGTAGCTTGTTGATTTTATGATCTTATTGTCTTACTGTGTTGTTGTTGTTGTATCGTTTTGTTACTGTGTCCTTTGCTTTTAAATATATATATATATATTTTTTTAAGTACTCTGACCTATTTAAGATGACACACGAACGCTATGAACCATGGATTAAAATATGCATGTGCGTGAGGTTGTGGTTTGGTCGACAAAATGTTTGATAAAAACGCTAAAACTGGGTAAATTTCGAAAAAAAAAAATTCCCCTCTTCATGAAAGTCAGCATTGGCCTAGTCACATTGTTTATTGAACAAAAATACAACCTGCAAGTTGGCCTTTAACACTAGCACAGCCATGGAGAAAATGTCACTGATTCCCGCCGGGAATGACCTGACAGCTTATATGAGAAATATGAGAAAAATAAACAGTGTAAACTATATAATTGCCTCTGAATATAAAAATATGAGGTTTACCACAATGAAATGTAGGTTTGAGTGACATAAATATATATATTTTTTATATTAAAAAAAAATATTATAATTTTAAAAAAAATTGATGGAAGAGCCACACATTGATGAGCAAAGAGCCACATGCAGCTCACGAGTCATGGGCTGGCCACCCCTGCGCTAGATGCTCACAAAGTGCTGTGACTTTCGTCTGTTCCAATGGCCCATTATGTGGAATAACGTTCTAATTACATTTTCCTGAAGTCATTTTGAAATTTCAGAAACCGTGCCAGATAAAACAGGTACTTTTAGGAAAAGAGCTGAGAGACAGAGCTGGAGCTCGACTGAGTGACGAGGATACATTTATTGAAAATGCCTAGGGGTCATTTGACCCCTTGTCGGCTGTGGTAGTGTTAAAGTGACTCTCTATTTTTATAAAGTGACATATTGTTTAAGTGATCGTTTTAGCGGTTGCCGCATGAGTGTTGTGTGTGTGTGTGTGTGTGTGTATTGTGTTCATGTGTACTTGTGAGTGGAGAGTTCAGTGTTCAGTATTCTGATGGCCTGGGGGAAGAATGTACCCTGACCTGACCAGTAAAAACATTTTGACATGGCACTATCTTGATAGTCGGAGATGTTCATCCCTCCATCATACTCGTACTCTCTCTTCTCTTTTTTCCCCTCCTCTTACATTCCTCTCTTCATCTATCCATCCTCCACCCTCGGTACCAAGCCATTACACTGCCCACCCTCGCCTTCATCTATGTTTATCATCCAGTCAGAATCTGTCCCTCCTGCTACTATTCCTCCATCCAGGACGCCTCCTCTGCACGCGCTCCTCCGCACCTTGTCTTTTTTATCGACCCTTGTTGCCTATCAGCCCTGTCTCTCCTTCAAGCCCTCCGTTCCGCTCTCTCCGTCATCCCGCTCCTTCCTTCCCTATAAATCTCCTCCCCTCTTATCGGTCTCCCTCGCAGCGGAATCGAAACCGTGTGGCTTTACTACTCCCGGAGGAGGAAGTATCCTCTCCACTCCAGCGGACCGTCGTGCCCTCCTTTGGTACACTATAGACTGACGATACATTATATGTTCCTGGTTCAAAAGCTCCTATACTTTATTATTGGTGACTGGGTGACATTTTGCAACATTGGATCAGCTTGAAACATTTTCTTGACATTCATACGTCTACTTAAAACTATGAGAAAACTTCATTTTGTGTGACTATCCAGTTTGCTTGACATAGCTGAGCAGCTCCCTGGGAAATGTAATGTCTATTCCAGGGGACAACCAAAGCGGTGAAATGACCAAATGTATACGCAGGTACAGTAGATCATAGACCAGTAGACCAGCGGCACAGTGGTGTAGTGGTTAACACTGTCGCCTAGAACACGCCCTCTTTTTGACAGGTCGGTTTGAATTTGATAGTGAGATAGTTGGTTAAAGTGAGTATAAAGTAAGTAGTAGAATATTATATTGTTTTTTGTATAGTGTAGTTTGCCCCAACAGCTTTTAGCTGTTTGGGGGAAATTGACGCTTGTCTCGAGGCTCGGACGGGAAATCATGGCACCAAACATTTCGAACGGCGAGCGGATTCCGAGACAGACGGATGAAATGAATGAACGAAAATATGAGTTAAGATTAACAGTTGAGGTGGACATTGAGGGGCCTGATAGAGTCACAATGATGGAGCTTTTGAGGGCGATAAAGTCGGAGTGTGGGACCGTCATTGGATGTTGATACAAGACGCCCAAAAAGTATGAAATCATGTTGATGGATGAGAAGGTGAAGGAGAAACTGATGGACGGTTTTAAAATCAAGGACAGTAGGATAATGGCAAGAGAACTGTCGAACGATGAGGTTGTTGTCTCTTTTTTGGGTCTGCCTTTATACATAACAGATGATGACATTCTCAAGAAACTGAAGCAATGGGGAGTGGCGGCGGTAACGCAGATCAAGAGAAGGACGTGGCCTGGAACGGACATTATAGACGGCACAATGTTCGTAAAAGTGAAGTTCACTGAGTATGTCAAATCCCTGCCGTATTCGACCCGGTTTGAGACTCAACAGGGGATGGAACATTTTAGAGTGATCCATAATAGGCAGGTGAGAGTTTGTAGGCTGTGTCTTCAGCCTGGTCATGTCCTGAGAGATTGCCCAGACTTTAAATGCCACAAATGTAGCCAGCAAGGACACTATGCTAGAGAGTGTGACACTGAACAAAAGTGCAGGGGATGTGATGAAAAGTATGCGCAGTGTACATGCACGCCCTGGAAGCGCTGGAACGAGGAGCAGGGTACGAGAGGTGAGACCGGTGGGGCTGCCAAGAAGAGTGGAAACGACGGAGGAGAAGCCACTGATACGGAGAAAACAGGTGGAGAGGATGAGGGTGAGGCAGAAGCAGATGATGAAGAAGGAGAGGAAGAAGACGAAGGAGACGATGAAGCGGAGGAGGATGAGGAAGAGGAGGAGATCACGCAGACCCCAGATGGAGATCAAGTGGAGACGGAGACAGGAGAGAGTGCAGAGCTGAGTGCGTGGCAGCCGTGGCAGAGTGAACAGGAGCGCAAAGAGGTGATAACAGATGACGAGGAGAGGGAGCTGACAGCGCGACACAGAGAGAGAGAGGACACAGCAGGCCTAAATGAAAACATAGATGCTTTTGATTCGGGACTGCTGAGGTCACTGAAGTCCATGGAGAGACAGCTGGGATCGGGAGCATCTACAGGCGAAACAAGAGCTACTGGGTCTGGGCCGCGGACCCGGGGAGGCAGCGCTGGAGGGCGAGGAGGCGGCAGAGCGCATCTAGAGGCGCGCGGCAGAGGGAACGTCTACATGCGCGGAGGAGAGGAAGAAGAGGGAAGAGTCTATAGGAGACTCAGAGGGGTTGCCAGGGACCGGGGAAGAGGTGGGGGCTACATCAGAGGACTCTGAGGAGATGGACACCAGCCCATCTGCTATCAACCTACTGAAAAGAAAATCAAGAGAGGACAGAGGTGCTAAGGGGAGGTGTATTAAGAAGCAGGGCCGCCTCAGGGGGTGTGCGAGCAGTGCGGTCGCACAGGGCCTCGCGGGAAGGGGGGCCTCGCACAATCTTTTTTTTTTTTTTTTTGCGAGGCCCCCCTTCCCGCGAGGCCCTTTTTTCATCACAGACCTAAAATCTAGTTTTGCTTATATGCTTATATATTTCACATTAGACACGTTCCTGGCTCTGAGGCTCTGCAGGCAGCAGAATTGGTTTCAATGAGGGGAGGGATTACAGCCAGGTAGCGTCTGTTGAGTTCATTGTGTGTGTCTGTGTGCGTGCCGGGGGGGGGGGGGGGGGGAGGGGCGTGAACTATTTCGCGCTTGCAGCATTGGAGGTTATGCCAGCCAAGATGAAGAGGACATTGTTCGGCAGATGGACTGAAGATGAAAGTTGTTGCATGTTAGACAGTTCAGTCAGGCTAGCCATCCCGGCTAAAGACAGGGACAGCTAGTTATCTTTAGCTACGTTATAATATTAAGTGTGGTTCAGTCGGGATATAGCCATGATGATGTCGGCTAGTAGCTAGCTTAGCTAAAGGCTAACTAGCGTTAGCTAACCTAGAGACAGCGCGTGCAGCCAAGATGAAGAGGATGGTCGTTCGGCAGATGAACTTCGTCAACTCCACGCGGTTGTCGCCATCCTCTTGGACGTTTGGTGAGTTTTTAATGCACTCTATTCTATTCCCGCCGTGGATATCTCTCTCTCTCTCTCTCTCTCTGGAGCCAAACTGGCCGACTAGCTGTTTCAAGTTCAAGTTTCTTTAATAGTTGTCATACAGAAGTACAGAATACTTTTGTACAAAATGCTTCTTACTGTTGCGCTCCAGAGACTGTGCAAGACAAGATAAGTATGAAATAAAAACATAGTAAAATTAGAAGTAAAAAAAGAGGTCACAGTGTTCAGTTTAGACATATGTACAATGTTCGATGCAGAATAGACGTAGTTACCATACAATATACAATACTGTGCAGTGTACTAATATACAATACTATATAGTGCAAGGCAGAAATGGAGAAATGGGACGAGGTGCAATTTAGGTACAATTCACAGTAGGTGTACGAGTTGTAGTGCAAATCCTTTATCAATAAATATAAAGTGTAAGTGTGTTTGTGTGAGAGTGGGTGCTGCAGTGTGTTGTTTGTTTGAGTGAGTGTGTGCGTGTGGGTGTGTGTGCTGTGTGCATTTGATGGTTGTTGCATAGTGATTATTGTTCGTTTAGCGATTATTGTTCGTTTAGCAGCCTGATGGCCTGGGGATAGAAGCTGTTGTAGTACTAGTAGCTAACGGTGTGTGGCCTGGTGTCAGCACCTGTATTGCTTTTCTCACGTTGTACAGTTTTTCAGTGGTAGCCGCATAGCTTGCTTCTGCGTTAGCTAATGGTTAGCGATAGCCGGGTTGAGCTAACTGTTAGCCAGTTAGCTGTTTAGCTACGACGTTAGCTGCCGGCTGCGCTCGGCTGGGAACGTTAGTTTGATGCTATCAGTTAGCCTAGAGTTAGCTGTTAGCTTGTGCTACGACCATTGACATTAGCCGTGAGAATAGCAGGGGGTTCTGGCACTCTGACTACGACATCATTTTTGACAGAAGATGTAGTCGGGCCTGCACCATGACAAGGCTCCGGCCATAGCTTATTTTTGTCCCGCCAGCGAGAGGCCTTTCGTCAACGTGGAGACCTGTTTTGCGGCCTTTCGCCCTGCGTTCCTTGGTGCAGGTAAGATGAATGAAAATGTCATGACATTACCCTACTCTTCCTTCCTTCCCCTCCCGAATGTTTTGTTAATAACGATGTTTTTTTCCAGGCAAAACATATGTTACTTCACAACATTTGGAGATACGACATGTGCTGTGTGTGAATTGTCTTGGTCGTTTGTGTAGCTTGGGTAGCGTTGGGCCGTTGGCCAAAGCTGTGTGTGGCCTGGTGTCAGTACCTGGCTAGCCTATTTAGCTGATGTCGGCCATTGGCTCCTTGCTGCTTTGTTTTCTCTGGTATAGACCCTCTTCTCTTTGGATTTAAGTGTTGATCTTTGTCCTTTTGGATCTATGTATATTCATGTTGCCTTTGTGAAGTTATCTTTTCCTTCTGTTTTGTTCTTCCATTAAAAGTTGAATATTCTTTAGGGGCTCATCTTTGCTTATCTCTCTCATACATGCTCTCTCTCTAACACACACACACACGACAAACACACATGCTCTCTCTCTCTCTCTCTCTTTCTAACACACACAGTCTGCCTATGGCGGCCTTTCTCGATGGCTAGGCTGTGCTTGCTGAGTCTGTACCTAGTCAAGGATCTTCAGTCACAGTGCTCAGGTATTCTGCCACTGTGTACTCTCTGTTTAGGGCCAAATAGCATTTCAATTTCTTTCCAATGTGTCTCTCTCTCTCTGTACACTGTATATTGACTGTAGAACGGGAGCTCTCTCTCGCTCTCTCTCTTGCTATATGTTGACTGTATCATGCCCAGCCTCGGGCAGCGCTATTATTTAAGAATATGTTGACTGTATTTGAAATCTCGCACAGGGCCTCGCATTTCTCCCAGGCGGTCCTGTTAAGAAGGTATGATAAGGTATGATATATAGGATAATCAATATATTTTTTGTCATGTGTGCTGCCATCACTGTAACATCGCTTAATGTGAATGGACTGAGGAACAAAACTAAAATTGAGCAGGTGATATCAACTTTTAATACGGATATAGTGATGCTGCAGGAAACGTGGTGGACGGAAAATAATAATGAATGATGTGAAAAGAAAATGGACTGATGTATTATATGTAAATCATGGTACAGAGCGATCATGTGGTGTAGCAGTATTATTTAAAAAAGACGTAGTGGAAAATATTAAGGTAGTATATGAGGACACAGAAGGGAGGGTGATTATATTAGAATTTGAACATCAGGGTGTGTTGTTTAGATTAGGGAATATATATGCGCCCAATGTAGAGAAAATTAGGAGTTTTTTTTTTGAAGGGCTAAAGGTGCACTTTAAGGGGAATTGTTTGTTTGTCGGTGACTTTAACACTTTGCGAAGTAGGTTAGATACTACGAGCAATATTTTCAAGTGTGACACAGCTAGAAATACACTAACAGAAATAATGTCTGGTGTGGATCTAGTGGATATGTGGAGAGAGGAGAATTCTGGGAAAAGAGGGTTTACAAGGAAACAAGTGGTGGCGGGCTGCTTAAGGCAAAGCCGGATTGATCTATGTCTGGTTAAACGGGAAATACGGAATTACATTAACAATATAGAACATAAGTTTAATTTTTTGAGTGACCATGCGGCTGTGTGTTTTGATTTAGGAATAGAAATACAAGGGAGAGGTGGGGGTGTGTGGTGTTTAAATACAAGTGTACTATTCCTATTTTAAAAGATATCTATGCAGAGGCATTGGAACGGGAGTCACTCCCACCCACAATGACTCAGGCCACAATTTCAGTCCTTCTTAAAAAAGAAAAAGACCCTCTGAAGTGTGAATCATATCGGCCAATCAGTTTGCTTTGCTGCGATTATAAGATTTTAACCAAAGTTTTAGCCAGTAGACTGGAGTCAGTTATCCATACAGTGGTACACCCGGATCAAACAGGCTTTATTCTGGAGCGTCAGCTCTTTGGTAACATACGTAGGCTGTTCAATATCATATACTCTCCTGAAGCCCCGCCCACAGCAGAGGTTCTGTTATCTCTCGATGCTCAGAAAGCATTTGATCGCATTGAATATGAATATCTTTTCACAACTCTAGAGAGGTTTGGGTTCGGGCCTATTTTCCGCGCTTGGATTAGGGTCTTGTATGTTTCACCACAAGCCTCGGTCCGAACCAATAAGACTATTTCCAAATACTTTCAGATAGGGAGGGGCACTAGACAGGGTTGCGGATTGAGTCCCTTATTGTTCGATCTCGCCATTGAACCACTGCCGGTCGCTCTGAGGAGTGATGCGGGCCTCGCAGGTATCTCTAGGGGCGGCCAAACACATATACTATCACTTTATGCAGATGACCTGATCCTGTACCTGTCCGATCCCCATGTTTCCATCCCGAAGGCACTGGATATTATCTCAAACTTTGGCAAGTTCTCAGGATACAAAATTAACCTCTCTAAGAGCTTGTTGTTTCCGGTTAATGATTTAGCTCGAAAGATGTCGTTCGGGGCATACCCACTGAAGATAATATCTGAGTCTTTCACATACCTGGGAGTGACTGTGACACGCAAGTATAGGGACTTATTTAAGCTAAACCTTAAACCAGCCCTGGATAAGGCTAAACAAGATTTTGCTTGCTGGTCAACACTTCCCCAATCACTAGCCGGCAGGATTAACTCAATCAAGATGACAATTATGCCCAGGTTCCTATTTTTGTTTCAAACAGTGCCCATCTTTATCCCCAAATCCTTTTTCAAAGAATTAGACACATTTATTACAACCTTTATCTAGAATAAGACCACCCCGCGTATTAGAAGGGAATTCCTGGAAAGACCGAAAGAGGATGGAGGATTAGCACTCCCAAATTTTTTGCAATTTTATTGGGCGGCAAACATCCATAAACTGACATATTGGATGGCTGCATCACATGGGGGAGGCGGAATGGTGTGGGTTGACATGGAACAACACTCCGCCCACCCGGTATCGCTATCCTCACTAGTGTGTGCTCCACTGCCACTCAGTAAAAAAAATAAAAGCTCCAGCCACTCTCTGCCATATGTTCTGGTCATGCCCATCACTATCCCAATTCTGGCTTTCTGTTTTTGAAACCTTTTCCTTCATGTGTGACAGGGAGATCAGCCCCAACCACTTGGTTGCAGTTTTTGGAGTGCTCCCTGGCGAAATTAGGGTATCTGTCACCCAATCAGATGCTGTGGCCTTCTCCTCTTTGTTGGCTAGACGCCTTATCTTGCTTAATTGGAAGTCAGCCATTCCTCCATCACATCGACGCTGGGTCGAAGATGTGATGGCACACCTAAAACTTGAGAGACTTAAATACTCCACCAGGGGCTCTACCCAGAAATTCTTCCAAGTTTGGCAGCCATTTTTGGATTATTTTAATCTAAAATTCCCGGCTGAGGATGCTTAGGCATAAGACGGTGATTTATTAGATAGGCAATTTATATATGGCAAGTGACAACCTGTATAGGAACAATGCAATTTTCTTTTATTATTATTACTATTTTTATTTTATTTAAATTTTTGTCTACTTTATTTTTCATTTATTTTAGGTATTGTGCGGTTATATGTAGTCATGTATTGTATGTATGTTTGTACGTATGTATATAATGTTGTTGAACCTTTAAAAAACCAATAAAAACAATTTAAATAATAAATACAAGTGTACTGGGTGAGGAGAAATATCAAAAAAAGATATGGGTATGTGAAAGCTGAAATGGAAAACCCAATGTTTAATTAAAATGTGGGTGGGAACAAGTTAAAATTAATGTAAAAAAGATAAGTATAAGATATACAAAGGCCAGAAATTATAAAAACAAAAGAGAAGAATGGGAATTAAAAGGTTTGCTAGCGGAAGAAGAGGAAACATTTAAAGAAAATCCAGAACAGAGAAGTATACAGAGCTAGAGGCAAAGTGGGCAGAGAATGAAAGGAGAAAGTGCATGGGAGCAATAATGAGGAGCAAGGCGAAATATGCCCTTGAAGGAGAAAGGAGCACCTCGTTTTTTCTAGGCCTAGAAAAAAGTAAACAGAGAAGGACATACATAAGAGAGCTAGAAAACGAAAAAAGGGAAAAAGTTAATGACTTAGTTGGAATATTGGATACAGTGGAATCTTTTTATAAATTTTTTTACAAGAGTGAAGGAGTGGATATTGAATGTGTAAACAATGTATTGGAAACTGTGAAAATGAGATTAGATGAAGGGGATAGAGTGATGTGTGATGGTGAAATCACTGAAAAAGAAGTGAGGGAAGCGATTCAGGGCTTGCAGACTAACAAAAGTCCAGGGCCCTCATTTATCAACGTGGCGTACGCACAGATATGTGCGTAACCCGTGCGTACGATCATTTCTAAGCAAAGTGTGGGATTTATCAATTTGAACTTGTGCTTGACTTTGTGCGTATATTTAAGCACAGGTCGGACCATGTGTAGCTGGCGCCGGTGGTAGAATATATTATTACAACAAGGAAATAAGCTTCTGTGCATTAGTTTCAACACTGGCGTGTTCTGTATGAACCGTAATTCATTATAGTTCATTGTAAAATAGCAACAGTAGTGTAATTATGGTCAAAACCCTATAAATAGCATTTGGAATAATAGGTCTTTCTCTCCGAATGAATGCAGCATGGTTTATATAGCGTTATCGGAATATATGGGGTGTACTGACTGACTGCGCTCCGCGGAGCTCAACTTGTTATTATTTTGCGCACAGACTGCAGAAACACGGGAATGTTTTGATTATATTTAAAAGGCTTTACGTTAAACGAAACAAGTGGAATTTCGAAGCTGTAAGCAGAATACAAGTCATATGAACACCCACAATATAGTGTTCTTCCCCCTTCCTACTGTATAAGAAAGAATAAAAAATGCATTGCAATGAGAACAGCGGGTGTATGTGTATACAATACCCTTGCAATAATGTGTCTTAAATGAATGAAAAGCATGCATGCTCTGGACACAGGGCATATATCGTGTGGGTGATATGACTTGTATTATGCTTACAGAATTCCATGTATTTAGTTTTACAATGTCAAAGCCTTTTAATATAAATCAAAACGTTCCCGTATTTCTGCAATCTATGCGCAAAATAATAAGGAGTTGAGGTAGATACACACTCAGAACGTATTACATGCTGGTATGCTGATAGAGTAAACTATTATATGAATATGAACAGGAATATGATATAAGGTATACACTGGTCCGTCATTTGAGAATATAGGCTATTAATGCAATGAAAACATATTATTTAATGTTTTCATAAGCGTAAAGATACAACAGCTAGATTAATGATCAAGTTAGTTTACTGTGCAGGGTTCGCAGGGCTGTGCATTGTGCTATTATATATGCGCAAGTTACTGTTGCATAATGTAGGCTATGGCTGCTATTATATGTAATTCATATAGGCTACCTAATAGTATATGATTTTTAGAGGCATCTATTTTGTTGTCGGTATTAGGCTAATACCGACAACAAAATAGATGCCTCTAAAAATCATATTATAGCCAATCGAACACAACTAATAAAGGCATTCATATTACAGCACGGTTATAATGACACACCACCAACGCCAAACAGTGGTCAATGAACGGTCTTTATTAGTATTTTGAGCTGTCCAGGCAGAATTGCAGCAATGGTCTTAGGGAGCCGTTGATATCTGACATCACCGTGTACAAGTCAGCCTTTTATTTATCCCATAACACCGGTTGTGTCTTCTTGGTTCGACAGCGCCTCAGTGAACAATCTCCTGTGAAGTTTCTCAGAGTTCAGTCAGTCCATTATTTCACATCCCATGGGGGGTGTTTCATGACCATATATGGATAATCATGGACGAGCATTGACGGTAGAACAAAGAGGTATTTATCAACACAGAGGAGTGTAGGACCTGTGTACGCACGGTTGATAAATCCCAATATTTCTGTGCGTGCACACATTCTAAATTCTGTGCTTACGTATGAAAATAGAACACTTTCTAAGAAGTGTTAATAAATGAGGGCCCTGGGCTTGATGGTTTGTCAGGAGAATTTTACAGGGCTTTTGTTGGTCTGCTAGCACCTATTTTGTTGAAAGTGTACAGAGAAATAGAGAGGAATGGTGAGTGTAATGAAGCAATGACCACTGGCGTCTTGACAATTTTATTTAAAAACAAAGGGTGTAAAACAAAGTTAGAAGCATATAGGCCTATAAGTTTGTTGAATTCCGATTATACGGTGCTTACCAAAATTCTGGCCAACAGGGTCAAGAAAGTAATTGGGAGCATAGTGGCGCCAACCCAGGCCTACAGTGTTCCGGGTAGGGACATCACAGAAACTGTAAGAATGATTAAGGATGTAGTAAATTATGTAAATTATAATAATGATGATTGTGCAGTACTCAGTGTGGACTTTAACAAGGCTTTTGACCGGGTTGAGCATTTTTTCCTGATCAGGGTCATGGAGGTTTTTGGTTTTGTGGAGAGGATGGTCAACTGGGTACGTGTTTTGTATAAAGATGCAAAAAGCTGTGTGAAATGTAACGGGTGTATTACAGATGTGTTTAGGGTGGAGCGGTCTGTTAGGCAAGGGTGTCCTCTTTCAGCTTTGCTCTATGCGATTTCCGCAGAGCCTATGGCCACATACATAAAAAGTAATAAGAAAATAATTGGAATAGGAATACCCTACGGGGAGCAGAGTTTGATCCACCAATATGCAGATGACACTGCCTTTACGGTGATAGACATGGAGAGCATAAATAGAATTATGAAGTGCTTAGAGGTATATGGTAAGGCATCTGGAGCCAAAATTAATGTTGATAAGACTGGGTTATTGTGTGTAGGTAAAGTAAAAATTAGTGATTGTGTGGTTCCGCTGAAAAAAGCAGAGGGGCACATAAAGATATTGGGTGTGTGGATAGGGATAGAGGAGAAAGAGGAGAGGGATTTAACGTGGGTAGGTATAATTAATAAGATTAAACAGGTGCTCCAATTTTGGAAGCAACGTACACAAAAATTGAAGGGTAAGGTTGTGGTGATAAATAGCTTATTGATGTCTAAACTGACGTATGTGTTAGGTGCCTTGGATATGCCAGAGGCAATAGAAAATGAGATTAATAGGGTTGTGGCGGACTTTCTGTGGTGGGGGAAGTCACCAAAAATTGCCCACAAAGTCTTAATAGGTAAGTGTAATGAGGGTGGTTTGAATTTAATTGACATAAAGGTAAGGAAGAAAACTGTAAGATTGAAATGTGTACAGAAATATATTTATGATGAGACCAAATATGGATGGAAGTGTTTTTTTAAAGAGAGCCTAGAGAAGGTAGGTAGGTGTGGTGACAATAGCTTATTTATGGGCTTTAAGCCTTTAATGACGGAAAATATACCGGAGATGTATAGAGAGGTACTACAGACATTGTCAGAATACCTGCCCAACATTGTATATGATTGTGTGGGACTGGATATGGTTTTAAATCAGCCAGTATTCCTGAACACCAGGATATGCCACAATAACAATGTATTGTATAATAAAATCTTCCTGAGAGCAGGGATGACACAGATAAAGGATTTTGTATATGAATATGTGCCAGGTTTTCTCCCGGTGCAGGCCATTTATGACAATGTAATCGAGGTAGATGATGAATATCGTTTTGCAACTGTCGTGTCAAATTTTGAAAAAAGAAGATAATAGAGAGAATAGGAGAATAGGAGCTGTAGTCTTCCAGAATTAAAGGTAGGAAAGGGGGATGAGCAGAAGGGTTTGGAAAGTGTGAGGAGTAAAGATATTTATAGATTTTTTGTAACAAAAGAAAGAAGGGTGCCAACATCGGAACAGGTGTGGGAGAAAGTCTTTCCGGGGTTGGTGGGAGGATCAATATGGGAAAATGTGAATATAAAGTTTAATAATATAGAATGTGGTCATAATGATTTCATGGTAAGACAGAATAGGGTCTATGTTGTGAAGGGCCAGATTAATACTGAGAATCTACGTTTTATTGTTTTATATAACTTGTATATTATTTATATATATAAGCTATATCCCTTTAAGCCTCCGTTTGAATCATAGTAATATTCGCTTTCCTCATTGGATAATGCCCTTGACGTTCTCGGCGCCAGGCAACGCGCCCCTGAAGTCAGGTTCAAAGGCGAGTCTGGGCATGTTGGGACATGCCTGGTGCCGGCGCATTGATTCCAGACGAGAGCTGAGGCTTGGCACTAGAAAGCCACTTAAGTATATATATCGTGGAAGGCGCAGCAGCAGTAGTGTGATTATAATGTGGTGCAAGCAGTTCGTCTAAACAGAGTGTTGTGAACCTAACGTGCGAAGTGAATAAGTAAAAGTGTCAGAGCTAATGCAGTAACGTCAAGTTCGACTTAGCTTAATGTGAAGTAAAGAGTCGTCATTTAGTGTGAATCGTGTTACAGCAGTTCGTTCGTGTGCGGCATTACCAAGTAGTTCATTCGTTTAGTAACTAGTGTAAAACCTTAGCAAGTGTGCGTGGACTTAGTAATTAGTGCCAGTACACGAGGAGGGCCTAGTCGTGGAACTACTGGACATGTGCATATTGGAACCTACTGCGGCGATTGCAGAACCAGTATTGGTTGGATTATAGTGATTGTGGAACGTACTACCGTGGAGAAGAGCATCGTTAATACCCACTGTCGTTTGGATTTAACCACCTTGAAGATCTTACCTCGGGCTAGCTTCGAGGACCGAAGCTAGCTGGCTATCGTCATTGCTATCGAGCAATTGGATTACAGCTGTTGCTTTGCTTCTGAGCATTTGGATTATAAGGACTGGATCTATACGAGAACCCCTTTTCTTCAAGTGAACAGACTGAGTATCCGAACATTCTTCCTTCCTCCAGAGCTTACATCTCTGGGAGGACACCCCCTGTCTCCAGCGGTACCATCGTTTTGCCCCTATAGTGCCATCCCACGCCAGGCGGCGTTTAGTCTAGTATCCCAGCTTAGGAATTATTCATTCCAACTGACTTTGCTACTCACTGACTTTATTCATATTCTTCGCCATACAAGCGCAACCCTTAATTCCCATTCTGTACAATTACTGCATAATAATAAATACTATAAATGATATTTCCTTGTCACTGTGCCGTCTTATTCTGAGTGTCTGCCATATTATAACTGTACTTTCTGGCAAGTAATAATAATAATAATTAGCAGTGGTTTAATCTATCACAATCTTTAATACAGTCAGGGTTTTGTAACCCCTCAGTTACAGTCTATACAAAAACAGTGTTACATCATATAGATACACAGATGAGTAGAACATGCGATGTGTGCAAATTAAAAGATGAAAGTTTTATGCACATTGTTCATTGAGTGTGAAGGCCTGCAGGGCTTCCATGCAGAGCTGAAAGAGGGCATGAGGGCGAGCTGGGGAATAATCAAATATACAGATTGGAAGAGATATTTTTTGTTTGGTGCATTAGATGGAAAGAAGGAGGAGAGAAACCTCATCAATTATGTATTGAGTCATGCCAGGTTGTCTTGAGAAGGCGAATTGCTTTTTTCTGATCAGAGAAAGGTGGAAGTATGGCCAATCTTTTTGAATTTAATGAAAAGGGATTTTATGTTGACAGAGAAATTGCTGAGTAAGGAGATATTTAAGAGATGGTTCATTAACAGTGGTAAATAAAAGTGCAACGTTTATAGCAGCGGAAAGCGTTTATTTTGTACATTATCGAACATTAACACAAACCTAAACTAACGTTACAACTAACCTAAAGTTAGTTTAGGTTCGTGTTAACGTTAGATAATGTACAAAATAAACGTTTTCCGCTGCTATAAACGTTGCACTTTTTTTTGAAAACCCCAGAAAGGAAGTCATTATATATGCTTTACCATCCTGTTCTGTGTTAGCTCCGGTTAGCTCAGAGCGTCCAGTAGTTAGTAGTATATTATCAATACCAGCCATTGGATTACTGTTTTCTAAATTGGGGAGGCTTTTAATCGTCAAGGTAAGAGGATTTTAAGTCAAGGTATGTATCTTCTTGTCTAACTCCAGGGAAGATGTTAAATAAGCTAATTTCCCAAAATGTTGGAGTTTTCCTTTAAGTTTGGAAAAGGGAAAGTAGAGTTTGGTTTTGGATAGGTTATTTTTTTTTTTTTTTTTGGGTGGGATAGGGGAGGTTTTGGTTATGGTTGATTTGTTGTATAGGAAATAAGTATATATAACACTGTTTTCTTTGTGGCTTGTTCTGTTTTTTGTTGGTTGATTTAGGGAAGCGCAAAAGAAGGGGGTGGGCTATGCCTGGGAAATGTGAGTAAGAAATTTAAATAATATAGTGTGTATATATGTGACCCCGACCAGTGCTATAGCCTACATGTCTATTTTTTCATTTTCCAGATTTTTCCAGATTGTGAAAGTACAGAATGTAAGCTTTCAAATGATGTGTCATACTTTGAAATCTGAGAATGTTATTATTGTGATGTGCTAATTTTAAATCTTGTAGCAGTCTTTTTTCCCCAGAGACCTAAGCAGAGAAAACAGCTCTTAAAGATTTGACACCTTTTGCCAGGATTCTGCTGGGCGTAAACAATACCTCCCAGCCACACCTCTCCCCTGAATAGTATTAACATAATTAAGTGCTGTGACAGCCATGCTGACAGATCAGATACAAAATCAAACATTTTCTATTGTAGTAGTAATATAACTACTAGTCTGAATAATGTATATTTCAGTTATTGAATTGAAAACCTTTATTTATGTATTCCAATATCTGTTTTATTGATTAATGATATATTTTGAAAGAATGCAGGTTATAGCTGTATAAAACAAATGTCTGTCCCATTGTACCAATCAATGGGATATATTGCATGTTGGCTATAATGATTTTATAAAAAAGAGAGAGATTAAATGCATGGCCATATATTTATACATTCATGTGACATCACAGCATATTCTTTGTATAGCCCAGTGTTTCCTGAAAACAGATATGTACAGTGTTCAGGTTATACATCTATCATTACACAATTACAACCAAAATAGGAAGAAATTATGTTGACCGCAGGGAATTTTAATGCATAGTTGGTAGAACTGGCCAGCGGAGTGATAGACACAAGCCTCATTATTATCATTATCATTATCTTTGTTACCACCTTTCATGTGACAACTGGATGAAAATCAGCAGACAATATCAAATCAATTCAAGAGGTTTATTAGTCACATACATACCAGGGCATACAGTGAAATGCGGGTGGTCATGCCCGCATCGATTGTGCAATAATACTAATAATAAAATACATAAACAGGTAATAAGAAGGCATAAGATGTGCATGATAAAAATAGACATGCTAATACAGTTTCAACTCTGTCATTATGCTATACTACAATAATCTAAACTATACAAGAACCACATCGGTTCTTTCCTTTAAAGTGACCTTTCCATTTAGTTTAAAGTGACATTTTTTTTTATTCATTGCATACATACCAGGGCATAGTGAAATGCGGTTGGCCATGCCCGCTACGATTGTGCAATAAAACAATAGTAATAAAAATATAATGTACATGTATGATGTACCGGTACACAACAATACAATTATTCTATGTCCCTATGCTATACTAGTACTACTATACTATCAAGTCAAGTCAAGAATGCAATAATAAGAATCCAATAGGATGAGAATGCGACATTGTGCAATAATACAAGTAATAAGAACAAGTAATAAGAATAAGACATATCAGGTATATGTACATGAGTTTTACAAAAGCTTTTACTCTACAAGAACCACTCCTGTTCTTGTTTAATTTTTTTAAAGTGACCTTACATTGTGAGCGTGTGCAGCATGAGTGTGTGTGTGTGTGTTCATGTTAAAGTGACTGCTAGTACAGTGTGTGTGTGTGTGTGCTCTACATCCATGTGTCTAACATCGTACAGTCTTCTTGTTCTGAGGTGCTCTAGATGTTGGGAGTGGGCATGTAATGTCTTTTGCGTCATCAGAACAGTATTGTCTTATCTCCTTATAAAGATATTCCTGTCGGTCATTGTCTAGACCAGGTGGGGGGAGGACAGGAAAACCAGAGATGGTTGGGTAGCGTTTTGGGTCTTTCAACAGCTGAAACGTGAATGGCTCTGTATCGTCACAGTGTAATTTCGCCGTCACCATGCCAGGACTGTTGGCATCGAAGCTGAAGTGCTGGTATTTCTTTATTTGTGGGAATCTTTTGAAGAAGCCTCCGAGATGTTGCTGCCAGTCGTAGCTTGGAACATACACTGTGCCATCTTCGCGACCGACAAGTTGGGGGATATTGACTCCTTTCACTGCAGAGCTTTTCCTGACGATGTCTGCGATGCCTGCCAGGGTGTCGACCGCAGTCTTCCTGTATACCTGCTTTATCAAACCAAAGCACCAGTCGGGGCCAAATTTAGTGTGGCCTGCAATTAGGAAGTGGAGAGCAAGCTGCAGGTGAAGTTTGTGAATAGTACGCCACGCAAAATACCACAAGACATAATTGTTTTTATTTTGCCCGGAGCAATTGTCGCAGTGCAGGTCCACTGATTTTTCTCCAACTCCATAGTTGGTGAAGAAATGATCCACATAGCTGATAACGGCATTGCTGCCTTTACCAGTTGACATCCCTTCATCAATTAGGTAATTCACTTGCTTCGTCAGCCCTTCACAGTGGACACCGAACAGGCCACATTTGCGCGGTGTTTGAAAAAAGATGGGACCCACTTGAAAAGGGTGAGATGGAAAATGAACCTGACAGAGAAAGAAGAAAAAGAAAAAAGGACATTGAAATAAGGGAACAGGGGAGGAAATTAGGCCACTTTACTAGCCAAATGCAAGTATTTTTTATGTTTGGCGAGTGATTCATGAAAAAATACTGCTAAAACTATAAGGAACTATTTTTACATTAAAACTGAATAAACTATAATAACAATAATAAACCGTATTTGTATAGCACCTTCATTCCAAGAATTGCAGCTCAAAGTGCTTCTCTCTCTCTCTATTCTCCTCTCTTTTCCTATTCTCTCCTCTCTTCTCCTATTTTCTCTCTCCTCTCACTCTCATCTCATCTAAATACACTCCAAATACAACTCAAACGTTCCTGTAAGTTTTCCTTTAACAACAAAAAGCAACATTATATTGGATATTCACCTGCTGTGCGTAATCAAAGCTGTAGTGCATCGTGATATCTCTGCTTGCAGGTGGGGAGGGGCCTAGCGACAGATCCATGTTCTCGGCGCATGTGCTCTTCGTGGCGGCAGTCATCTCCTGCAACAGCTCGCGTTCTCTGTCAACAAGGGCCAGATGTTTTAACTGCACCTGGATGAAAGCATGAATGAATGAAAACGTTATTTAACAGATTGCAGAATGGGTACAACACAGTACGGCTCAATACACACACACACACACACACACACACACACACACACACACACACACACACACACACACACACACACACACACACACACACACACACACACACACACACACACACACACACACACACACACACACACGGCTAATGAGGTGGCAGTGCTCAGTTATCCTCAGGTTATCCTAATGTCATGTGTGTTGAAGCTAGGGCTGGGCGATATGGCCTAAATATGATATCACAATATTTTCTGACCTTTCGGCGATACACGATACACATCACGATGTTTTTCTTTTTTTCCCCAAACAATTCATTATGAGGCTTACCAAGACAGTATTCGAGACATTAAAGACAAAATAAAATACCCATGCATTTAGCATTTTTATATTATATATTAGATTTAGATTATTGGATTATTAGATTATATATTGCATATATTTAGCAATGAGATATTATATGATTTAGATATGAAATATGATTAATTGAAAATGGGGGACCCTGATGTAAACAAGACGAAAGTCTTTCTCTGGTCTGCATCCCCTTAACAATTGTATGTATTGAGCTGTACTGTACCCATTCTGCAATATGTTAATAAAGTTTTAAATCAATCAATCAATCAATAGCATTTTAGCATTTTTATGAAACTACTGTATATTTGTATGTCTCTAAATGTTTTGATGAAAGTCTTTTTCTGGTCTTCATCCTCCAGTCCACTGTTGTTGTATTGAGCTGTACTGTATTGTACCCATTCTGCATTCAATCATTCAGCCGGCAACAGAATAATAAAGCTCAACGACAACAACAACAGCTCCCTGCGGCTGAGATATGAACAGTAAAATGCTTGCTATCTATGTCGTGGTGGTAAAAAACAGTCTGTAGTGTAGTAGTGAAAGTAGACTGTACACACCTGGAGTTTCTCCACCTGCAACTTCTCTGGCCTTCCCGCGGCTTGCTGTAATTGGTGATTGTTGGAGTAGCATTGAGAACACAGATCTGTCCTGGGTTTTGTGATCATTATCTGCGGAAGGAGTGCTTTCCACAACCGAAGGAAGGATCTCTGACCAACAACACGAAATCCTGAAAAGACAAGTGTTTTTGTTAGATTGGTAGAATAAGAAAAAGTGGGAACCATGTGTGTGTGTGAGAGAGAAAGAGAGAGAGCAAGGGGTGGTTTTGTGACATACCTTCTATACTGCTGTAAAGGCGCCACAGGGAAGCTTTGGTCAGATTGGTTGGCAGTAACTTTGCAGTGAAATCCTTGTGACCAGCATGACGGCCAGGCAACACAATCGCATGGAGGACAGCAAAGTTGATCAGAAATTTCACAACCCTTTTTACGTCAAATAGAGACAAAAAACGCTTGTGATTTCTCGGCTGTTTCTTCCTCTCCCGCGGTGTGAGGCCATCTGTCTTGTAGTGTTTGAAAAGGCTTTTGAGAAGCGCATCGCTGATCCTAAACAAAAATGTTAACAATAGGGAAGAGAATTAATGAATGAAATACACACATTGTACACACTGTATCTGTATGTCATATATTATGTTATGATGAATTGAAAATGGGGGACCCTGATGTAAACAAGATGGAAGTCTTTCTCTGGTCTGCATCCCCTTAACAATTGTATGTATTGAGCTGTACTGTACTGTACCCATTCTGCAATCTGTTAATAAACTTTTCAATCAATCAATCAATCAATCACTCTTGTTTACATTCAGGTGTAGTTTTTAAGAATCCCTATCCTAGCGATGTGCATTACAAAATGGCCGCACAAAAACTACACTACTCAGAATATCCAAAATGGACGCCCTCGCAGGGTAGAATAGGATTCGACGACTATATCTAGACTTTAACACCTATTTAAACCGATTTATTGCTATTGCTAAACATACATATACGTCCAATACAATACATCTACGTCCAATACAATATACAAGCATAAAGACACTTACCCATAAATGAAACAGAACGTTGGACGACAGACAACAACGTCGTGAAATCTGTATGTTGTCCTCGAAGCCACACGGACAGCGTTCACTCTCTTCGTACTTTGCGTCTTCTCTGAAAAATGTTGGCATGTTCCAATAATGGACAACAGACACATGTCCCTTTCTCTTGGTGTCAACGACGCGGTGTCCAATCGGTTTTGGTAAATTAGCTCAACCGACAGTTTTTTTGAACAAGACAGGGCAGATCGTTCTGAATTTTCCTTTCGGCGCGCCTGGCACTTGCAGTGGAAAGCGTTTATCTTTCTGAGTTCCTCTTCTATTTCGCCCTCCACCGTTAAACCAGACATCTTTTCAACTGATCGCATGGTCGATTCAGCTGAAAAGCCCAATGCTACAGTTTCAACGCAAATGTCCCCGTCTTCCACTTCTGTTTCGTCGGTAGGTTCGATTGGATCTGGGACAATTTCATCTGCGTCTTCGGTCTCTTCATCGTCGATGAAAGAGCTGGTGGCCGCTCACCTTCCGTGATGATCATGTAGTCCGTGATGTGGTCACTCATTAACGCCGAGGAGTCTATACTCATTCCATCTCTTCCTCTATTAAGAGCAGCTGATAATCTTTGTGCGGCCATGTCGATGTTATCTAAGCAGCAAAAAAGTGTTCTCTGGGCTACAGGTGCTGTGAATATAAACACCACACCGTGTGGGGGCGTACCTCACATTAACAGCAGCCTTTCACATGCAAAAATAGGACAGCCCGAGGGAACTGCCCCTAGAGCTTCGTGAGAGACGATTCAGAGTGTCTCAAGGAGCCATTTTTAAACACAATTTAAACACAATTAGAGTTATTATATATGTTCGCTGTTATACTAAATATGTTCTTCAACCCTCGAACTGTAAGTATATATATATAAAAAAAAAAAAAAACGAAAAAAAAAAAGAAAAAAAAAAAAATACTTTCTCCTCTCGTCAGGAACCTGGGTCGCCGAGTTGTAGGCGCGCACGCTGGGCGGAGTCACATATATAGAAAATGCATAACATGTAAACTGATTATTTTTTGATATAAAAAGATAAAAAAAATAAAACACTGTCGCCTCACAGCAAGAAGGTCCAGGGTTCGATTCCCGCTTGGGGACCAGGTTTCCATGATGCCAGGTACCCAGGTGGGGTATCTCCCAGGCCTTTCTGTGTGGAGTTTGCATGTTCTCCCCGTGCTCGCAAGGGTTTCCCCCCCGATAAGATAAACCCAATGGAAAAACATGCACAACAACAGATCGCTAACGCTGTGGCGTCCTTGACGAAGACGGACATGAGCACTTGGATTGGTCCCCTGGCATGGCTCACGTTGACGCCTGTCTGCTCCCGGCTGCCCTTGGGGGGGAAAGGACGACGGGATGGGTTAATCGCAGAGACGAATCGCATCGGCGATCCTACAGAGACAATGCATGCGTGTGTGTTCCGGTGTGTGTGTGTTGAGGATAATTGCATGCCAATTAAAGACCTCTGAGCAGGTCCTGCATTATTATTTTATTATTATTATCTTAGCTGGGACATCACTGCTGCTAAACAGCACTTTCCCGTGGGGGGCTGTTCCGCTAGATAGCCGCTTGTCTCTGGGAAATGTGAAAAATATAATTTCTTTAAATTTTTTTATTTTACTTAGTTGAGTAATCAATGGCAATAAATATTCCAAGTTGATGTTGATCAATGTTGCCATGACTATGCATGTTGCTCTTGGTACAGTATAATGTCGTTAAAAAGAAAATGCACAGTACAGGACACAAAAAGCTTGTACACACTAGAGCCTACACACTACAAGAGCCTAGAGTGGCTTAAAAGTCAAAGACAGAATGAAACAGATTCAGCTGTGTCAGGTACATATGATTAGGGTGGCCAAACGTCCCGATGTGTGCGGGACAGTCCCGCATTTCAGCCCTCTGTCCCGCATGCCGCAAGAGAAGAACAATGTCCCGCATTTCAATAAGTGTCCCACAATTCAATAAACAATTATTATTATTATTATTATTATTATTATTATTATTATTATTATTATTATTATTATTATTATTATTATTATTATTATTATTATTATTATTATTATTATTATTATTATTATTATTAATAATTATTGTTTTTGTCCTCTCATTAATCCCCAAAACATGCACTAATGCACGCACCGCATTATATATACCTGGCGCAAGCTGTTTATTTCCGGTCGCTCAAGTTGCGCGGCAATAAACAGCTCGCGCCAGGTACTGCAAGCTGTTATTGGCTATTGGTTATTGGGGGATGACGTGACTGTATGCGAGGTCTACCCATGACTCACGGATTCCTTCTTTGGAACAGAGGCCAGTGTCCTTCTCCGCCACTTCCCAGATGCGAGAGCGACAAAGACGAGCAGACTTCACATCGTTCTACAGGTCTGCCATCGTCTACCTCGAGAAATGGTTCGATTTCTCCGATGAGAATTATCTGAAGGCTCTTTCTGTCATGTCTCTAAAGAGAAACGTCAGCTTCAATGACCTGTGCGCTACAGCTGAAGCCCTTATGTATGCGCTCTCGAGGAGTTTTGTTTAATCGTTCCACGTCAGAAGGAAGTGGTGGAGATGGGATGGAGGCGACTGTTGGAGTGAAGTGGGGGCTGCTGTTGAAGGACATCCAGACCCCCAACCTGACCCAGCTGGCTTCATTCTTCCTGAGCATCCCGGTCACCAATGCGTTCGTAGAGAGGTTGTTCTCCCTCATGACCAGCGTGTGGACGGGACCAGAGAAATAGATGCAGTGTGGAGCTTGTGAAGAGAGAAATACAAGTCAAAACTAATTTCTCTCTCACACATGTGTAGATTTTTCTAATATGCTCTTGGTCAGAAGGCTCTACTAGAAGGTGCACGGTCCAGTAATAAATATAAATTCCTCAAGCACTAACGGCACTATGGTGCTCTCCATGGCACATTTCTATGTTCGAGACGCAAATCGGCAATGCGAAGGGGATAGTGTTAGAGCCATTTGCTTAGCCTATAGCCTATTGTTCCCCATAGGATATATTTTGTATATATATAGTTGTTTGCTGTTGTTCACTGCTGTTTTCATTAGTATATATATGTATCTTACTTAGAGGATAACACTCTGGCCATAACACAGGCCTACTAATGCTCATGTTATTATATTCATCCTGCTTACATTTAACCTGTTAATTAAAGTTTAAAAAAATTAAATGTATATATGATAAAAAGATTATCATTGAATGAAAAATGAAATGTTTGTAGTGTTCTGCACATGTTTAGAATCAAGGAAGCCACTACCAGTGTAGACAATGTAATACATGTATGCACTTCAGTATTACAAGAGCGATCACAGGGTTCATGTATCTTAACTCTATAGCCATATAACCGCTAGGAGTCGGTAGGTAATTTAACAGCATGTTGGATTGTGGTATTCTTCTATACAGTGATTATGAGTATAATAAGCAATTAATACACAACACTATTGTGTTTTTAATACATTAAATGCTTATATTTTGATCAAAATGAATACATTATGTAAACATGATTATTGTATACATATTCATTACTGACCCGCAATTTCAACAAATGTCCCGCAAAATCGACACGCTGTCCTGCATTTGGATCATATGGATTTGGTCACCCTACTTAGGATTGAGTATGGAGAAGTCCCTAGATATTTTAGTAACTATTTTAACAGAGTCAGGGATACACACACGCAAGAGGGAGCAACACAGACATTGTGCCAGCTAAATTGAATAGTGAAATGGGAAAGAGGTCCTTTTTATACACTGCGTCAGTACTGTGGCATACCTGGAGAACTAAAAACCATAGCAAATGCACAAATATTCAAGATAGGAGTAAAAAGATGGCTTAAAGGAGAGTAGTAATGCACCAGGTAGAGTAGGGCAAAGGGTATTTTATTGTAGAAATGAAAATAGAGTTTTTAGTCTAGGTAAAGTTACTAGGTAGAGTAGGGCTTAGGGTTTTAGTGTAATTTAGGATAGTTTCTATTTTTTTTTAATAATGAGGATATAGTATTATATGGTAGGATGTTGTATCATTATTAGATAGAGTTGGTACTGTAGTTTGACATTAAAATAAATGTTTATTTATTGTTTAAGTTAGTTTTGATTTTGTACATATAAATGCTATTGATTGTAACCTCTTAACAGGCGCCCCCAAAATTGGCCATTTTAGTTTTAGTTTTTGAGGACTGCATACTTCTATTGCAAACCAAAATACTATACTTTATACTTATAGCACATGTATGAGCCTGGTCTCTTTTGAAAGAGGACATTCTGAAGTTTCTGATACAATAAAGAAAACTCACTTTTAGTGCTGATGAAATAGAGTAACATAGGTCTAAAGTTGTAACTCCCGTTCTTCTGTAGTAGTTAGTAGTCCAGATGTAGTATTTCCAAAAACATTGGTATGTCTGAAAAGACACCCTGGGTCCATAGCCTGAAGTCTTTTGTAGTACTCACAAAGGGATGACAAGAAACACCTGGGCTGATTACAAATGGATACACCTGGGAGGGAAACGACAAAGAACTACAAGACCAAGACAGGGGACTACAACCAGACATCACACATCACACTGGGGAACACCTGATCACGGTACAAACACACCCACACGTAACAATCAGCATAGCACTGATACGAGAAGGCATGAGACGTGATAATGTTACCCAGAGATTTAGTGTAGAGGGATAAGAGATGGGGTCCTAGGACTGAGCCCTGGGGGACACCTGTCCGCAGTGGGCGGGTGGCTGACAGGGTCCCTCTCCATGACACTTGGTAGGAGCGGTCATTGAGGTATGATGTCAGCCATGTCAGCGCAGAGCCAGCCATGCGAGGGACGCGAGGAGGATCTGAAGGTTGACTGTGTTAAAGGCTGCAGATAGGTCTAGGAAAATCAGGACAGAGAGGCCTTTCGCTTTTGCTAAGTGAAGTGCATCTGTGACCGCAATGAGGGCCGTTTTTGTTGAGTAGCCAGTCCTGAAGCCTGACTGATTAGGGCAGGGGTCAGCAACCTTTACTATCAAAAGAGCCACTTTTCCCCCCTCCCACAAAATAAAATGCTCAGGGAGCCGCACAATCTATTTACCCTTAAAATGAAGATAACACAGTGTATAACGTTTTATATATCCCCAAGCATACCCCACATTTAGCATAAAACGCCTGACAATTGCATACCCAAAGTAATTTGCGATTTATTATACTTTATACTTATAGCACACAGTTTGTTGCATTAATGGGATTATAAAGCAACAAAAAGAGAAATAGACTTTTTATTCTCTCACTGCATCCGTCAGCCATGGACTGGGTGGGGAACGGCGGGCAGGTTTCTCAACGAGGGGACAGAGCTTGTCGAAGGAGGTTGAGAGGGCTGAGATGAGGGTGGAGGTCACTCAAAGGCAGTGATGGGAATAACGGCGCTATAAGTAACAGCGTTACTAATAGCGTTTGTTTTTTCAGTAACGAGTAATCTAACAGATTACTCTTCCAATCTTAATAACGCTGTTACCGTTACTGCAAAAAAAATGCGGCGCGTTACTTGATTGAACCTGTTTCTGTCAACAGACAGATCTCTGCGCTGAGAGGCAATATGTTCTTCCTTGTTTACTGGGTAGTGTGCGAGACAATCGTAAACATGCTGACGATTGGCTGAGGTTGAGTAAAATGTCATGGTAAGCCAATCAGAGGTAGAGGTGGGCGGGTGCCTCCAGAGTCTGACACACAGCCACAACACGAGCGACTCAGTCAGCGTGAGACCGCGGTCCGTGTAGTGTTCGTTTTGAGCCCAAATAATCCAAAACGAATCCAACGACCAAAGCATGAGACTGCGGGTCCATGAGCGTTTTTTGTTCACTCATTCATTCATTCATTCACTCCTGACAGCCTTATCAACATAGTGCTGCACTTCCTGGTTTAATAGCACAGTCTGGTGCACATATATATATATATATATATATATATATATATATATATATATATATATATATATATATCTGTATGTCATGCATGTCTTAAATGTCATGATTAGATTAGTTTAGATGATTAGATTAGATTTTTTATTTTTATTTTAAACATGACATAAAATTAGACACACAAGCATTAACAGTAAATATCCACAGTAAGTCACAGGACTATACATTCCATTTGAATCAATATAAATGTAGTTTACGAGATATATACCCAATACTTGCAATACAATACAATACATACATATGCTCCTACTCGCTCTTCTTCCCCCCCCCCCCCAGGACCCCCCCTTGGATAATCCATCCATTTTCATTCGTTACTAACCAGGAATTACAATTCATATGCTAGCCTTTATTCTCTCCACCACTTCTAACCAGATTGCAATGCTGTTTTCACTGACACCTAAAATTCTTGCTGTAGATATCTCTAGATAAATCACATCGAGATAGGTAAGAACCCATACCTTCCGGCACATTTTATCCGGTTGAATCCATCGTGATGCTATCAGCTTTTTAGCAGCTGTGAGACCGGACAAAACTAGTCTCTTTAGCTGTATAGAGGCTGCAAACTGAGAAACATCATTCAACAGCAATACAGAGGGCTGCACAGGTATGTTCAGAAATACAAATTCTGATAATTGCAAGGTCACTTCTTCCCAGAATATCTTAACAGGTGGGCAATCCCAATACATATGCATAAATGTACCATCATCACCGTTTGTACATAAGGAACATAGAGAGTCTTGTCTAAGTCCCATTCTGTTCAATCTTATAGGAGTCAGGTATGTCCTATGAATATAATTAAGATTAATTTGTTGATGATCCGGGTTGCGTGACGCAATTCGAACGTTTGCCCAGACTTCTTGCCAATCAAAATCTACTAAGTCTGGTATATCCCTCCTCCAGACTGAGTCTAGGGGAAGGATTCCATACGAAGACGTTAGTAAGTGATGATAAAAGTCAGATACAAAGCCTCTCGATGTCTCTCTTCCATTGAAGAATTTGTGATATCTGTGGTGCTCAATTGGTATCTTTAATGGGACACCATGAGCCTTCAAACATTCCAATAACTGTGCATAGAAATAAAATGTGGAACTGGTGAGGTTACATTTGTTACGTATATCTTGATAGCTACAGTTGAAGACATCTCCCAATGTATGTATGCCCTGTTTTTCCCATTTGGGGTATCTGATAGGTCGTTTTCCAATAAGGAGTGCATTGTTATTGAATAGGGGAGAATGGCTATGCCATTTATGTTGGTTAGAATATGATTTTTTCTGTGTTTCACGCCATATCCGAATCACATGTGTAATAAGAGGGCCAAATTTCAATTTGCATTGCTTAATTGATAATATGGTGTATACTATGTCCTGCAGTCTATGTGGTGCCACTATATTTTCTTCTACGTTTCTTCAGGATACAGATGCTTGGGAGTCAAACCAAGTTATCAGTGGTCTTAAAGAGTACGCTTTAAAATAGTGGTAGAAGTCTGGAAATGCTAAACCTCCGTCGGCTTTGTTTCTCTGTGCGGTGGATCTTTTTATTCATGGTAGTTTGTTGTTCCAAATAAATGTATATGCGGTGGAGTGTAATTTTGTCCAGTAACCATCAGGGAGGGGGGGGGGGGGGGGTAACGGTAACATTGAGCTAATGAAGTTGATTCTAGGTAAAACATCCGGTAGAGGCAGAAACCGACTTGGTGGATTTACATATTATTATATTATTATAATATATATATATTATATTGTATATTAGAACCATGCACTGTTTAGACTGTCTTAACCTTTAGACTGTAATATTTATGTTTGGACACTAGGGGGCTCACCACCCATTACAGCCCACTCCTATAAATAGCCAAGGTGATCACTGCAATCTTGTGCACCTGCCGAGGTTTTACCTTCAACCGCTACTGTTTCACTGTTGGAACTGACCACGGAGCAATTGACGACTGTTCTGTTTAACCCTTCATTTACTATCATTTACCTTTGGACAACAATAAACCGTGTAAACCGAACCGGCGGCAACTTTGGACATTCAATTCATTCAACATCACAACTTTGGTACAGCGTGAAAAGGCACATTAGCGGGTGCATCGTGGACAGCACACCCAGGAATGACAGTCGGCCACTACAAAGTTTGAAGTTACCCTTGTGAAAGAAGGACGTGTGAGTGAGTACAAAGTTTGAAGGTCTCCTCCTGAAAGAAGGATGTGAGTACAAAGTTTGAAGGAACCCTCCTGAAGGAAGTACGTGGGGCTACAAAGTTTGAAGGTGTCCTCACGACAGAAGGACGTGAGTACAAAGTTTGAAGTTACCCTCACGACAGAAGGACGTGAGTGAAAAGGAGGAAAAATATCCTCGTGAAAAAAGGACGTGATATGTGAGTATAAAGTTGGATCACCTCCCTCACCAAGGACAAGCAGAGCTAAGAAGATTTTAAATAAAACCTCCATTGATGAAGAACTGGATAACGGATAACACTGCTGTATTTATTAATGGAACCAACTCAGGACGTTGCTACTGTGTGCGCTTCCTTGCGAACGCTGTGGAACATTCTAGCGTCGGACTAATTAAATTGTGATACTGTGGATAATGGAACGGACTATGCGCCGTATTGATGTGTGGAACCGTCACAATTATTATTGTCTGGACGTGTGGAAACTGGACACTAAATGTAACGCAATGGACTGTCTGATTTAAATTCCGACATATATAGCAGTGGACAATACTATGTTACTGCAGAGCATTCATCAGTGGGAAGAAAATAAACCCACTTTGAAGGCTCTGACGTCACACCACGTCGCTATACGATTATAACATTTAAAGTTACACTTCGTTATATGTAAAGAATAAATAATGATGTCTGAAGCCAAGATGGGAAAGTACGTGCCTCGCCAGCCAAGCAGTCATAGAAGTAGTGTGAGCTCAACAGTCTCATCTATGCTTAAAAGGACTCAAGCTGAAAAGGCTGCCATGATGGCACGTCTTGCCAATTTAAACTGAAAAGGCTGCCATGATGGCACGTCTTGCCAATTTAAAGAAAAAAAAGGACCTTGAAAAACAACAAAGGGATTTGAAACATGAATTGGAAGCCAGACAAGCAGCAATATATCGTGAATTGGAAAACAGACAAGCAGCATTAAATACCTTACAAGAGGAGCTTGAGATGAAAACTGTCATTGACGCTGCAGATGCAACATTAAAGGCACTATCAAGTTGTGAGGAAAAGAAGAAGATGTCTGTTGAAGACAAAAGATTTGTGGAAATTATGTCGAACTCTGCTGTGAAAATTGATGGACATTACCAACTTGCACATACCAGTTATGCCCTATTAAAGTCTGCAGAGGACAACACAGATGCATTCTCAGCTGAAGCAGTTGACACTGTTCGAAGCAATTTCAATGAAAATGATTGTTTAAAGTCTGTTTCCACAGAAGAAGAAGCAGTGACAGAGGAAGTCGCTGTGTCAGACAGTGATGAAGGAGATGAGGACAGCGATGAAGAAGAGGGCAGCGAGGATGAAGATGAGGATGACTATTCGATGATGGTGGTGAGGAGGACAGCGTCGATGACGTCGATGATGAAGAAGAGGACGGCGTCGATGATGAAGAGGAGGACAACAAAGCGATCGCGCCTCATGTTCCCTCCAAGGAGTGGATTGTTCCTCAGACAGTTCCTCAGAATGAACTAGACGATGATGATGATGATGGGGACGGTGAGGAGGACGGCGTCGATGACGTCGATGATGAAGTCGAGGAGGAGGACAGTGATAAAGAAGAGGAAGAAGAGGTAGAAGAGGTGGACCAGTGGCCAAGCCATTCTGCTACAAGCCATAAGACAAGATGTGCTGCCCCTGCTGGTCGAAACCGGCATGTGCTGCCAACAACCTCTCATACCCAAGCCCCTCAGTCTCACACTGATCTACACCAAACAAGCGGAAGCAGCAACCTAGCATCAGATGATGGAGAAGACAAGGAAGCTGATGATGATGGGGCAGAGGCAGAGGATGAAGACGGAGAGGAGGAAGGAGAGGAGGGGAACCAAAACGCTGGATGGGCGGAAGCCATGGCTAAGATCCTGGGAAAGAAGACCCCAGAGAGTAAACCCTCCATCCTACTGAAGAACAAACAGCTGGACAAGCTGAAGGAGAAGGAGAAACAGGATCAGCTGGAGAGAAAGAAACAGGTTGACAAGAAGCGGACCTGGGAGATGATGTGTAGAGGCAAACCTGACCTGTTCAAAGACAGAGGGATGGATCGAAATCTACAGAGAGTTGCTACCAGGGTGGTGGTGCAGCTGTTCAACGCTGTGAAGAAACAAGCTTATCAAGTGAAGCCCATGGAAGCCCATGGTGTTACCGGGGCCGGTGATGGCCAAACACTTTTGAATATGCCAGTTTCCAAGAGGAGAAACTACAAAAGACGACGGCGTAAAGGAAACATGGGGAAGAATGGCTGAGACCTCCCAACCGACTTACCGCAGAAAGTCCTGATGACCCTGATGGAGAGTCACAACCAATAGACATTGGCTATAAGCCTATCAGAGCTATATGGCTCTGTTTGTTAAAACAAAACAAAAAAACACTTTGAATATTATCATTGAGTTACCTTGACTGTTATTTGAATTACTAATTAATTTGTTCTTCCCATGCACAGGGACAACAAGTGAAAACCAGGACCCAGTCAAGCTTCTTCGTGTTTAGAACTATGATTTGAAATTGATTATTATTGAGGACTGTTATGGTTTGTAACCGACCCCAATCGCACAACACAAGACAGGTATGGTGGTTTGCCAAGAAACAGATATTTATTGTGAACAGGGAAAAAGGGCACTGTCCCTTTAAGGGAGAAAACACAAAACACTGGAATAACACAAGAGGGGAAGGTAAAGTGCCTTTAAGAGGCGGGCAGGAAAAGGGAACACCTTGGGAAAGTAAGGGAACGCCTAAGGGAAGGTTAAGGGAACGCCTTGGGACAGAGGAACTAGAGACTAGGTAAACCAGGGACAAGGAGAACTAGGGAGAGAGGACTAGGGACTAGGAGAGCTAGGGATAGAGGACTAGGGACTAGGAGAACTAGGGATAGAGGACTAGGGACTAGGAGAACTAGGGATAGAGGACTAGGGACTAGGAGAACTAGGGATGGAGGACTAGGGACTGAGGCCCGCGGAGGCGGGCTGGGGTACAGGGAGGAACTGGGGACTGGTGG
Source organism: Notolepis coatsorum (assembly GCF_963971535.1). NCBI lineage: Eukaryota > Metazoa > Chordata > Actinopteri > Aulopiformes > Paralepididae > Notolepis > Notolepis coatsorum. The sequence goes on along the minus strand of NC_140177.1, from coordinate 122,313,738 downwards.
GAAAACATCTGGGCCGCTCTGCAGGACAGAGGAGAGAGTTAATGCACAAAAGGGAAAAAACAGAGCAGGTGCAGAACAGTCCAAATAACAAAGTGAACAAAGTAATAATATCTTCGTGTGACAAACACACAGGGGGAGATGTAAAGTCCAAAAATACTATTCTAAGTGAGAACCAAAAACAGAGGCATTACGCTGGGAGATGAAATGTCCAAACTAACTAACAGAGGCAATACGCTGGGAGATGAAATGTCCAAACTAACTAACAGAGGCAATACGCTGGGAGATGAAATGTCCAAACTAACTAACAGAGGCAATACGCTGGGAGAGTGACATCACAATCAAAACTCACCCAGGCGTATGCGTAAAGGTACAGGAACAGCAGCGGGAACGGGGGCAAGAGGCATTACGCTGAGTGAGTGACATCACAATCAAAACTCACCCAGGCGTATGCGTAAAGGTAAAGGTACAGGGACAGCAGCGGGAACGGGGGCAAGGGCACTACGCTGGGTGAGTGACATCACAATCAAACTCACCCAGGCGTATGCGTAATGGTACAGGAACAGCAGCGGCGGGGTGCCGGCTGTCCGAGCCGAGGACAGAGTGGTGCAGGAACAGGCAGCGGGGCGAGAGCGTCGCCACCGGGGCGCCGGCTGTCCGAGCCGAGGACAGAGTGGTGCTGGAACAGGCGGCGGTGGCGAGGGTATCGCCACCGGGGAGCCGGCAGTCCGAGCCGAGGACAGAGTGGTGCTGGAACAGGCGGCGGTGGCGAAGGTGTCGTCACCGGGTAGCCGACTGTCGGAGCCGAGGACAGAGTGGTGCGCCACTGCTTGAGTGCGCACCGGAACCGAGGGACGCGTCGGGGTGCGTCTGCGAGGAGGAGTGTGCCAAGCACGAAGGTCTAGAAGATGCGCGTTGCGCGCTGGTCTGGAGAGCGTGCCAAGCTCGAGGGTTCTTGGAAGATGCGCGTTGCGCGCTGGTCTGGAGAGCGTGCCAAGCTCGAGGGTTCTTGGAAGATGCGCGTTGCGCGCTGGTCTGGAGAGCGTGCCAAGCTCGAGCGTCCTTGGAAGATGCGCGTTGCGCGCTGGTCTGGAGAGCGTGCCAAGCTCGAGGGTTCTTGGAAGATGCGCGTTGCGCGCTGGTCTGGAGAGCGTGCCAAGCTCGAGCGTCCTTGGAAGATGCGCGTTGCGCGCTGAGGACTGGAGAGCGTCTGCGCTGGTCTGGATGTGCGTCAGGACGAACAGCTGCGCGGGGGTCTGCAGTGGAACGCTGGGGTGCCTCCCGTGGAAGTACAGGGAGCGCAGACCAGTCTCCCCCACAGGCAACGGCGACAGCTGGCGAAGGCTGGAGCAAACATCTCGACGCCGGAGAATGGAACAGCATAGGCAGACAGAGGATCTCCCGAAAGAGTCTAGATGTTTAGAGAATATGACTCGGCAAGTATACAACACGACCCCACGCCAAAACGAGGGGAAGCGCCCTGGTATTTAAAGCCCACAGGGGGACTAATTAGCCTGCCACCACAGGTGCGAGAGATAATAGAATATCGAACAGGTGTGGCCACTAAGGGTAAGGAACGAGAGGGTGGGGGCTAGAGAGAGTGAGTGAGAAGGGAAAATAAACAGTACAGAAGGGAAATAAACAGTATAGGCTTAAAGAACCAGAGAAAAGGTAGTGAGCAGCGGGCAAAACCTCACAGTATCCCCCCCTCCAACGGGAGCCACCCGGCGACCCAAAACAAATACAGACAGAGTGGCAGGGGGCAAAACAAGACGGTACTGGCCAAGCCAGCAGGGGAAGCCACCACAAGAGTGGGGCTAGCAAAAGAAACAGGGTCGCCGAGGGGTAACTAGGGTAGCAGAGGGGCAACAGGGGGAACTGGTCTAGAGGAACTGGGTCTAGAGAACTAGTCTAGAGGAACTGGTCTAGAGAACTGGTCTAGAGAACTGGTCTAGAGAACTGGGCTAGAGAACCGGGCTAGAGAACTGGTCTAGAGAACTGAGGGGCAAGCAGGGTAGCAAAGGGGTAACCATGGTAGCACCGGGAAAAGGGCTAGCAGAGGGAAGGTTAGCTGCCAGGGCACCGACAGCTACAGGGCCTATGCTAGCTGTACTGCTACATCAACATAGAGGCTGCGCAAGCTGCCGGAGCTAGGCTAGCAGAGGGAAAGGGTAGCTGCCAGGGCACTGATAGCTACAGGGCCTATGCTAGCTGTACTGCTACATCAACATAGAGGCTGCGCTAGCTGCCGAGCTAGGCTAGCAGGGGGAAAGGGTAGCTGCCAAGGCACTGATAGCTACAGGGCCTATGCTAGCTGTACTGTTACATCAACATAGAGGCTGCGCTAGCTGCCGGAGCTAGGCTGGCAGACAGGGCTGGACCAGCATGAGAGAACAAGCTAGCTGGAAGGACAGTCCTAGCTGTGTGAGATAAACTACACAAAAAAGTGGAGGCCATGCAGAGGGAAACTGGGTTAGCTGCCAGGGCATGGCTAGCTACAGGGCCTATGCCAGCAGCAAGGGCCGCATAAACATAGAGGCTGTGCTAGCAGCCGGGGCTAAGCTAGCAGACTGGGGCTCTGCTGAGGGACTGGGTTAGCTGCCAGGGCATGGCCAGCTACAGGGGGGTCAAACAGGGCAAAACGGGAAGCAAACAGGGGAGCTAACCGGGGAGACTAACAAGCTAAACAGGGGAGTAACAGGCTAACAAGGGAGCTAAACAGGACTAACAGGGAAGCTAAACTGGGCAAACAGGGAAGCTAACAGGGCTAACAGGGGAGCAAGAGGGGAGACTAACGAGCTAACAGGGGAGCTAACAGGGCTAACAGGGGAGCTAGAGGGAACAAGAAAAAAAAAGGCAAACTCAACATACACCGTCTGTGCTGGCTGGGGTCGTCGATTTGGTGGGGTCGTACTGTTATGGTTTGTAACCGACCCCAATCGCACAACACAAGACAGGTATGGTGGTTTGCCAAGAAACAGATATTTATTGTGAACAGGGAAAAAGGGCACTGTCCCTTTAAGGGAGAAAACACAAAACACTGGAATAACACAAGAGGGGAAGGTAAAGTGCCTTTAAGAGGCGGGCAGGAAAAGGGAACACCTTGGGAAAGTAAGGGAACGCCTAAGGGAAGGTTAAGGGAACGCCTTGGGACAGAGGAACTAGAGACTAGGTAAACCAGGGACAAGGAGAACTAGGGAGAGAGGACTAGGGACTAGGAGAGCTAGGGATAGAGGACTAGGGACTAGGAGAACTAGGGATAGAGGACTAGGGACTAGGAGAACTAGGGATAGAGGACTAGGGACTAGGAGAACTAGGGATGGAGGACTAGGGACTGAGGCCCGCGGAGGCGGGCTGGGGTACAGGGAGGAACTGGGGACTGGTGGGAAAACATCTGGGCCGCTCTGCAGGACAGAGGAGAGAGTTAATGCACAAAAGGGAAAAAAACAGAGCAGGTGCAGAACAGTCCAAATAACAAAGTGAACAAAGTAATAATATCTTCGTGTGACAAACACACAGGGGGAGATGTAAAGTCCAAAAATACTATTCTAAGTGAGAACCAAAAACAGAGGCATTACGCTGGGAGATGAAATGTCCAAACTAACTAACAGAGGCAATACGCTGGGAGATGAAATGTCCAAACTAACTAACAGAGGCAATACGCTGGGAGATGAAATGTCCAAACTAACTAACAGAGGCAATACGCTGGGAGAGTGACATCACAATCAAAACTCACCCAGGCGTATGCGTAAAGGTACAGGAACAGCAGCGGGAACGGGGGCAAGAGGCATTACGCTGAGTGAGTGACATCACAATCAAAACTCACCCAGGCGTATGCGTAAAGGTAAAGGTACAGGGACAGCAGCGGGAACGGGGGCAAGGGCACTACGCTGGGTGAGTGACATCACAATCAAACTCACCCAGGCGTATGCGTAATGGTACAGGAACAGCAGCGGCGGGGTGCCGGCTGTCCGAGCCGAGGACAGAGTGGTGCAGGAACAGGCAGCGGGGCGAGAGCGTCGCCACCGGGGCGCCGGCTGTCCGAGCCGAGGACAGAGTGGTGCTGGAACAGGCGGCGGTGGCGAGGGTATCGCCACCGGGGAGCCGGCAGTCCGAGCCGAGGACAGAGTGGTGCTGGAACAGGCGGCGGTGGCGAAGGTGTCGTCACCGGGTAGCCGACTGTCGGAGCCGAGGACAGAGTGGTGCGCCACTGCTTGAGTGCGCACCGGAACCGAGGGACGCGTCGGGGTGCGTCTGCGAGGAGGAGTGTGCCAAGCACGAAGGTCTAGAAGATGCGCGTTGCGCGCTGGTCTGGAGAGCGTGCCAAGCTCGAGGGTTCTTGGAAGATGCGCGTTGCGCGCTGGTCTGGAGAGCGTGCCAAGCTCGAGCGTCCTTGGAAGATGCGCGTTGCGCGCTGGTCTGGAGAGCGTGCCAAGCTCGAGGGTTCTTGGAAGATGCGCGTTGCGCGCTGGTCTGGAGAGCGTGCCAAGCTCGAGCGTCCTTGGAAGATGCGCGTTGCGCGCTGGTCTGGAGAGCGTGCCAAGCTCGAGGGTTCTTGGAAGATGCGCGTTGCGCGCTGGTCTGGAGAGCGTGCCAAGCTCGAGCGTCCTTGGAAGATGCGCGTTGCGCGCTGAGGACTGGAGAGCGTCTGCGCTGGTCTGGATGTGCGTCAGGACGAACAGCTGCGCGGGGGTCTGCAGTGGAACGCTGGGGTGCCTCCCGTGGAAGTACAGGGAGCGCAGACCAGTCTCCCCCACAGGCAACGGCGACAGCTGGCGAAGGCTGGAGCAAACATCTCGACGCCGGAGAATGGAACAGCATAGGCAGACAGAGGATCTCCCGAAAGAGTCTAGATGTTTAGAGAATATGACTCGGCAAGTATACAACACGACCCCACGCCAAAACGAGGGGAAGCGCCCTGGTATTTAAAGCCCACAGGGGGACTAATTAGCCTGCCACCACAGGTGCGAGAGATAATAGAATATCGAACAGGTGTGGCCACTAAGGGTAAGGAACGAGAGGGTGGGGGCTAGAGAGAGTGAGTGAGAAGGGAAAATAAACAGTACAGAAGGGAAATAAACAGTATAGGCTTAAAGAACCAGAGAAAAGGTAGTGAGCAGCGGGCAAAACCTCACAAGGACATTGACATTGATTATAGGTTATGTCGGCTTCTTTGCCTCTCTGCTATATATATATTTTTGTAATTGTGATTTGGTGCACAATTAAGGGGCCGGAGTGTAGAGGCTGAAACCGACTTGGTGGATTTACATATTATTATATTATTATTATATATATATATATATATATTATATTATATATTAGAACCATGCACTGTTTAGACTGTCTTAACCTTTAGACTGTCTTATTTATGTTTGGACACTAGAGGGCTCACCACCCATTACAGCCCACTCCTATAAATAGCCAAGGTGATCACTGCAATCTTGTGCACCTGCCGAGGTTTTACCTTCAACCGCTACTGTTTCACTGTTGGAACTGACCATGGAGCAATTGACGACTGTTCTGTTTAACCCTTCATTTACTATCATTTACCTTTGGACAACAATAAACCCTGTAAACCGAACCGGCGGCAACTTTGGACATTCAATTCATTCAACATCACAACTTTGGTACAGCGTGAAAAGGCACATTAGCGGGTGCATCGTGGACGACTGTCAGCACACCCAGGAATGACAGTCGGCCACTACACATCCATCTTAACTATTGATACTCTGGCCTGTACTGAGTTTTTAAGTTTGGACCACCTGTCAAAGTCATTTTTGATCTTATCTTGGAGTTTCTTAAGTAACTGAGTAAGTAATTTAGTTACTTTTTGGAAGAAGTAACTAGTAACTGTAACTAGTTACTTTTTAAAAGTAACTTTCCCAACACTGCTCAAAGGTAGAGTGGATAGTTTGTCAGAGAAGAGGGTGGAGGGGGATAGGGATGGCAGGTTGAGTTGGAGTGAAGGGTTTTGGTTAACATGAGAGCATATCCATCTCTCTCCCTCTCTCTATCCACCTCTCTCTCTCTCCTCTGTTTATATCCACCTCTATCTCTCTTCATCTCTCTACACCTATCTCTCTGTCTCTCTCTCCCCTGTTTATATCCATCTATCTCCCTGTCTCTATCCACCGCTCTCTCTCTCCTCTGTTTATATCCACCTCTATCTCTCTTCATCTCTCTACACCTCTCTCTCTGTCTCTCTCTCCCCTGTTTATATCAATCTCTCTCCCTGTCTCTATCCACCTCTCTCTCTCCTTTGTTTATATCCACCTCTATCTCTCTTCATCTCTCTACACTTCTCTCTCTGTCTCTCTCTCCCCTGTTTATATCCATCTCTCCCTGTCTCTATCCACCTCTCTCTCTGTCTCTCTATCCCCTGTTTATATCCACCTATCTCTCTATCCATATCTCTCCACCTCTCTCTCTGTCTCTATCTCCCCTGTCTCTATCCACCTCTCTTTCCCCTCTGTTTCTATCCACATCTCTCTTTACCCTCTGTCTCTATCCACCTCTCTCTTTCCCCTCTGTCTCTATCCACCTCTCTCTTTCCCCTCTGTTTCTATCCACCTCTCTCTTTATCCATCTCTCTCCACCTCTCTCTCTTTCTCTCCCCTCTGTTTCTATCCACCTCTCTCTCTCTCTATCTCTCTCTCTCTCTCTCTCTCTCTCTCTCTCTCTCTCTCTCTCTCTCTCTCTCTCTCTCTCTCTCTCTCTCTATCTCTCTCTCTCTCTCTCTCTCTCTCTCGCCATGCTGTATGCTTGTTAAGCTGACTGTGCATTAGCTGGGGAGTGAGGAGTTTCCTCTCTCTCTCTCATCTCTCTCTCTCTCTCTCTCTCTCTCTCTCTCTCTCTCTCTCTCTCTCTCTCTCTCTCTCTCTCTCTCTCTCTCTCTCCATGCTGTATTGCTGTATGCTTGTTAAGCTGACTCTAGATTATCTGGGGAGTGAGGGGTTTCCTCTCTCTCTTTTCTCTCTCTCTCTTTCTCTCTCTCTCCCTGTCTCCACCCACCTCTCTCTCTCTCTCTCTCTCTCTCTCTCTCTCTCTCTCTCTCTCTCTCTCTCTCTCTCTCTCTCTCTCTCTCTCTCTCTCTCTCTCTCTCTCTCTATCTCTATCTCTCTCTCTCTCTCTCTCTCTCTCTCTCTCTCTCTCTCTCTCTCTCTCTCCCTCTCCCCCTATCTCTATCCATCTCTCTCTCCCCCCTGTATCTATCCATCCCTCTCTCTCCATGCTGTATGCTTGATAAGATGACTCTGCATTATTCTCTCTCTCTCTCTCTCTCTCTCTCTCTCTCTCTCTCTCTCTCTCTCTCTCTCTCTCTCTCTCTCTCTCTCTCTCTCTCTCTCTCTCTCTCTCTCTCTCACTCTCTCTCGCCCTGTGTCTCGCTCATACACCGTCATCCACCCCCCCTCTCCCCTCTCTCAGCTTGTTAAACGCAGCAGACAGGGATATCCCTGTAACCCCTAGAGAGTTGTTCTTGAATTGAGTCGAACACTCTGCTCTCTCTCTCCATCCATCTGGCCCTCTCTCATTTTCTCTCAGCTCGTTAAGCCATGGGTATCCCTGTGACCCTGAGAGACTTGCTCTGCGGATTATTAATAATACATATAATACATATAATTTATAAGGCACCTTGCAAGGCACTCAAGGTCGCCGTACAACAATTAAAAACAGTTAATTTACAATCAATCAAATTTAGAATAAAATCAGACATACGCCTGCCTAAACAGGTGGGTTTTGAGGTGGGTTTTAAATGGGATAATGGAGTCAATGTTCCTGATGGCCGTGAATGTAGGAGGATCTTGTAGTAAATGCGGTATTTGATGGGAAGCCAGTGGAGTTGGCGTAGAACGGGGGTGGTGTGACTGATGGCAGGGGTTCTGGTGATTATACGCACCTTAGCACCAGCCAGGAGGCCATTTTAATAAGCGAGACAGATGCCAGATTCAGACTTGGCTGTGGTACCAGGAACATTTCTGAAATAATGTAATAATTATAATAAACAGCAACCTACATGACACCTGTCTCCATTCTAACTAAATATTGAGTAATAAATATCAGGTAGATTTCCTTCGAAAATGGATCATATGGAATTCGTCCCCTGCTGAGGCCTCTGTATTCACACAAATGCCTCGTGGCTGGCACCTGCACGCCTACAACAAATTGTGACCTTGGTTTCTCTCATCTCACTTTTGATGGTATTTTCTGCAGCATGTCTATGGCAAAAATGGTCGCGGATCGCAGGGTGTAATCTGAAAGACGCAATTGCATTGTGTGCATTGAAAATGAGGCTTCCTCAAAAAGAGCGGCCGAGTGTAATTGTGATCAAATTCAAGCATGGATAAAGAGGAAAACTAGAATACAAAGTCATCTCTTCTCTCTGGTACCACGGTTCCCTAATGGCCTGATCAGAGTGCAAAGGATGCCAAGGCGTTAGTGTGTGTGGGTGGGTGTGTGACTGTGTGTGTGTGTGTGTGTGTGTGTGTGTGTGTGTGTGTGTGTGTGTGTGTGTGTGTGTGTGTGTGTGTGTGTGTGTGTGTGTGTGTGTGTGTGTGTGTGTGTGTGTGTGTGTGTGTGTGTGTGTGGGTGGGTCTTTTTGTTAAAGGCATTCATTAGTGACCAAGTAGTATAAACCTCTCACATGTGTTATAATCTTTCTGCCCAAATAAGGGCGGGGTGTTACAGCCATAGCCAGGACTTTTCTCTCCCCTGTCTGTCAGCAGTTCCTCATGCCCATACATGCACCGTACCCCTCCCAATCCACCAGGTATTGCAGACCCGGGCGGGGCGGGGACAGAGGGCAGGACGAAACTGGCTTGATCTGGGAGATGTGAAAGGTTGGATGGACCCTTAGAGAGCGTGGGAGCCAGAGACGCACAGAGGAGCGGTTAATGTTCTGGTTGATGCGGAAAGGGTCGATGAATTTTGGTGCCAATTTGCAGCATTCCACGGGAGACTGACCTCCACCTCTTGGTCATGAAACAGTGGAGGTTGGTACCCGAGAGCACACTGGAACGGGGAGAGTCCAGTAGCCGAGCTCTGGCGCGAGTTGTGAGCGTACTCCACCCAAACCAGCTGCAGACTCCAGGAGGTCGGATTGGAGGGGACCACATAGCGTAGAGCCATCTCCATGTCCTGGTTGGCACGCTCAGTCTGCCCGTTAGACTGCGGGTGAAAAGCAGAGGATAAATTTCATTATTTATTCTTTTGCATTTGACGCCGTAAATGCCACTCAGAAAGGGTTTAAAAGGTCCACGCACGAATAACATGCACGGAGCAAATCTAAAAGCTTATCAGACGCTAGCAGGGCCGTGACGTCACTTCAGGCAACTTATGCCTTATGCCCGTCCGGGTCATAGTACTACTGGCTATATGGCTCTGGCTAACGTTACCCCGCTAACGTTAGCATTATGGCTACTGTCGTGAACCATTTTAGATCGGGCATGTAGAGGAGTTTGGGGAATGAGTAAAATATGCAGGTCCTCTCCTCAGACCTGTGGGGCAAAGCACTGCACGCATCATGCCGGCTAGCAAGCTACACGTCGCGGCATGTTGATAGCACAATAGTAGCCCACTCGGTGCATCACAGTCACGAAATGGGCTACCACGATAGCTATTAGCTAACTAACGTTAACGTTACAAGCTCAAACACCTTATAACTACTACTATTGTCATGTCCATAAGTTCCCTGGCAGAATACTTGTGAGGACAAAGGTATACAAAGAGGAGAGAACCATTTTAAATCGGGCATTGTTAGGAGTTTCGAGAATGCTGGCTACCAAGCTAAGCTAAGCTACGTTAGCTAACTTAGCTACTCAAGTTTCAAGTTCAAGTTTCTTTAATAGTTGTCATACAGAAGTACAGAATACTTTTATACAAAATGCTTCTTACTGTTACGCTCCAGAGACTGTGCTAGACAAGATAAGTATGAAATAAAATAGTGTGTAAAAAATGTAAAAATTGAAGTAAAAATAGAAGTCACAGTGTTCAGTATATACATATGTACAATGTTCGATGCAGAATAGAAGTAACTGAGTTAGTTACCATACAATATACAATATACTATGCAATGTACTAATATACAATACTATATAGTGCAAAGCAGAAATGGGATGAGGTACAATTTAGGTACAATTTACAGTAAGGTGTACGGGTTGTAGTGCAAATCCTTTACCAATAAATATAAAGTGTGTTTAGGTGTTCTAAAGTGTGGAGAGTGGGTGCTGCAGTGTGTTGTTTGTTTAAAGTGAGTGTGTGGATGTGTGTGCTGTGTGCATTTGATGGTTGTTGCATAGTGTTTATTGTTCGTTGAGCAGCCTGATGGCCTGGGGATAGGAGTCTTTCTGTGCTTGCCATGAGACTCCGGTATCGCTTGCCTGACCGCAGCAGTTCAAAGAGGCAGTTGTTTGGGTGGCTGGAGTCCTTGATGATACTCTTAGCCTTACCCCTGCACCGCTTGTTGTAAATGTTCTGGAGGGTGGGAAGCCCCCCTCCAATTGTGCGTTCGGCTGAACGTATCACTTTCTGTAGTCTGCTTCGGTCTTGTGCGGTGCTATTCCCAAACCAGGAGGTGATATTGCCAGTCAGGATGCTCTCTATTGTACATGAGTAGAAGTTCTTAAGGATCTTCTGACTGACTTGGAACTTCCTTAGGCGCCTGAGGAAGTAGAGGCGTTGTCGTGCCTTCTTCACAACACTGTCAATGTGTGTGGTCCATGTCAAGTCCTCGGATATGTGGGCTCCGAGGTACTTAAAACTGTTCACTCTCTCAACCGGTGCCCCGTCGATGCTGAGGGGGCTGTAGTCCCTGACCCCCGACCTCCTAAAGTCCACAATCATCTCCTTTGTTTCGCTGGCGTTCAGGGAGAGGCTGTTCTCCTGGAACCATCCCGCCAGGACCTTGACCTCTTCCAGGTAGGCCCTCTCGTCGTTTGCAGAGATCAGGCCCACCACTACTGTGTCGTCAGCAAATTTGATGATTGTGTTGTTATTCCGCTGAGCCACACAGTCATGTGTGTACAGGGAGTAGAGGAGGGGACTCAGAACACAGCCCTGGGGGGCCCCTATGTTGAGAGTGATGGATGAGGAGGTGCAGTTGCCTGCTCTCACCACCTGGGGTCTGCCCGTCAGGAAGTCCAAGACCCACTGGCAGAGGTCATAGTTCAAGCCCAGGTCCTTGAGCTTGGCTATGAGTTTGGAGGGGACTATGGTATTGAATGCTGAGCTGTGGTCGATGAATAGCATTCTCACATAGTTCCCCTGCCTCTTGTCCAGGTGTGATGCTGCTGTGTGCAGCACATGGGCTATGGCGTCCTCCGTGGACCTGTTGGTATGGACCTGTGTATATACTAACGTTATATACACAATATGTACAACGACACAATGATTTACATTATTACAAATATGGTAACATGGTTGTGGCTTTTACAAATAGTGGTTAGCTTTAGAGATGAATGGCTATGATCACGAAGCAATAGTGTTAGGTGAAACAGAGACTAGCTCCTCAGCTAGTAGTAGCAAGGCTCTCTGCTTCCTGCCACTACCTGCCTGTGACTCTCAGAGCTCCTCCCTGCCCTGCACCTGATGTGACGTCATCATTAAGATGACACGCACGTTATGAACCATGGATTAAAATATGCATGTGTGTGAGGTTGTGGTTTGGTTGACAAAATGTTTGCTAAAAACGCTAAAACTGGGTCAATTTCGATAATTTTTTCCCCCCTCTTCTTGAAAGTCAGCGTTGGCCTAGTCACATTGAACAAAAATACAACCTGCAAGTTGGCCTGGGTTTTGTTCATCCATGATAGAATTGTACTGAATCAAGAAATTGAATTTATACATTTTTTTATTAAGGTGTTGCTAATTGTTTGAGATTGGCGTTGAGCCATAAATATTGGATCCGATAAAATTTTTATTTCTCTCTTCATTTATTATTATTATTATTATTATTATTATTATTATTATTATTATTATTATTATTATTATTATTATTATTATTATTATTATTATTATTATTATTATTATTATTATTATTATTATTATTATTATTATTATTATTATTATTATTATTATTATTATTATTATCATTATTAGTTTTGCTATAGAAAACAGCACTTAAAAGTTAACTGTATCCTTTTTTAAATGAGAAAGTGTGAGGTTTTGCCCGCTGCTCACCACCTTTTCTCTGTTTCTTTAAGCCTATACTGTTTATTTTCCCTTCTCACTCACTCTCTCTAGCCCCCACCCTCTCGTTCTTTACCCTCAGTGGCCACACCTGTTCGATTATCTATTATCTCTCGCACCTGTGGTGGCAGGCTAATTAGTCCCCCTGTGGGCTTTAAATACGAGGGCGCTTCCCCTCGTTTCGGCGTGGGGTCGTGTTGTATTCATGCTGAGTCATATTCTCTAACATCTAGACTCTTTCGGGAGATCCTCTGGTCTACCAATGCTGTATATGGATTTCTCCAGCCTTGAGATGTTTTGCTCCAGCCTTCGTCTGCTGTCGCCGTAGCCTGTGGAGGAGACTGTTCTGCGCTCCCTGTAACTTCCACGGGAGGCACCCCAGCGTTCCACTGCAGACCCCAGCGCAGCTGTTCGTCCTGACGCACATCTAGACCAACGCGCATCTTCCGGACCCTCGGGCTTGGCACGCTCTCCAGTCACCAGCGCGCAACGCGCATCTGCAAGGGCTTGGCACGCTCTCCAGTCACCAGCGCGCAACGCGCATCTTCAAGGGCTTGGCACGCTCTCCAGTCTCCAGCGCGCAACGCGCATCTTCAAGGGCTTGGCACGCTCTCCAGTCACCAGCGCGCAACGCGCATCTTCAAGGGCTTGGCACGCTCTCCAGTCTCCAGCGCGCAACGCGCATCTTCAAGGGCTTGGCACGCTCTCCAGTCTCCAGCGCGCAACGCGCATCTTCCAAAGATCCTCGTGCTTGGCACACTCCTCCTCGCAGACGCACCCGATGCGTCTCTCGGTTCCGACGTGCACACCAAGGTGTGGCGCGCCACTCTGTTCCTCGGCTCCGACAGCGGCTACCCGGTGGACGACACCCTCGCCACCGCCGCTGTTCCAGCACCCTGTTCCTCGGCTCCGACAGCGGCTACCCGGTGGACGACACCCTCGCCACCGCCACTGTTCCAGCACTCTGTTCCTCGGCTCCGACAGCGGCTACCCGGTGGACGACACCCTCGCCACCGCCACTGTTCCAGCACTCTGTTCCTCGGCTCCGACAGTCGGCTACCCGGTGGACGACACCCTCGCCACCGCCACTGTTCCAGCACTCTGTTCCTCGGCTCCGACAGCGGCTACCCGGTGGACGACACCCTCGCCACCGCCACTGTTCCAGCACTCTGTTCCTCGGCTCCGACAGTCGGCTACCCGGTGGACGACACCCTCGCCACCGCCACTGTTCCAGCACTCTGTTCCTCGGCTCGGACTGCCAGCCACCCGGTGGCGATGCCCTCGCCCCGCTGCTGTCCCTGTACCTTTACGCATACGCCTGGGTGAGTTTTGATTGTGATGTCACTCACTCAGCGTAATGCCCTTGCCCCCGTTCCCGCTGCTGTCCCTGTACCTTTACGCATACGCCTGGGTGAGTTTTGATTGTGATGTCACTCACTCAGCGTAATGCCCTTGCCCCCGTTCCCGCTGCTGTCCCTGTACCTTTACGCATACGCCTGGGTGAGTTTTGATTGTGATGTCACTCACTCAGCGTAATGCCTTTTGCCCCCGTTCCCGCTGCTGTCCCTGTACCTTTACGCATACGCCTGGGTGAGTTTTGATTGTGATGTCACTCACTCAGCGTAATGCCTCTTGCCCCCGTTCCCGCTGCTGTTCCTGTACCATTACGCATACGCCTGGGTGAGTTTTGATTGTGATGTCACTCACCCAGCGTATTGCCTCCGTTAGTTCTCACTTAGTTAGTAGTTTGGACATTTCATCTCCCACTCTGTTTTTGTTCTCACTTAGATAGTATTTTTGGACATTACATCTCCCCCTGTGTGTTTGTCACACGAAGATATTATTACTTTGTTTTCTTTGTTTATTTGGACTGTTCTGCATCTGCTCTGTTTGTTCCCTTTTGAATATTAACCCTCTCCTCTGTTCTGCAGAGCGGCCCAGATGTTTTCCCACCAGTCCCCAGTTCCTCCCTGTCCCCAGCCCGCCTCCGCGGGCCTCTGTCCCCTCTGTCCCTAGTTCTCCCCTTCTAGTTCCACCTAGTTCCTGGTCCCAAGTTCTCCCCTTCTAGTTCCACCTAGTTCCTTGTCCCTAGTTCTCCTAGTCCCCAGTTCTCCTGTCCCCTAGCACTCCTTGTCCCGACATCTCCTAGTCTCTAGTTCCTCTGTTCCTTTAACCTTCCCCTAGCGTTCATTAACCTTCCCTTAGTGTTCCCTTTTCCTGCCCGCCTCTTAAAGGCACCTAGTTTTTCCCCTCTTGTTATATTCCTGTATTTGTGTTCTCCCTTAAAGGGACAGTGCCCTTTTTTTCCATGTCTCTCAATAAATATCTGTTTCTTGGCAAACCATCATACCTGTCTTGTGTTGTGCGATTGGGGTCGGTTACAAACCATAACAGTACGACCCCACCAAATCGACGACCCCAGCCAGCACAGACGGTGTATGTTGAGTTTGCCTTTTCTTTCTTGTTCCCTCTAGTTCCCCTCTAGCTCCCCTGTTAGCTCCCCTGTTAGCCCTGTTGGCTTCCCTGTTAGCCCAGTTTAGCTCCCCTGTTAGCCTGTTAGCTCCCCTGTTAGCCCTGTTGGCTTCCCTGTTAGCCCTGTTTGACCCCCCTGCAGCTTGTTAGGCCTCTACTACCAGCATGGCCCCTGTCTGCTAGCCTTGCCCCGGCTGCTAGCACAGCCTCTATGTTTATGCAGCCCTTGCTGCTGGCATAGGCCCTGTAGCTAGCCTTGCCCTGGCAGCTAACCCAGTCCCTCAGCAGAGCCCCAGTCTGCTAGCTTAGCCCCGGCTGCTAGCACAGCCTCTATGTTTTATGCAGCCCTTGCTGCTGGCATGGGCCCTGTAGCTAGCCATGCCAGGCAGCTAACCCAATTCCCTCTGCATGGCCCCGGTCTGCTAGCTTGGCCCCTGCTGTTAGCACAGCCTCTATGTTAATGCAGCCTTGCAGCTGGCATAGGCCCTGTAGCTAGCCAGGCCCAAGCAGCTAACCCGGTCCCTCTGCATGGCCTCCACTTTTTTGTGTAGCATCTCACACTGCTAGGACTGCCCCTTCAGCTAGCAGGGTCAGTTTTCTCCCACTGCTAGGACTGCCCTTTCAGCTAGCAAGGTCAGTTTTCCCACTGCTAGGACTGCCCTTTCAGCTAGCAAGGTCAGTTTCCCTACTGCTAGGACTGCCCTTTCAGCTAGCAAGGTCAGTTTATCTCCCACTGCTAGGACTGCCCTTTCAGCTAGCAAGGTCAGTTTCTCTCCCACTGCTAGGACTGCCCCTTCAGCTAGCATGGTCAGTTTGCTCCCACTGCTAGGACTGCCTTTTCAGCTAGCAAGGTCAGTTTATCCCACTGCTAGGACTGCCCTTTCAGCTAGCAAGGTCAGTTTATCTCACACAGCTAGGACTGTCCTTCCAGCTAGCTTGTTCTCTCATGCTGGTCCAGCCCTGTCTGCTAGCCTAGCTCGGCAGCTAGCGCAGCCTCTATGTTGATGTAGCAGTACAGCTAGCATAGGCCCTGTAGCTATCAGTGCCCTGGCAGCTACCCTTTCCCTCTGCTAGCCTAGCTCCGGCAGCTTGCGCAGCCTCTATGTTGATGTAGCAGTACAGCTAGCATAGGCCCTGTAGCTATCAGTGCCCTGGCAGCTAACCTTCCCTCTGCTAGCCCTTTCCCGGTGCTACCATGGTTACCCCTTAGCTACCCTGCTTGCCCCTCAGTTCCTCTAGACCAGTTGCTCTAGACCAGTTCTCTAGACCCAGTTCCTCTAGACCAGTTCCTCTAGGCCAGTTCTCTAGACCAGTTCTCTAGACCAGTTCTCTAAACCAGTTCTCTAGACCGGTTCTCTTGCCCAGTTCGCTAGACTAGTTCTCTAGACCCAGTTCCTCTAGACCAGTTCCCCCAGTTGCCCCTCTTCTACCCTAGTTACCCCTCGGCGACCCTGTTTCTTTTGCTAGCCCCACTCTTGTGGTGGCTTCCCCTGCTGGCTTGGCCAGTACCTCTTGTTTTGCCCCCTGCCACTCTGTCTGTATTTGTTTTGGGTCGCCGGGTGGCTCCCGTTGAGGGGGGGGTACTGTGAGGTTTTGCCCGCTGCTCACCACCTTTTCTCTGTTTCTTTAAGCCTATACTGTTTATTTTCCCTTCTCACTCACTCTCTCTAGCCCCCACCCTCTCGTTCTTTACCCTCAGTGGCCACACCTGTTCGATTATCTATTATCTCTCGCACCTGTGGTGGCAGGCTAATTAGTCCCCCTGTGGGCTTTAAATACGAGGGCGCTTCCCCTCGTTTCGGCGTGGGGTCGTGTTGTATTCATGCTGAGTCATATTCTCTAACATCTAGACTCTTTCGGGAGATCCTCTGGTCTACCAATGCTGTATATGGATTTCTCCAGCCTTGAGATGTTTTGCTCCAGCCTTCGTCTGCTGTCGCCGTAGCCTGTGGAGGAGACTGTTCTGCGCTCCCTGTAACTTCCACGGGAGGCACCCCAGCGTTCCACTGCAGACCCCAGCGCAGCTGTTCGTCCTGACGCACATCTAGACCAACGCGCATCTTCCGGACCCTCGGGCTTGGCACGCTCTCCAGTCACCAGCGCGCAACGCGCATCTGCAAGGGCTTGGCACGCTCTCCAGTCACCAGCGCGCAACGCGCATCTTCAAGGGCTTGGCACGCTCTCCAGTCTCCAGCGCGCAACGCGCATCTTCAAGGGCTTGGCACGCTCTCCAGTCTCCAGCGCGCAACGCGCATCTTCCAAAGATCCTCGTGCTTGGCACACTCCTCCTCGCAGACGCACCCCGATGCGTCTCTCGGTTCCGACGTGCACACCAAGGTGTGGCGCGCCACTCTGTTCCTCGGCTCCGACAGCGGCTACCCGGTGGACGACACCCTCGCCACCGCCGCTGTTCCAGCACCCTGTTCCTCGGCTCCGACAGCGGCTACCCGGTGGACGACACCCTCGCCACCGCCGCTGTTCCAGCACCCTGTTCCTCGGCTCCGACAGCGGCTACCCGGTGGACGACACCCTCGCCACCGCCACTGTTCCAGCACTCTGTTCCTCGGCTCCGACAGCGGCTACCCGGTGGACGACACCCTCGCCACCGCCACTGTTCCAGCACTCTGTTCCTCGGCTCCGACAGTCGGCTACCCGGTGGACGACACCCTCGCCACCGCCACTGTTCCAGCACTCTGTTCCTCGGCTCCGACAGCGGCTACCCGGTGGACGACACCCTCGCCACCGCCACTGTTCCAGCACTCTGTTCCTCGGCTCCGACAGTCGGCTACCCGGTGGACGACACCCTCGCCACCGCCACTGTTCCAGCACTCTGTTCCTCGGCTCGGACTGCCAGCCACCCGGTGGCGATGCCCTCGCCCCGCTGCTGTCCCTGTACCTTTACGCATACGCCTGGGTGAGTTTTGATTGTGATGTCACTCACTCAGCGTAATGCCCTTGCCCCCGTTCCCGCTGCTGTCCCTGTACCTTTACGCATACGCCTGGGTGAGTTTTGATTGTGATGTCACTCACTCAGCGTAATGCCCTTGCCCCCGTTCCCGCTGCTGTCCCTGTACCTTTACGCATACGCCTGGGTGAGTTTTGATTGTGATGTCACTCACTCAGCGTAATGCCTTTTGCCCCCGTTCCCGCTGCTGTCCCTGTACCTTTACGCATACGCCTGGGTGAGTTTTGATTGTGATGTCACTCACTCAGCGTAATGCCTCTTGCCCCCGTTCCCGCTGCTGTTCCTGTACCATTACGCATACGCCTGGGTGAGTTTTGATTGTGATGTCACTCACCCAGCGTATTGCCTCCGTTAGTTCTCACTTAGTTAGTAGTTTGGACATTTCATCTCCCACTCTGTTTTTGTTCTCACTTAGATAGTATTTTTGGACATTACATCTCCCCCTGTGTGTTTGTCACACGAAGATATTATTACTTTGTTTTCTTTGTTTATTTGGACTGTTCTGCATCTGCTCTGTTTGTTCCCTTTTGAATATTAACCCTCTCCTCTGTTCTGCAGAGCGGCCCAGATGTTTTCCCACCAGTCCCCAGTTCCTCCCTGTCCCCAGCCCGCCTCCGCGGGCCTCTGTCCCCTCTGTCCCTAGTTCTCCCCTTCTAGTTCCACCTAGTTCCTGGTCCCAAGTTCTCCCCTTCTAGTTCCACCTAGTTCCTTGTCCCTAGTTCTCCTAGTCCCCAGTTCTCCTGTCCCCTAGCACTCCTTGTCCCGACATCTCCTAGTCTCTAGTTCCTCTGTTCCTTTAACCTTCCCCTAGCGTTCATTAACCTTCCCTTAGTGTTCCCTTTTCCTGCCCGCCTCTTAAAGGCACCTAGTTTTTCCCCTCTTGTTATATTCCTGTATTTGTGTTCTCCCTTAAAGGGACAGTGCCCTTTTTTTCCCTGTCTCTCAATAAATATCTGTTTCTTGGCAAACCATCATACCTGTCTTGTGTTGTGCGATTGGGGTCGGTTACAAACCATAACAGAAAGTCCTTGAATAAAATTTTGCAATGTCTGTGGGAATCCTGGAGGGAGGGGGGAAGGGCGAACGACTAATAAATAAATGTATAAAAAAAAAACTAGCGGCATGTACCTGGAGCTCCCGCCGCCTGCAGGAGCTGCCGAAGCTGCCCGCTGAGTCTCTCCATGTGATCGTCATGGCGTGCAGTGGTCTCCCGGATAGCCACCCCCATAGCGGTGAGTTGCTGCTCATGATGTCGTATAGCACTGGCTTGAGCTTCCAGCTCCCGCTGGAGATTGTCTGTGTCTGCTGGGTTCATTCCTGGCCAGATTGTACTGTCCAGGGGCGTGCACAGGACAGGAGAGTCAGACAGGCAGGAGTCGATACACGGGTGCAGGTTAGTCAGACAGGCAGGAGTCGATACACGGGTACAGGTTAGTCAGCCAGGCAGGAGTCGATACACGGGTGCAGGTTAGTCAGACAGGCAGGAGTCGATACACGGGTGCAGGTTAGTCAGACAGGCAGGAGTCGATACACGGGTGCAGGTTAGTCAGACAGGCAGGAGTCGATACACGGGTACAGGGTAGTCAGCCAGGCAGGGATCAAAACATGTACAGGTTAGTCAGCCAGGCAGGGATCAAAATGGGTCCTCATACGATCCGGGAAAAGGAAAGGAGAGTTGTCAGGCAGGGGTCAGAGCACAGGGTGAAGAGCCACGTAGGACTGTGGGGGAAGGAGGACAACAAGGGTTAGTCACAGTCAAAGAACAATACGAGAGAGCAGAATAACACGACTAACTGGGAAATACGAAGTTACGATCTGGCAGCCTCATGATACCTGGGCAGGGGTTATATCACTGACGTAATTGGCCCACAGACGTCAATCAGCAGCACACCTGCACTCTACCTCTGATTAACCATAGAGCGGGAGAGAGAGAGAGAGTGAGAGAGGGAGGAAGGGAGTAGCCAGGTAGGAACTATGACAGAACCAGGATAAGAGGCCTGCACGCGTCTATACTTACCACAAGCAAGTTGTCCTTCCGCGTTGCTCTGATTGGCCACTGACGTTTCTGGTCATGTGACATGTGCGCCAATCGCATGACGAGCAGTGTCTTAGCCCATTTCCGCGTCGAACAGCCTGCAACGACCTAACGCCTAGTTTACCACTGGTTAAGCTTAGGCGACTCTTTCGCAGTTGGTTATGGTTAGAGTTTGGAATCAGCGCCTAAGCTTAACCGTCCAAAGAACTTGCCGTCACACGATTGGGCGCACATGTCACATGACCAGAAACGTCAGTGGCCAATCAGATCGCGCAAAAGGACAACTTGCTTGCGGGAAGTATAGACGCGGCCACTCCTCGTCCGAGTGTTGTTTACGCCTCCCGTGGTATAGGACTCTCTTCTAGACCTTAACGTTCCTAAATTATGTTGTGTGCTCAGTGACCTTGCTCAATACTAATCCTTGTTCTCCGATGTCCAGGACCTCACCCCTCCGGCCTACACTTCGACCACGGATCCCCACCAGCCTGCACCCCCATGGACCTCACCTACTCACACCATCGGGCTGTCACTGCTCCACTCCACTACCCTGTCTCTAGCTCCTCTCACGACCCTTGGCCCCTTCTCCCTTCATGCTTCAATTAAACATTCTAAACCACTCTATTCTCCTGTGCCTGTGTTTTGTTCCTGGGTTTCTAGAAACACCCCACCGAACAAAACACTCAGACCACCATGGACCCAGCAAATCAGGCCCCCGGAGAATTGGACGGGTTTCAGCGCGCCCTTTCCAGCCAAGGAAATCTGGTAAACCAACACACGCCTGCTCCAAGAGGTATCTACCACACTCCAAGCCCTCACTACTAATGCTGCCCAACAAGATGCTCAGCTAAGCCAAATTGCCTCTCCCCCAACGAGCATCACCACAGATTCCAGTCTGGTGCGTGCTTGTATTGCGGCCAGGGGGATCACTTCCTGGTTGCCTGTCCGGTACACCCAAAAGATTTGGCTCGCTGGTGAGAGCGGGAGGACTAGAAATAGGCAATTGTTGGCCATGTTATAGCATTTGTTCAGTTTACGACAGTGTTTGTGAGATGTTTTTCCAGAGATTTTTCCACCCAAAAAGCTTGTTTCTAAAAGTACAGATGCAATGTCTGAAAAACACCCAGAAAACATTGCTTTGTGTGTGGCTCATGCTGCTGCTAGACGATAGCTGCTAGTTGATAGTTGGCTAACGTGAAGCTGTATTTATTTAGCGAATGCAATGTTTTCAAATATCCACATTGCTGTATTTAGTTACTGGGTCATATTCTTTTTTTCCGTATCCACTTTTTCTCCCCATTTAAAAATGTTTCTCCCATCCCAATTTCGTAGTATCCAATTCTTCCCTCCCCTGTCTTGAACGTTGCTAGACTATGCCTCCCACTGGTCGGTTGTAGTGAGGACAGAAGCCTTGCATCACGTGTCCCCTCCGGTACACGAGGAGGCAGCCTGCCGCATCTTTTCACCGCAGCAGCTCGAGCTCTCAGTGGCGAGGAGTAACGTGTGGGAGGCTCACGCTGCCCCCGCTACTTCCTGCTTCCGCTGCACCAAACCGACCTGTAGGAGTCGCTGTCCACAACGTCCAATCCCCACCCACTGGCTTTCCCACCCTCTAACACTTTCCAATTGTGTTAGTATGAACGACCGGCCAGCCGGTACCAACGCCGAGAGCTGAGCCCAGCGTCTCCTGAGTTAGAGGCGAGTGCCTTGCCCACTGCGCCAATCAGCCGCCCGTTACTGGGTCATATTCTATATATAATAGATTTCATTTTATTTTAGCTGAGGGCTAACGTTGGCCCACGATGCGGCGCACGCCCACACTCGCTCACCCACACTCGTGCCCGAGGGACAACATATTTATTTAGTGAATGCAATGTTTTCAAATAGCCACATTGCTGTATTTAGTTGATTCATTACTGGGTCATATTCTATATATAATATATTTCATTTGTATCAATCCAGAACGGAGGATGAGTGTGCTAGCGCTGGCTTTGTTTCATCAATAAATTCGGCAGAATACACTGAATGTATCTTATATTGTTTAATGCACATTGTTCTCGCTGCAAACAAATAATGAATGCTAATGTTTAATAGTTGCTAGTCTATTTAAAGATGGCAGGTTTGTGTTTTTGTGCAGGACGCCCCCTGTGTAGCGCAATGATGACGGAGTGATGATTCTCTCTTCTGACCAATCAGTGTTTCAGGTCACTTTTTGATACCCGTTCGACCCGCTTGGAACCTTGACAAAGCAGTTACTAAAATAAGTACCCGGTACCAGGTACCATCTGCAAATTTCGTCAATGGAAAACCGAAATTCCAAGTAGAGTAGAGTCGAGTCGAGTAGGTACCATGCAGTGGAAAAGCGCCTATACATCTATGGATCGGGCCAAATCTCCTCTTTCCAATAGCAGAGTTACTACATGCTACAGTAGGTACCAGTGGAGCTTATTCCATGACAACACGTGAAACACAAATTCACTCATAATTCATAATTATTATTAATTTACATATATATACATACATATATATATATTTTTTTTTTATTATTATTATTATTTTTTTCTTTTTTCGAAATGTTTTCCTCCCATGGTCAATTGTTTACACTTTCCATGGGACTCGAGTCGGACTTGTCACGATGGAGAAGCTGCAATATTCAATGGAAGATGAGATCGGTCACTGCTTTTGCTGTTGTGTGGTGAGTGCATTTAAAATATATATATATATATTTTACAGTGATTATGAATTCATTGGCCCGCTGTGGCCTTGCGTGTGTAATACACCAACACGGTTCCCGCGGGCATCAGGTAGCCCCCAAGGACCACATGAGTCGCGGCAAGCCTTGCTTGCGTTTCTAATCAAATATTAATATCGCCGCGGAGAGGGGGGTGGGCATAATCCCACGGGACAATGGGATTGACCAATATGTTTACCAATATTCCAATGTACAGTTTTGCTGTACCATTGACTCAGAATGGCCTGTTTTATTGAAATCGTCACAGCAGTATAGTTTGTTTATACTTCAGAAGTATGATATTTAAACATGGTCCCCAAAATGAATGGAAGAGAATGAGGAGCCTGACACCTGGGAGAAATGGGGGTGTTGCAGCGTTGGGGATGTTTAAAAAATATAATTTAATATATAATATAATATAATAATTTTGTGCTTCACCAAGAAATTTGGTCAGCAGCCGCCACTGGTAGGTACATTACTCCTGCTGTTTCCCTTGAGCAAGGCACTGACATTAGAACTGGGGTTGGTTCCCCGGGTGCCGGACCATGGCAGTTCCTCACATTCACCCATTCACTCACACATTCAAACACTGACGGTGGAGGCAACCATGAAAGGTGCCAACCCGCTCATCGGGAGCAATTAGGGGTTAAGTGTCTTGCTCAAGAACACTTCAACAAGCTGCCCGAGGGGAGTGGGAATCGAACTGGTAATTGAACCGGGAAACTTCCGATTACCAGACAACGACTCTCCTCCTGAGCCACTGCAGGTATATGCAAGATATACTTGGCAAATGAAGAGATTCTGATTCACATTCATCCTTTTACCTTTCAACCCCACTGCATATGTGTGCAGTCATTCCATTGTAAAGCACTTTCTGTCCTAGTACTAGAAAAGCACTATAGAAAAAATTCAGTAATTCATTAATTCATCCATCTCTTTATCCGTTCATCCATCCTCCATTCATCTCTCCCTTCGTTTTCTCCTTTCCTTTCCTCCCCTACCACTTCTCATCCCTCCCTCCCTCCTCTCCAGCCCAGCGTGAGCAGCGGGGGATGAAGGCGCGTGGGAGGGAGATTCAGGAGGGGAGACACGGCCCAGTGCTCCCACTGATAATAGTGTGTGTGTGCATGCGTGTGTCTGTGAGTGTGTGTGCATGTGCATGTGTGTGTGTGTGTGCATGTGCGTGTGTGTGTGTGTGTGTTCACACGCCCCCCCCCCCTGTACCAAACAAAGCAGTAAATCTGAGCCGTGTTCGGCAGTGCAGCACCGCAAAGTTTGAATTTATCTCTTCACTGAATTACACTTCACTTTTCATTCATGACTACCGAGATAATGTATTTTCTTTCAAAACTGAAAAATGTTCCCCTTATATTATTCCCCTCTCCCTCTACTCCAAATACCTGCCGACTCTTAATTTCTAACTCGGTATGTGGGATGTGTTAGCATTCGAGATCTGCAAGTTGCTATGACATGTGTGTGTGTGGGGGGGGGGGGTATTGTCACAGGGACTGGTGAGGTACTAACTTCTTTTACCCCCCTTGCATTCCCACCAGGAAACTGACTCTGGGTCTGCGGTGGCCTATATAATATATATGGGCAAGTAATGACTTTGTTAATTGACTCTGGTTGAGGAAGTCCATATTTGGGTAACCAAGACAGTCATGAGAACTAAGCGGATTATGTATAGTGTGCTAAGAGATGATTGGAGGAACGTTGGAACATATTGTGTGTGTGTGTGTGTGTGTGTGTGTGTGTGTGTGTGTGTGTGTGTGTGTGTGTGTGTGTGTGTGTGTGTGTGTGTGTGTGTGTGTGTGTGTGTGTGTGTGTGTGTGTGTGTGTGTGTGTGTGTGTGTGTGTGTGTTTTGGTTGGTCTATGCCCTGCTCATCCTGCCCCCCAACCCTATTACAGATGCTGCAAAAGACCCAGCCTCATTGAGAAATGGATTTGATAGCTTGTGTACTTGGAACTGACAAGGAGCGGTGCCATTACCAGGGATTTCGTCCCGACAAACAGGAGACCGTAACAGGAAGTTCTACTCAATACCACAACCGCTGCTGAACCAAACTGTAAAAGAAGGAAGGGTCATCATGTCAGAACACCAGCGTTCTATGCTCTACTTGGTGCCAGTGTGGTATATTCTTAATCAATATCTAAGGTTATTTACAGTACAATGCTGTTGTTATCTGGAAGGAGGAAAGAAGGTCATCAAGATTCAAATGGTCTTTCTCCACTGAGTTTAGGCCAGGCAAAAAGAGGAACTATGGTTCAAACTCTTTTATTTTGCCTCGGGGCTCAGAGTGAATTAGAAGGTTGCTTTTTCATACAAGGATTATTCAGAGTACATTAACATATGTTTGTACAAAGGATCAATAAGGTTTGCACATCAAACCCCAACATGTACATACAACAGTCATGTTAACATCAATGAAAATAGAGAATCTACTGTAAGCATTTTACACATGAGTAAACCTGGTTTTTAAGATAGGCATCTTTACATGTTACTCTGACCAACCATGGGTCCATGATTTACTCACGTATAATCAGCAAACAGCATTCTCTGGATGGGAGCGGTTGGAGGCGCAGTACCCCCCTGTCGGGTTTCTGGCCTGTCTCTCAAACACCGCGCTCTCTCTTAAATACTATCATTTTCCACCAATCATAACAGTCTAATAATACGTTTTGGTCCAATCAGGTTGGTCTTTCTGGGAGGCGGTCCCCAATCGATCTCCTGTGTGGGTGTCTTCTTCCAGCATGTCAACAGCGGGGGTCCTTAGGAGGCCCCCCTCCTTTTGAGCTGTGGGGGCTTGATGAGTTTAAGCTTTTTAACACTAGAACCTTTTCTATATTTATGGTTTTAATGTAATGAGTTACATTTGTATTCAGCATTTAACCCATGTGGAGTTTATCTATATTTTAATACCAGATTTCCTATATTAAGTATCACATGCCTGCTTTTTCCCAGACTAAATTTATAGTTCTAAGCAGGGCTGCCTCAGGGGGTGTGCGAGCAGTGCGGTCGCACAGGGCCTCGCGGGAAGGGGGGCCTCGCACAAAAAAAAATAAAAAACTATTTTTTTTTTTTTTGCGAGGCCCCCCTTCCCGCGAGGCCCTTTTTCATCACAGATCTAAGATCTAGTTTTGCTTATATGCTTATATATTTCACATTAGACACGTTTGTAGAATGTGTCTGACTTGTTCCTGGCTCTGAGGCTCTGCAGATACACTATTGGAGGCAGCTCTGAGGCTCTGCAGGTAGCAGAATTGGTTTCAATGAGGGGAGGGGTTACAGGTAAGGTAGCGTCTGACTATTTCGTGCGTGCAGCATTGGAGGTTATGCCAGCCAAGATGAAGAGGACATCGTTCGGCAGATGGACTGAAGATGAAAGTTGTTGCATGTTAGACAGTTCAGTCAAGCTAGCCATCCCGGCTAAAGACAGGGAGTTAGCTGTTAGCTTGTGCTACGACCATTGACATTAGCCGTGAGAATAGCAGGCCCTGGCACTCGCCTTGCACTCGCCTTTAAATCTCGCACAGGGCCTCGCATTTCTCCCAGGCGGCCCTGGTTCTAAGGTTTAGGTTTTAGCAAGCTTTACAACCAGAGTGAACTAGCAGTATTACTTAAATATCCAGTTTGACATTTCTAAATGATATTCAAATATTATTTGCTCTAATACCTCAGATAAATTACTATGATCTTGTTTTATCATTCTGTAAGCACATTCTTCCTGTTCGCCAGTCGAGGCTGGTCTGAAATCTGCTAACATTAAGGTGTGACCTTTAGTCTTTGTTCTCGACTGATTACATCTGTTAGAGTGGGGGGTTTGACTGTTCCTTCTGTGGCTGTGACTTTCCAGTTCCTTTTGTTTCTAGTGGTTGACCACCAGTGATGCCGGTAACGCGTTACTAAGTAACGCGTTATTGTAATCTGATTACTTTCCCCCGAAAATAGTAATCTAGCGCGTTAATCTTTAAAAGCCAGTAATCTGATTGCAGTTACTTGTCCAAGTGGCTGTGCATTACTATTTCGTTACTATCTCATCATAAATTCATAATGCAGGCGGAATGCAGTATTTTATTTCGTTTCCGACAGTCAAAAATACATTTTGAGCTGTTTTTCTTATTATTATTATGGAGTGACGTGGTGTGGCAGTGAAAGGGTTACACAAGAATGTGTCCCCGCGGCGTGACTGGACTCTCTGTCTGTGAGTGACTCTGCTTTGGCCCAATCACATTCCCCATCCACAGTCTGCGAATCAGAGGCAGAGTAGGGCGGGTCTTCACAGCACGTCATGTGACATATGCGCCAATCGTGTGACAGCAGGGCTCCGTTGTTATGTTCGTCTGAGAATTCATTTACAAAACGCTTGTCTAAACGAAGTGAAACCGCAAGAAGACTTTTGCGGTTTCTGTTCAGACTTCCACCCCAAAACGCTCGTTTAAACGTAGCCTCAGTCAAAATACTGTCTACCGCTAAAAACAGCACATCCAATTGCATTGAAAGCATCTGGAATCACAACACTAGCCGACGCTTCGACTATGAATTGAAAATGGGGGACCCTGATGTAAACAAGACAAACGTCTTTCTCTGGTCTGCATCCCCTTAACAATTGTGTGTATTGAGCCGTACTGTATATTGTACCCATTCTGCAATCTGTTAAATAAAGTTTTCATTCATTCATTCATTCAGGTACAGGAGGACTTTCCCTATTGATTAATGTATATTTGATGGTGGCAGAGCAAAAGCTCTTATTTGCCAGATTTACAGTTAATTTACATGTTAAAGAGAGACTGATTGTATGTTTATAGAGAGACATTTATAAAAACAATTTAATAGTTACAGTTGATATAATTGAATAGTTCAGCCTGCATTTGTTAGATGTGAATAGATACACGGTTTTGTACAACCACTGGCTGGCTGCTCTAATGCTGTGAGCATCATAGACTGTTGCTTTACCATACTTGATGGTACAGAAGCTGAAGCACTAGTTTAACAATTTACGTTATGTGCAGAGAAACAAGTTAAAAACAATGTATGCACTTTCAATAAAGCGTTTAAAAAAACTGTTGGGGGAACGACGACGACTTCGTAACCTAGTTACTTTCAAAGTAACTAAGTTACTCTGATAATCAAGTAATCAGTAAAGTAACTTGGATTACTTTTTAAAGGAGTAATCAGTAATCAGTAATCGGATTACTTTTACAAGTAATCTGTGGCATCACTGACCACATTTGCTTGAGTGGGGGTTGAGAATAGCTGTCTAAATACAGTTTTCAACACCAGCGGGGGTTTCATGTGGACTCAAACATTTTCTGTCACGCTAGTATTGCATATGGTTTCTCTAATTATAGACATATGGATTATGAAATACAGTCAATGTTACCACACCAGACTTTGGTGCCAGTTCAGCGACAGTGGCTCAGGAGGTGGAGTGGTCGTCTGGTAATCGGAGGGGTCCAGGTTAGATTCCCACTCCTCCTGGGCAGCGTGTTGTGTCCTTGAGCAAGACATTTAACCCCTAACGGAGCAAATCGGCACCTTGCATGGTTGCCTCCGCCATCTGTGGTAGTAACAACAAGGTAACAAGGTAATAACCTGTCCTTGAGAGTCCAAGGGCCTGTTTGAACCCGTCGGCGGAGAACAAAGGGATTTAGAATGTCTCAGAAATGCTCAGGAAGTCGCGCTTTTCAGAAATCGGTAAAAATAGAAAAATGACATTTTCTAGTGTTTTGAGATGTAATATATATGTCTCCTTACTTGCTAAACGTAATACGACTTGTAAATATGTTTAATTCTTGCTAAATTGTATAGTTCTAATTATCCCTGTATTCCCCGAAACTACAACGTGTCACGTACATGCACGTGCGCACACACAAACAGCGCATAGGTGTTAATCACTGAGTGATCTAATATGCATATTCTTCAGCGCGAGAGGGGGGGGGTTGTGTTTCTCACTGTCTGTCGTTGATAATATAATCTGAAGAGGTCCTGCATTA
>NC_140177.1:122155363-122282863 GCF_963971535.1 Notolepis coatsorum | reverse complement strand
GATAGGACATTGA
The DNA here is from genome assembly GCF_963971535.1 of Notolepis coatsorum. Taxonomy (NCBI): domain Eukaryota; kingdom Metazoa; phylum Chordata; class Actinopteri; order Aulopiformes; family Paralepididae; genus Notolepis; species Notolepis coatsorum. The sequence goes on along the minus strand of NC_140177.1, from coordinate 122,282,850 downwards.
TTGAAAACTATCGCCTCAAATTTGACAATTGATGGCTTATTTTGAAGGTATGAATCTGTAATTTTACATTATGTCACAAAAAAAAAGAGAATATTCTGAGAAGGTGGAGCTAGAAACTCTAGACCTCAGGGGGTTAAATGTCATAAATGAAGTAGTGATGGGACTTGATTAAAATGTGTATCTAATTAATTTGAGACTTTATAGTTAATTAATCTAAATGAATCACATTTGAATCGCGTATCAATATTTGATGCGAAAAGCAATATGTTTCAATTCAAATGGATTTTGGTATACAAGTGAATCAATGAATATACATTATACACACGTTTAAGCAGCAAAATCTTGTTTATTAGCTACTACACAGACCAACATAAATGCAATTTTTAACAAAGTGCAGCAATTTTAGGAATTATATATATAGCGCAACGGATCTTTTGTAAACTCAAGCACTTTTGAGGTAAAAGTAAAACGCAGTACTTTCAAGTACATTCCAGAACAGTTGACCATTGGGAAAAACGTCTTGATTGATCTAAATTTCTCTTATTTTTTTCAATATTCTGTATGAACGAACCAGACTAAGAAATGGTTGGCTCTGCCCCCTCTTCATCCTCTGAAGCAAACAGCAGGAGGCTCTTCTTCTTTGCTGGATCCTCTGTGGGTTCTTCTCACAACAGTGCCTCACATATCTGCAGTAGATAGTTTAGGAAAGTAATTCATTATTGTACCAATTAACTATTAAGTCGATATATTGCTAATAAAAACAGCAGCAACGTTTTACAATCGTGATCAATATATTCAGTATATTTTATTTTGGAAAATAAAGTTGCACAATAGTCTAATGTTGAACACAAAAACACATGCACGCGTGCACACACACACAATGGAACAGAGGGCAGAGCAATCATATATTAGACCAGAGGTCGGCAATAGGCGGCCTGCGGGCCGAAATTGGCCCGCCAGCAATAATATCTGGCCCTTCAGAATATTAAAAAAAAATTACTTTTTTCTTTTTTTCTTTTATTTATTTAGACCAACTAGGCTAGGCTATATGTTAGCTATAATGTCCAAATAGAGAAACTACCACCACCTAAAGAATGCTTATTATACGTTGTTTTATCCATGTTGAGAGTGAATAACAGGTAGGCAGCGAGGTGCAATGTAGTGCTTGCTCAACATGAAAAAAGTCGGTGGACAGCGCCTGGTGCTGAAATAGCAAACAAGCAGTGTGGTGTGAAATTAAAACACCAGTTCAGTAAGTCATTCAAACTTTATCTTTACTTATATATGACTGATGGCACCACACATGTGAACAGTAACAATGCAATTAAACTGAAGTCAAATCAGAGCAAAAAAAGCTGAATCTGCTTCAAGAAGATGCGCTACATTAGGTATATAAGGAATTACAACGAGACATTTATTAACCAAATAAAAAATACTATTAGTGTTAGGGTTTGTAACCGACCTCAAACGCAACGGCACAGAGAGAGTTGTTCAGAGTTAGCCAAAGCAAGGGCGTATTTATTTTCAGAGTTACAAGATGGAATGAAGTTGAGCAACCGAACAAACGGGAATCTGGCATGTGAAGATTGTTGCGGCTCTGCAGATACTCCCAGTAGGTGGTGGTGAGGAATTGGCTTGTGACGTCTGAAGCGGCTCTGCAGATCCTCCCAGCTTTCACTCCCGGTGGAAACGGAGAGAGAGGGAAATCAGAGTTAGCCCAGCGCACAACAGAAGCAGAGAGGTGAATGATCCAGTATATATCCAAGTGACTTGATCTTCGGTGTACCACAACACAAATTAGCAGAGAGGTGAATGATCCAGTATATATCCAAGTGACTTGATCTTCGGTGTACCACAACACAAATTAGCAGAGAGGTGAATGATCCAGTATATATCCAAGTGACTTGATCTTCGGTGTACCACAACACAAGTCCAGAGAAAAAACAATACGGTAATCCAAGGTGTAAATCCAACACAAAAATAGGTGAGAACAGTACAAACAAAAACGGGATCTCTTCGGTGTTTCACAAACACACAAAAAACTGATGATCCAAAAATAACTGTTTCCAAAAACTCACCAGAGCGCAACGCGTAAAGCGGGCAGAATACGAGGCGCAGCTCAGAACGGGGAACCAGGTTCTCCACAGGGATTCTCCACGAAAGTCCTGGGCCCTCATGCATCAACGTGGACGTAGAACTTGACCTACTTCCACACGTAAGCACGGAATGTAGAACTAGCGTACGCACAGGGAAGTCGGCATTCATCACACGTGCGTACGCAGGCTCTATGCCCTGCCGTGTTGATGAATACCACTTTGTTCTACCGTCAATGCTCGTGCATGATTATCCATATATGGTCATGAAAATGAGGAAACACCCCCCATGGGATGTGAAATAATGGACCGACCCGAGCGGAACCCTGAGAAACTCCACGGAGAATTCACTGCTGTCGAACCAAGAAGACACTATCGCGTATTATGATTTATGGGATAAATAAAAGGCGGACTTGTAAACGGTGATGTCAGATATCAACGGCTCCCTAAGACCATTGCTGCAATTCTGCCTGGACAGCTCAAAATACTAATAAAGACCGTTCGTTGACCACTGTTTGGCGTTGGTTGTGTGTCATTATAACCGTGCTGTAATATGAATGCCTTTATTAGTTGTGTTCGATTGGCTATATGATTTTTAGAGGCATCTATTTTGTTGTCGGCTAATAAAGACCGCGCTGGAATATGACTGCCTTTTCCTGTGTTGTTTGATTAATACCCCAGGGATTAAAGTTCTCCTCAATTCTATTCCAAATCGCGATGGATCTCCCGTCAATTTTCTACCTGCTGCATATGATTTCTAGAGGCATACTACAATCTATTTTGATGTCAGTATTGGGTAGCCTATATAAACAATATAATACGAGAGCATATACAAGAACAATGAATCTCACTGCACTTGAATTCCATCATGTTTGTGTGCGGGACTCAAGGCTGCTGTCACAATGGGTGGTACCGCCGTACAGTAATAATAACAGTCCACACAATATCACGATCCATGCCATAGCCTATGTTCCATTAGGACATGATCTGTGACGACAAATGTTCTAGAATGTTTGATTAAGATATCATACTCTGACAGCATGCCTATGAGCAACAAAAACGCGAACTTGAATCCCATCATATAGTCTGTCCACTATCTGCATGGTGTCATTGCAATGCGTTTTCTATTCTTTCTTGTACAGTAAAAAGGGGGAAGAACACTATATTCATATGACTTATTCTGCTTACAGCTTCGAAATTCCACTTGTTTCGTTTAACGTAAAGCCTTTTAAATATAATCAAAACGTTCCCGTGTTTCGGCGGTCTGTGCGCAAAATAATAACGAGTTGAGCTTTATGATTTATGATGAATTGAAAATGGGGGACCCTGATGTAAACAGGACGAAAGTTGGTCTGCATCCCCAATTAACAATTGTATGTACTGAGCTGTACTGTACTGTACCCATTCTGCAATCTGTTAATAAACTTTTCAATCAATCAATCAATCAAGCTACGCGGAGCGCAGTCAGTCAGTAGCCTACACCCCGTATATTCCGATAACGCTATATAAACCATGCTGCATTCATTCTGAGAGAAAGATCTATTATTCCAAATGCTATTTATAGGGTTTTGACCATAATTACACTACTGTTGCTATCTTACAATGAACTATAATGAACTACGGTTCATACAGAACATCCAGTGTTATTATGCACAGAAGCTCATTTCCTTGTTGTAATAATATATTCTACCACTGGGAGCTAGGTACGCCAGGTCTGACCTGTGCGTAGATGTACGCACGAAGTCAAGTTCAAGTTCAAATTGATGAATCCCACTCTTTGCTTAGAAATGATCGTACGCACGGGTTACGCACAGATCTGTGCGTAGAACACGTTGATGCATGAGGGCCCTGGAGAGCAAAAGACAGCGACGGGGAAGGCAGGCAAAAGCAGGAGTAATTCAGAACGATCCAACATCGATAGTAGGGGGATCAGAGTATATAAAGCCACAGGGCGCTGATTACAAGCTGTGACAGCTGCGGGATGAAATTGATACTTGCTCCAGAAGCGTGCAGCGGGGAAAGCACCAATCAACACGGTACCTTACAGGAACGGAGCGTGTGGCGGGGAATGCAATTAATCAACAAAGTACCTCAAAGGAACGAAGCGTGTGGCGGGGAGCGGACCAAACCTCACAATTAGGCTTTTAACCCTCTAAAGCCGGGTGCAACAGTAGACATGTTTTGTAAAACATTAAATATCTTTGGATTTGTTTGTGATAAAGACTTGCTTTATTGTATCGGAATCAATTGTCATCTAAAAATGTAGTGCATCTCTCAGAGAATGCGCGGGTGTAAAGCATAGAATCTTGAAATATCTAGATTGGTTGTTTTCTCTGGACTGCATCTAATCCGCTGTATCTATCCATTTATCATATATCTATGTCTGTCACTATAGCCAATGGAAATGCTAGAAATGGTCACATGGACTGGGAGAACCAATGGAAAATTCCTATTGTTTCTCAATAGTCCAGTGCGCTCCACAGAAAGGGCCGTCAGATAGACACATTGGTTGTGTGTAATGTAAGATAGGCTGATAAGAGAGAGGCGCTTGTCTCTGGTTTTATAATAAAATGGCAAACAGACAAAGGTATAATGTTCAGTGCAAATGTGTATGCCGTTTACAGTTTATTAAGCCACCTATGCAGCTCGTTTATTTTGTCCATTATCTGCCTCTGCCACAAATGTGGTCTGTCACAGAGTTAAAATGTTTTCACTATCAATATATTAAATTAGCCATTGTTTTTGTTTCCGGCCCCCCATACAATGGCTTGGAAGAAATTTGGCCCTCGGCCAAACTTAATTGAAGACCCCTGTATTAGACAATGATACGTCTGCAAAAAAGAAATACATTACAAAAATAATAATAATAATAATAAAAAAAAGAAGAATGAACGCATCTTAATAATGATGTGTGTATGGCTCATTTGCAATGAAACAATGATACGATCTCAGACGTCTCCATTACACAAGGCATGGAACTTTCAAAGAGCCATATGATACCCTGAGTCATCTTGAAAGCGGGATATTCCCATGCTTACAGTAAATTAGAGCTGTTTCCCCATTCCTGCATGAAGGAACGGCACAAGTCGGATTTTATTCCTGAAAGACAGGAATTTATTCACGCTTCACCTATCCCAGTCACGCACCTCAGGCCTACACACATGAAACAGCGCTGTGCTTCTGAGACAACAGCATGCACCTCAGGCAGGGCCGTTTCTAGCTTTTTAGGGGCCCTTTGCTAAATGTTGTTTGGGGGCCCCTATTTTGTGAAACTATGGTGGGGGGATTCCAAACCCTTTAACCTCTTAAAGACCCTAAAGGCCTGAATATACTTCCCGCGTCCGTGGATGTGCGTTGGTACATGTGACGTAAATTGCAGAATTTTCATCAACGCTCTTGTCTGCACCGTATACGCGTGCCTGATTTTGTGACCGCGCGGATATGCGCGCAGACTTCTCAAGTATATTCAGGGCTTAACCCTGTCAAAACAGCAGTCAAAGTGTATATTTTCAGCACTACGTTTGTTTACCAATGATTTTAAGTGTTATTAGTGAAATATGAGTTTATAGACATCTCAGTGCATCGAGTCAGAAAAAGGCGTTTATTGACGTGAGGATTTGGCTCAACCTAACTTGAGTGTAGTCTTTTGAGAGAAAAGACCCAGGGCTTTTGAATAATAAAAAAAAAATACTTTCCAGCTCATGCCAGCCCCTGTCAATAAAAAAAAGTTTTTTTCTATCTCTTTTTTTCGGGATCATATCTCATGGGTGGAACAAACCTGAATGTTACTGCCATAAAATAGAACCCAGTTAGTTTCTCTACCTTTCTGTGAACGTCTAGCAATCTGATGAAAAAATGCCAGAGAAATTTACATTATAAAAAAGTAACTGTACTCTTACAGTAGATTTCATTCACGTTTTTGTCTGCCCTGTGAGGGGCGCCTGGTGGTACTAAATCAAGGTTGAACTCTGCCATTGGAAAGGGGAGATTTGGCCAGATCCAGATATGTGTGACTTGGCCATAATAAGGGCATTTATAGGCCTTATATTCTATATGTTAGGAATAGTGTTGGTGGAGGACCCAAGCGCAGAACAGGACGAGGAGAAAAGGAAATAGGCAGACGAGACGCGGAGCCAGGGGTGAAGTGTAAAAAAAGAGCTTTACTTGAAAAAAGGCAGCAGCCAACAAAACAATGAATAACTACTCACAATGAGCACGTACAAAAAGCACAACAAAAAACCACAGCAGAGCTGGTAGGGGAAAAGTACACCTAACTACAAATAAAACACTAAGAAACAAGATGGACTGTACACGAAAACAAAAAGGTGGAAATCAGATTAACACTAGGAAACGTACTATAGGACGCACAGGATCACAGGAAAACAGAACATGAATATGGACATGGAACAGCAAACAGCAACAGCAAACAAGCGTGGACACCAAACAATGAACCGACAAGGAGTACAGGAAACACACAGCATATATAGACAGACTAATTAACAACATGACATGGGGAGGGAGAACAACCATAAGGAAACAGACACAAGAAAAGACTGAAACACTAGACAGAGTAACGTAACAACCATACAACACCACAAGGAACGAACAACTAGGAACATTTAACAGGGGAACATGAAAGGCAAGTGACAAAGTAACAGGGGAAGGGCACAGAGAGACATGTAAATAATAAAGAGCCACCAGTGCACCAGGAGGGTATGCATAAGGAAGACAAGGGGTAGTGACGATGAATGTCCAGCAGGGGGAGGTAGCAGTCTGTGAGAAGGAGGGGGCTGTTCATGAGTCCTTGGATGGACAGGAGGGGAGGGGGGAGCAGCAGGCGGAGTCTGGCCAGGGAACGCTGAACCGTTACACTATATTCTATAATCATATTTATTGCATGTGTCCGGATGGCAGAATTCAGTACTGTATCTACAAAACCTCCTATTAATCATCTGCCCTTTATTCATTTGCTTAGATTTTTTCTGTACACGTGATCTCCATCAAAGATAAATCCCATTATTCACCGTCAAAGATAAAAGAAAATACATTTTCTTTTATATTATATTCTCCTTTGGTTCATCACAATTTACTCAAGCCTAGTAACAGACACAATATTTCTGACACTGGAAATACATTCCCTGGGATCCATAGATGTCCCTAGATACCAAGAACATGCAAATGGACCTTGTAGAAGTGGAGCAATCTTCCATTTACTTAAGTATGTATTTTTAGGCGCATTTTCAGAAAATATGGCTAGGGCTTACGAGGTTAAGGTGGGCATGCATTTAACATTTAAATGCATCAATCTGCATCAAGGAAAAGAGGCTAGATCCGTGAAAAAAACGTATATCTTTTTTTCTGACAAATTCAAATCAAACATCTCAAGTTGACCCCAGCAATGACAGAAAATGATAATAAATAGGAAACACTGGGGCTCCCCTACATCAGAAAACTCCTGCAAAGTTAAAGTTAAATAAAGTTTGAAAATGCAACTACATTTTTGTCAGTAAGCTACTTTTTCTTTTTTTTATAAAGAAACGCCCACTTGCGGTCATAAGCATCCTATCGGTTAAATTTGTTAAGCTGATGATTTGTTACATCCCTACATGATATATATATATATATATATATATATATATATATATATATATATAACGGGATGGTTGTCACATTCATTATATTTAGCTACCAAAAGGTTCTTTCTCCCATATTTTGGAAATGTCCAGAATTGGGATCAGAGCTCACCTACATAGTCTTCTTTGGAGTAAGACAGCCGAACTTTAGGCGAGAGGACTTCAAAGTGGGGATGTATTGGGATCCATTTTACTCTTAAGGGCAGGGGTAATATGAATGCTGTGCAAGACTCTAACTTGAATGGCCTTGGTGCGGTTGCAAACAGAGATTTTTTTTGCGTAGGTCCATGCATCCTGCCAGTCTACATCTGTGATCTCTATGTCCAGGTCTTTTTCCCAGGACTGTTTAGTAATAAGGGAAGATAAAGATGAATTAAGGTTTTGAGTACTATAGAAGATAGATATTTGTTTTTTGGGGATCTGCAAGGAGGGCTTTCTCCACCTGCGAGGTGGAGCTGTTAGTTAAAAGTGAGGTGTCCTTGGTGATAAACTGCCTAATTTGTAGGTATCTAAAAAATTCCGCTTTCAATAGGCCATACCGCTGCTGCAGCTGTGTAAAGGACATTATGGTCTGGCCATCAAACAGGTGGCCAAGATCAGTTATGCCCTGCTTATGCCAGGTCTTGAAGCCGCCGCCAATTTGGTCTGGCTTAAAGTCAGGATTGCCTACGATCGGGGTAAGAGGAGAGGTCAGCTTGGCTCGGCCCTCCACCTTACGGACAGTCTTCCAGGCCTTGACGGAGCATTGTGTGATGGGGTTGGAGCATATTTTCCTAACAGACTTAAAGTCTTTGATAAATAGTAGGTTCCATAGGGGGGACTTAGACTGCAAGGATTCAATGTCCAGCCAGATTGACAGTGGGTCTGATCTGAACCAGCCGACAAGTACCCTAAGGTGTGCTGCTAGTTGGTAATGTCTAATATTAGGTAGGTCTAGACCCCCATCTTCACTATCCATCTGTAATTTGGCCATTTTCAGACGCGGTTTCTTCCCATTCCAAATGAATGAGCTTAGCCAGCCTTCTAGCACCTTGATAACCTTGTTTGTCAGCAGCACTGGGATCATTTGGAGAGGGTATAATAGTCTGGGGAGTATGTTCATTTTGACGAGGGCTATCCTACCCAGCCAGGAGATTGGTAAAGGGGCCCATCTAACTAAGTCTGCCCTTATGGTGTCTAAAAGGGGGGGAAAGTTGGCCTTAAACAATGTATCATAGGTGGGTGTCACAAATACTCCTAGGTAAACAAAGCCGGAGGGCGACCAGCGAAATGGGAAGGGCTCGGGCAGGATTGGAATGGATTTAAGTGTCCCAAGTGGCATTGCTTCGGATTTGGAAAAGTTAATTTTGTACCCCGAGAAGGTTCCAAATGTGGAGATCATGCGGGTTAGGCATGGGATAGAAGAGTCAGGTTTAGATATGAATATCAGTACATCATCCGCGTAGAGAGTGATTTTGTGTTCACTTCCCTCTCGCTCACTCTAATACCTGAGATCTCGGCTGACTGCCTTATGGCCTGAGCGAGTGGTTCTATGGCCATGTAAAATAGTAAAGGGCTAAGAGGATCCCCTTGGGGGTTCCCCCATTATAGAGGAAAGTTGTTAGACCTAAGCCTGTTAGTCAGGACCGCTGACATCCGTGAGTTGTAAAGAACCTTGACCCAGTCAATAAAAGTGTCTCCTAGGCCAAATTCAGCGAGCGTTAGAAACAAATACGGCCATTCTACACGGTCGAATGCCTTCTCCGCGTCGGGAGACAGAACCACCGCGGGGTGGTCTGTCTCACGAGTCATTTGGATGATATTAAGGAGCCGTCTCATGTTGTCGGTAGAGTTGTTTCCCAGAGCAGAGACGGGTTATCCGTAGAATGCGAGTTAATTGAGTAGAACATTTTAAATTCCATTTTGAAATAAGAGACAAACATATTGTCCTTGAGGAGGTATGGGTTGAGGCGCCAACGCCTTGACAGCGCCCTCTCTTCTGACAGGGAGTAGACCAGATATATAGGGGCGTGATCCCATAAAACAATACTTCCGATCGTGCAGGACGATACTAGAAAGAGCTTAGAGGAAGGGATGAAGAAATAGTCTATTCTACTGTTGCTCTTGTGTGGGCCGCTAAAAAAGGTGAACTTCAGTTCGGATGGGTAAAGGGTTCTCCAGACGTCTTTGCTTGCCTAGAGGGGGGCGCCAAACTGGGTGGGAGTTTGTCAAGAGACGGTATAAGGACAGTTAAAGTCTCCGCCCACAAAAGCATTCTCAGAGGCCAGGCCATTAAATTCAGTAAATATTTTGGATAGAAAGTCAGGGGAGTAGCCTGGGGGAAAGTATACATTCATAAATGTAATTTCTTTACCCTTAAGAACCCCTTTGATGATCACATAGCGACCTTGGCTATCTAAAGAGGAAGTTATGAGTCTAAAGGGGAGATTTTTATTGATCAATATGGCCACTCCCCTACTGAATGTAGAATAGTTTGTGGCGAAGACCTGTCCCACCCAACTCGTTTGGAGTTTAGCGGTGTCGTTGGGCTCCATATGGGTTTCTTGTAATAAAGCAATAGAGACATTCTCCTTCTTTAAAAAGGTCAGAATCGCCTTCCTCTTTGCCAATTTCTGAAGACCTCGAACATTCCAGGAGCAGAGCTTAAAGCTCTCAGAGTTAGCCGTAGCCATAGAATATTGAGGGGTGTGTAGGCGGGGCAGACCTGGACAAGCCTGTGGGCATGCAGAATTCACTTATCTTAAACACTATGCACACGTACTTTGAGCCATACATAAAACAAATATTAATGACATTAAAAACATATAAAGGTGTGGGACCAGTGGGTCTTTCCCCAACATCACAGGGACTCACCAACATTTCCAGAGACTTCAAACCTAACAATCCTAGAACCATCTCAGTAGCCAACTGCCACATTCCCCTATATACAAAAGTGCCTCAAAGTGTAAAGTAAACAAGAAAATTCTGCCGTCTGCCGCTCCAGCGAGCACGTTGTCAGCAGCAGATATTGACGGGAGCCATGCGGGTGGCTAGCTGTATGTAGCCGACAAGGCCCGGCTGGCGCAGTCACGATTTTTTTAACAAATGTTTTTTATTTTCCCTTTTTTAACATAAAACTAGACACACAATACATTAACAGTAGAAATCCACAATAAATCACAGGACTATGACCGACATAATAATAACAATAATGACTGTCCAGTACTTAAATCAAAATAAATGTAGATTAAAAGATATACACATAATAAATACAATACAATACAACATGTCTCAATGACTACAGACCGGTGGCACTCACCTCTGTGGCCATGAAATGTTTCGAGAGGCTGGTCAAGGATCACATTTGTGCCTCCCTCCCCAGTGATATGGACCCCATGCAATTTGCATACAGGCCAAACATGTCCACTGACGATGCGGTCTCCCATGTACTGCACAGCACCCTCTCTCACCTTGACCGCCAGAAGGGGGGCTATGTGAGACTGTTGTTCATTGACTACAGCTCAGCGTTCAACACCATAGTCCCCACCAGACTGGTGGACAAGCTGATCGAGCTGGGTCTGAGCTCCGCTCTGAGCGCCTGGATACTGGACTTTCTGAGCGAAAGGCCCCAGGCGGTCAGGGTGGGGGGTCAGACCTCCAACACCATCACCCTGAGCATCGGGTCCCCCCAGGGCTGTGTTCTGAGCCCCCTGCTGTACTCACTATACACACACGACTGTGTGGCCAAGTTCAGCTCCAACTCTATAGTGAAGTTTGCGGACGACGCGTGGTGGTGGGGCTGATCTCGGACAACGACGAGAAGGCCTACCGGGAGGAGATTGAGGTACTGGAACGCTGGTGCCAGGACAACAGCCTGCTCCTGAACATTGGTAAAACCAAGGAGCTGATTGTGGATTATAGGAGAGGACAGCAGGAGACACACACACACTACTGAGGATAAACGGGGCTACCGTGGACAGGGTGAGCCGCTTTAAGTACTTGGGGGTCCACATCTCAGAGGATCTGACATGGTCAACACACATAGACTCAGTCGTAAAAAAAGGCGAAGCAGCGCCTCTACCACCTGAGACAGTTAAGGAAGTTCAGAGTATCTGGGAAGATACTCCAGTCCTTCTACTCTGGAGCTGTAGAGAGCATCTTGACTGGAAACATCACTGCCTGGTATGGAAACAGCACAGCACAGGACAAGAAGGCCCTACAGAGAGTGGTGCGCTCAGCCGAGCGTACCACGGGTATTGCACTACCACCCCTGCAGGTTCTATACAACAAGAGGTGCAAATCCAGAGCCTGCAGAATAATGAAAGACCCACACCACCCCAACAACAGCCTGTTCATGCTGCTGAGGTCAGGCAGACGCCTGCGAACCCCAGCTACTAGGACAGAGAGGCTTCGGCTCAGCTTCTTCCCCCAGGCCATCAGAGCCTTGAACACTGAACTCTCCACACACAAGCACACATGACCACACACACGACACACACACTGTACACGCTCACACACTAGCAGCCACTTTAACATGAGCAAGCACACACTCATGCTGCACACGCCCACACTTATGGCCACTAAGGAAAGGTCACTGTAAAAATAGTATAGTATAACCTGAGATGTACAGAAAGACCCAGTGCCTCATCCGTAGCTAACAGTGTATTGCACTAACACAGGACCTAGCATGTCATTCATGCTCTGTAAATAACTATGTACAAATACCGATATGCCCTACTATGTTACTTGTTTAATGCACAATATTGTTTTATTGGATTCTATTATATGCTGTTACTACTGTATTGCACATCGTTGCGGGCAAGACCACCCGCATTTCATTGTATACTTGTATGCCGTGACAAATAAAACTCTTGACTTGACTTGATTATGCTCTTGCTTGCTCTTCCTCACTCTTTCCTTCTCCTTCCCTTCCCCTCACCCCCCCCCTCAGGACCCCCTCTTGGACTATCCATCCATTATTCCGTTTACAATACCCCAGTTTGTTCAATGTGCAAGCAACAGTAAACGCCTCCCGTTGGCAATGAACCAAAACACGGCTGGGCGCTGGCATAGCGCGTAAAAGTTATAGGCGTGGTAGAAATATCCAAAACAAAATAGGTCCCGCTTCTTCCGAAATGGAACGTTAGCACTTAGCATCTTAGCCCGTGGCTATAGTCATGCAACAGTACAACAGTCATATACAACAGAATTGTCCCCCTCCTCCCCTTATGTCAGATAGCGAGAGAAAAGAAAAAGATAAACTTCCAGGCGAAGCCTAACGTCAAGTATTCATCCATAACTACATATGTAATAAAATATTAAATGCAACCCCTCTCTGTGTGGTAGCCGTAGCCGTAGCAGAGTCATGTTACCACCACGTCTGGATCTGATGAGGCCGGCATCATGTCCCCGTCCGGCTCCGGCGAAGCCGGCATCGGGTCCGTCGGGTTCGCGTCTGGGTCTGGTGGTGCCGGAGTCGGGGTTGGGGTTTTTCTGGGCCGGGTCCACGGCGTCCCCGGGCGACGGTAGATGTATCCTCGTGCCATCCTTGGCTCTGATGATGAGCTTCGCGGGGAACTGGAGCGATGGTTTAAATCCACGTTTGTACAGGGGCCCCATGACATCTCGGTAGTGTGATCGCTGCTCGACCACCTCAGGGCAGTAGTCTTCGAAGATTGAAGATTGAAACTGGAGCCTGGTGCTGGCTTGGGTGTTAGTGTCCTGTGACATCGGTCGAGCTCCGGTGGTGTAGCGAGGACGTCTTTCCCCATGATTTCCACCAGGACCTCTGCGAAAAAGACACTAGGACGGTTGCTGTGTGATTCATCCAGGCCCAGGATGCGTATGTTAGAACGCCGGCTGCGTGATTCAACATCAATTAGCTTGTTTTTTAGCTTGCCGATGACTTCGTCCTGAGCTGTGCATCTGGCCTCCAGCTCTACCATCCTACCCGACCACATATTCAGGCCGTCTTCTACGGAGGCCAGGCGTTGAGTATGGTCTGCGACCGCCAGTTGGGAGCCGTCGAGTCTGGACTCGAGCGAGGCAGCAAACGTTCTGAACTCTGTGGTGAAAGCCTGTTTGAGTTCCTCCATTAGTTCCGCCATGGTAGCTCCATCCATGGGGCCGGTCCCGCTTCTCAAGACTTGCGCAGCCATCACGCTCGTTCTTCTTTTTTCTTTTGGGTCGAATAATACAGGCAGAGATATGGATGATGTATATTAGTGGTTCACTTATCTTGAAATAAAAAAAATAGGCTTTTTAAAGTAAAATAAAAGTTCGGGAGCGGCAGCATGGCTCAGAGACGTTCACCCCATTCTCGACCCGGAACCGGAACCCTTTTTTTTTTTTTTCACGCGACTCACTGTGAAGCACTTTGGTTGACAAGTGTCATGTTTAAATGTGCTATACAAATAAATTGTATTGATTGATTGAAGCTACTGCAAAATTTAGTTACACTACTAGTTTAATTACATGTGGTGAAACTACTCCCCACCACTGCATTTTACCAGTTAAAAGTATGGTTCCAAAAAGTGCAAATCTCTATTTTATATGGTTTCAAACTATTAAAAAAAGTATCAATCAGGATTTGATTTAAGGATATAAACATACATTTATTTTCACTGTACTTCCTCGTTCCTTCCTCTGATGAGACTGTATCACTAATGAACACATTCCTTCTGGAAAAACTGGTTTCATATCAGCGTTTACTTTGCATTGTCATGCAGTTATGTACTTGAGAGACGGATAGCGACCGTCTCTTTTTTTCTTCCTTTGGAGTTAGGAGTTGGAGTTCACCGAGCAGCTGCAGAATACACCTGAGAGGAAAGAAGAGGTAAGAAGTGAATGCTCATTACATTTACATTTTGTCATTTACAGTAGCCGAGGCTTATCCAAAGCGACTTACACGTTTTGTACGACAAGTCAGCAGGAAGGGTACAACTCTTTCAGCTGAGTAACAATGTTCATCAAACAGTGCTGAAACTTGGGTGCTGCAGTAGACATAATACATATTAGTATAGTAGGAGGAGTGCATGGTACAGTAGTATAGGTTAGTGTTTACATTTTTTTTATAAATTCATTTCAGATATTGGTTGAAGAAGTGTGTTTTTATTTCATTACTTGACTCATATTTGTGAAAATAAAGTCATTACATACACCAAATCAGGTTAAAGATTGAAAATTATTTGGTAAATTATTACAATCGGAAGGAGCCCTAAAACATGAATGTCCTTTTAAACATTTCTGAGGAAACTTTTGGAACAGAAAATAAACTGTAATAAAAAATTTTAAGAGTGTATGTCGATCGACATGGTTCAGATAAGTAAATTTACACTTTAGAGATTAACTGAAGCCAATGAAAGTGTCTCCTATATAGGAAAGGCCAGTTGAGTGCATCTAACATAACACAGGGATACGTTTCATGAGGACATCCTAGAGAAAATCTACACTGGCTATTTTAGAGACATTCAGAGGCAAAAGTTGTGCTTTTGTGATGTTTTGATTAGGTATTTATGATTTCCTTTACGAACATGCATGAAACCGTCCAGACACCCTGAGTACCAATGTTATGGGCATTAGCCAGTTGTGCAATGTGAAAGATGTTCGGTTACATTAGCAGCTAATGCTAGCCGGCTAACAAACAACTCTTTTCTGCATGCTCTCACTTCTTGTCAAAGAAATAACGAGAAAAAAGTATTATATACTGTATATATTTATATATATATATATGGCTAGGGCATGGCATTCCCATGTTTGTGTTTTCCTTCGGTGATGGCGGTGTGAGTGGCACGCGGGCTGTTTGTGTTTTCCTTCGGTGATGGCGGTGTGAGTGGCACGCGGTCTGTTTGTGTTTTTCTTCAGTCATGGCGTGCTTTATCAGGGTGTGTGTCTTGGATGGGGATGTGGTAGGGATTGATGTGTGGGGTGTTTGGGGGGACTGGCTGTTCCGGGGGGGTTCACATGCCTTCGAGCAACATTCCACTATTGTACTTATTTTATGCCTATTCTTATGTCTGCACGTTTATGTTGCACTACTTTTATTGTCTATTATACCTATTCTTATGTCTGCAATTTATGCATTGTTTTTTATTCTGTCAACTGTGTGCTGATTTTATGCCTATGTTCATTTTATACTAATTGCTGTGAGGCACTCTGGACTGCGGTCCATGTGTGAAAAGTGCTATATAGATAGTTATTCATATTTATTATTATTATATTGTAAATATCTATGCATTGAAATGTCTGTAAAGTCTCGACGACATTGAAAATGAGGGTTTGAATGAAATACGCTAACCGGATCAATTCATCGTAGTGGCCATTTCCTTAATGAAATTAAGGAGAAATTGCTAACTTATCGGCAAAAAGACACATTTGCAAAGTTTCCAAATGATTAAATATTACACTGAACTGTTACTACGCTGCAGATGTCCATGCACATCATAAATATACAACAAATGCAATCATAATAGAGTTTTTACATGCAATTAAAACAACTGCAGATTATGGTGGACTGGTTGGTGATTAAGGACTTGAACTGTCCAAAGGATACCAATGTATATTGAGTTTTAGGTCGCTTTCACACAGGGGCTGTTTGGTCCGGACTTTCGGACTAGAATTCGATAGTCCGGTTTTTCGGGTCTGTGTGAATGCGCGTCGAACTCGGTTCGCGGACCAAACAGTCGAACTCTGGTCCGCCTGAAAACGTAGGTCTCGGTTCGGCTTCATCGAACCAAATGCGAACCAAATATAGGAAGTGATTATTATTACCACTGCTCGCAGCACTCACTGCAAAACAAGCACACTGCATCTAATCTCTCTATCTATCTATCTATCTATATATCTGTGCATCTTGGGAAGAAGGAAGAAACAACGCGGCTTATTATTATTACCGAGGCGCGCGGCTTATTATATTATTAATAAAACAGCTACTTGTGGGCACTTATAAAAACACCGTGGTCTACAAGTTGTTTAGCGAGAGGATGGTGGTAATGTGCTTCAATAGAACAATGGATCAATGCCATGTCAAAACTCGGCTCCGCTGATCTGGAGGACTCGCAGTCCACACAGACACACACACACACACGCGCGCGCGCACACACGGGATCGTAGCCACACACACATTTCCACTGTCCAATAGACAAGCGCCCTTTTCGACCGCGTGACATTGTTCAGAAGGTCTCGGTCCGCCTGACAGATATCTGTGTGAAAGCAGGCGAACCAAATGAAGAATGCAACAATGTTGCAACTTCACCCCCAGAACCGCACCGAGTCCACCAAAACTATATGTGAAAGCGACCTTGTTGTATATGATGTTCCACGTTTCAGGAGTACAGAAGCTAATAGAAGCAAAAAATTTGAGTGAACAACCTGAATTTATGTAGCCTATGCACACAAGAATCTTTATAATACTGTTTTGGAGTAAAAAAAAATAAAATAAAAATTTTGGTAAGAATATAGGACAGGCACATATAAGCACTATGCTTCAGTCTGTACCTTTTTCAGTCACTGTAAATAATCAAATATTGATAAATGATGATGTATATTGTACTTTTTTTTGATGACTGAAAAAAATAAACTACTACTACTACTACTATAACAGATTTATATATATATATATTGATTTATTTTTTCCAAGGATAACAGCATGGCTCAATGGCTGCTCCTCTTGCTGCTCACAGGTTTGTGCCTTTTATATAATTATATTGTTGTTTAGATACTTTAAATATGTATGGCTTTGACCAGGACACTGCAAGGGTTGGGTTTCAACACATAAAATATACAGGTATGGCGACCATTTAAGTTAAATTTAAGTTATTTATGAATGTAAATGTGCCAGAATTAGCTAATGAGATAGTTTTCATCTGTAGTCTGCCATGCCATACCATTTTTAAGAAGGGTGTCTGCTTTTGTTTTCTTTGGTTATCCGTTGTACCTGATATGCTAAGAGAGAGAGAGTCAGATGTCCAATAAACTGAGAAATGAATTCCCCAGGGTTGAAAACAAAGGTCTAGAGAGCCATATATCATCTTCCTATCTGACTTAATTCCAGAGTTATGGCCGTTTGCTAAAGGTGACCTTGAAAATGACAGTTGACTGTGGAAATGACCTTTAAATAGAAAAATTACTTTGGAAATGGATTCCTCGCACCAAATAAAGTAAAAAGGTGATATCAAACAAGAATCTAGTACTAACAGGAGCTGAGATATGACATTATCTCTTTCCAACGGTGGCCATGTATTTTATTACAGACTACCCCAATTTGTATGTGGTGGTTTTTGAAAACCATTATGCCCATACCTAACACCCTGCCAAATTGCAAACTTGTCACAAAGTGCAAGATTTTTATGAATTCCCTTTCAGTTAGAGTAAGAAACTCATCATCATTGTAGTGATGGGTGATCTAATACGAAATCTAAACAATTATTTTCTTCAGTGAATCTCTAGATACAACAAGATTGTGCTAGTAAGGCAGTCTTGTGTTTGCCCTACAGGATTTTGCGATTGTGCAATTCCAAGAATTAATGCAAATTAAAATATTTGTGACAGCTTGCAAATGGTACCAATCCTTGCAATATTTCTGTATAAAATGGTCAGGCTGCTCACAATTTTATGGTTCCCCACAATATTTACACAGTGCTGTTGCAATCAATCCTGTGTGTGTGTGTGTGTGTGTGTGTGTGTGTGCGTGCGTGCGTGCGTGCGTGCGTGCGTGCGTGCGTGCGTGCGTGTGTCACATCAACAGAGGACACCAAGGACCTGAATTGTTTAATATTTTTCAACAATTGGGGAAGGAGGATAGCCGTTTGGAAATAGGGCTAGTCATATTATCACCAACAAAGTTAGGATGTCTGATATAATGTGATGGGTAGGGCCTTAGGGTTTACCAACTTAGGAACTCATGTAATAGTCCTCCCCTATTCTTAAGGACAAAGACTCATTAATTCCCTCAACACCTGCACTCCGTCTAGTACGCTACACACCCTCACACCCGGTGGAAGTAGTGGTTAATACTAATAATAAAATGCAGCTATCTTGTATCGTATAACAAGTGTTATTGTTGTTATCGCTATAGTTTCCAAAGGAGAGGCGAGAAACACTGCGGCTCACATGAGCTGCTCGCACACACACTCTCCCTCTCTCTGAATGAAACGGAAGGCATTTAGGTATCACTCCGGATTCACGTTTCAACCAAGTCACTAACATTGCTGTCATGAGCCTACGGGCTATTCAACTAAATTGTTCAGGGGGCCACATTGTCAGAAACCCAAGGGGCCAGGCGCCGGACTGCCACGGCGCCTCCCCGGAATATATGTACACTTGACACAACACGCAACCACATTTTCACAACTTTTATTTAACTACATTGCAAAAGTAGTATACTTTCCAAAAAAAGTGCTTAATTTATGTGCCACATCTGCAACATCTCCTGCAAAAAGTGCTTCATTTATAACTGTGCAACAACTGCAACATCTCCTCTTCAACATTTCAATATAAAAATAAAATAAAAAACAAACAAGTGCATGATGTGCATCTGAACATTCTAACATCAACACTTGAACAAAAAAACACATTTATAGTGCAGCTGAGCTTATGAAAAAGTGCTTCATGTCTGTGCAACAACAGCAAATCACAGCATCTTATTAGCACTTATTGTCCACTCTTAACTCTCAAACATCAGGGGGGTGGGGGGCAGACAGGCCTAGCCTACATACACACATCTAATGAGAGCGATTGCACTTCTTTGACTGGGCAATGGCAGAGAAAGAGGGTTCATAGGAAGTGAGGGCTACCCGCAAACAGTGATGCAAATGCTCATTTGTCAAGGAGGCACGGTTGCTTGTTTTAATGGCATTCATGTGAGAGAAACTGGATTCACAGGTGTATGTTGAGCCAAACATTGTTAGCACAGATATTGCCAGCGTTTTTATTTTGGGGAATGTCTTGACATGAATACACTTTATCCAAAATGTTGTGGTGGATTCATTCTCAAGTGTGAAGTGATGCAAGGAACTCTTGTCCTTTTGTGGAAATAGCAGCTACATTGGCAAATGGGTTGCTCACAAAATGCATCAATTCTCTGGACATGTCAAATTCATCAAATCGACTTGCAAAGTTTTCCCTCAATTTATCAATGAAATCTGTCATTAAGTGAGTGACTTTTGGCTCAATTTTGCGTGTTAACGTTGACATGAAAAGAAAAAAGTAAAAAAAAAATATATAAAATTAAAAATTAAAAATAAATATTATTTTTAATTTAAAAAAAAAAAAAAATATTATTATGTAATCTTTGGCGGGCCGGTCAGAATCATCCCGCGGGCCGGATCTGGCCCGCGGGCCGCCAGTTGAATAGCCCTGTTAAATAAAACATCCAACTCGCGCAACGACTCTGCAAAAAGTCCTGTGGATATTATTGCGAGAGATAATTCATATGATACATATTATGAAAGCCAATGTGTTGTTTAGAATCTGTCCAGTGCTACAAGCTGGAGGGGGGTAGTGACAGTCTGACAAGTCTCTGCGGGGGGTCTAAACCCTATTCAAAGCACACACACCCTCTCTCTCTGAGTGTATGCGTGTGCGTATATGTGCGTGTATGTGACGTACAGTAGCTGCAGTGAGTGTAGTTCTCTCGAGAACCGGGATAATTACAGACATGCAATCTAGCAAGAATTAAACCTATTTACAAGTCGTATTAAGTTTTGCAAATAAGGAAACAGACTTAGAACATTTCAAAGCACTCAAAAATGCCATTTGTCTATTTTTACCGATGACTGCATGCGGGAGCAAACAGGAGCTCCGATCCCAGAGGGTAGCGTTGGAAGACAGGTTATCACAATATGCTCAACATTGATAATTCGCTGAAACACATGCACAACACATTGGGTTCAATTATCACAGTCTCACTCTCTCTTTACTTTAGTAATTTAGCACAACAGTGGACAGTGTAGAACCAATGTTACCTCACTGGGGACTTTCTACTTTTAATGTCGACACGACAGTAGCACATCGCATAACAATACTATGTTACTGGTAACCTTCGCCCTATGGCAGCAAGACAATAGCACAAAGCACAAGTGAGCTACTTGACTGATAAACACTCTTTGAATATGCTGTGCAGCTTAAACACGCATGCTGGTAACACAATGCATGTATACAAAACCTAAGTGGGCCCACACTTTTAAATAACATTTGCTTATAATAAGCCGGCACCTTGAAATAATAATAAACCCCCGTTGCAGCGCTGAATCGTGGCTGGCGAACGTGGTGGCCTCAAAACAGAATGGCCCCTTCACTCAGTTATGAGCATGAACAAACAAAAGGGTGATATTCCAACGGCGCTAAAGGCGCGGAGTGCACCTTTAGCGAACTCGCTCACACATAATAGTCTACAGCCACAGTGCTAGAGGCTCACATACACAAATGTCTGAGTCACGTTAAGCAGTCTGTAGCTTCAGCCGTGGCTGGCTCTAGCATGCATAATCCATAATGCCTGTGCTCATTCAACAATAAAGTGGTCTCGAAAGACCGTCACCTGCATGGTACACAACAGGCAGGGCAGTGCTGGCAGTCAGTTGGTGGTCCCGACGGATGCATGAGACGACCAGTAGGGGTCCTTGTTGAAGAATCCTTCTCCCGCTTGTAGTATGCTTGACGCTACGCGCTAAGCTAAAAGGCTAACTCAAAACACTTGATTAAACTAATAGCCGGTGCGGCTAACCTAGCTTTCCGCCTAACTGTTAACACGCAAACTCAATGTCGTCTTCACATGTTCGTCAGTTGACCATCCTCTTCTTCAGCACGCCGACTCGACACTATACTATACTATAATACATACAGCACGTTGCATTATCCCCAGATACTAGGGGTGGAATGGTACGCATTCGAACCATACACCGTTCCATACGACCTCCACGGTTCGGGGCATGTGTGTTGTTCTGTTATAACGTTAGCCGCGAGCTAGGCTATCGTTACGTTAGCCGCGAGCTAACCATGGAAACGCTCACAGAGAAGTGACTCCACGACAACCAGTTCCATTAGTGGGGAAGGGGGGGTATATTGACGAGGCTTGACAACAGAGGTTCAACGATAACCGTTTGTGTTCAATAACGAGCCAGGAGACTAGAGCGTGTGTGTCATGTCAACTGTGCCTCTGTATTGCCAACCCATAACACAACATCATAGTTTACATCCTGGTCCCTGCTCGGACGTACCAACTCCACACACCACTGAGGGGGGGGGGGGGTTATATAACATTCCCCATTCCTTTGTAACATCTCCTTTTTTCTTTAGATAACAACAGTTACAACATTCCTTAGTGCAAATTATTATTAATACAAGAAACCCCATAAACGTCCGTAATTATCGGCGGTCAGGTGGCGTAGCGAGATTGCGTTCGTCACCAACACCGGAGACGCTGGATTTGCCTGTTCGAATCCAGCTCACAGCTCCGGCGTTGTCACCAGCTTGGCTGGCCGTTCACACTAATACAATTGGCTGTATTAGAGGGTGGGAAAGCTGGCGGGGTGGGTCCGGGTCGTTGTAAACAGCGACTCCTACAGTTCGGTCGGGGCGCCTGCTCAACGCGGATAGGATCTAAGGGGGGTAGTGTGATCCTTCCACATGTTACACCCTCTCAGTGAGAGTCCGCGCTGACAGGTGAAAAGAAGCGTTTGATTGGCTAGACGTGTGTCGGAGGAAGCACGTGATAGCCTCCACTCTCCCAGACCAACTGTGGGGGGTAAGTGCGCAGCGACTAGGAAGGGGATTGGGAATTGGCATAACGACTAACATTGGGATGGGAGAAAATCGGAGGAAAAAGGAAGGGGAAAAAAAGATCAATTAAAAAAATAAAAATAAACTAATTATCTTTTCTGTGACTTTTCCTTTTTGATAAGAAAGTCTCGTGCTGGTTGAGTATATGCATACTTTATGTTGATGGCTTTTGTCTATAATGTGGCCACACAAATGGAAAGGTTTAATTATATTTTCAGTCAGTTCGGTCTTTGTGTGCCAAACATTATTTAAGACAAACCGCTGTAAACTTATTTTTTTACCAAATAAATGAGAAGCATGTTTAAATCGGCAATGCCTCCCCTCTTGCTCTACCAAAATATCTCCTAGCTCTAACCCGGTCACTGTCAAAATGCCTTTTGCATGACTATGTCTATGTCCTTGAGAATAACTGAAAAGTTGGATTATTTTTAGGCTATATTTCTTATGCTGATGTATGGTATTTTTGGAGTGTTAAATATTTTTTTTATAAAAAACAACGTATACCGAACCAAAAACCATGACCCCAAGACCGTGATACGAACGGAACCGTGGATTTTGTGAACCGTTCCACTCCTACCAGATACTGTGTTACATTATTAGCCTGAAGCTCAGCATTCAAGGCAGAACTGTCCCACTCGCCTGAATTCTTTAACTAACGGATTTCCAGTTCCGCGTTCGCGTTCTGCGCTCTGATTGGCCACTAACGTTTCTGGTCGCGCCAATCGTGTGACGGCAAGTTCTGCCACCGGTTAAGCTTAGGCACTCTTTCGAAGTTGGTTAAGGTTAGAGTTTGTCTTAGAGCAGGGCGATAGAACACCAGCCCTGATTCCAAACTCTAACCTTAACCAACTTCGAAAGAGTCGCCTAAGCTTAACCAGTGATAAACTAGGCGTTCGGTAGTTTGCTGCTGTTCGAGGCGGAAATGGGCGTGTCACGCGATTGGGCGCACATGTCACATGACCAGAAACGTCAGTGGCCAATCAGATCGCACCAGAAACGTCAGTGGCCAATCAGATCGCAGAACGCGAACGCGGAACTGGAAATCCGCTAGTTAAAGAATAGACGGGTCCCACTCACATCTCACTCACACGCTGCTCCTGCAGGAAAAAGGCGTGCACCTCTCTTCTTCATGTAGTATCCATCACACCTGTCGCCGTTCCTCTGACCACCAGCCTGACTGCCCGGCAGCTCCCCCTAGTGTCAGTCCTCCTAAAAGAAAAATCTCTGAGTCTTATCAGACACATTCAAGTGTCTACACTTACTTAACTATTTTGTTTCTTGAAGAAACCAATGTATTACTATGCACTGGGGATATCTAGCTAGCTAGTTCCAAGGTATTGTGTCAGTTTGAGAGAGGAATCAAGCATCAGAAATACATTGTATTCATGGTCATTGCATTGGACTGTTGTTATAGTATATGGAAAACATTCTCTCCTTTCTTCCCTATCCAGTCAGCCACTCATCAACTACTGCTACTACTACTGCTTATCCTACAACTGTTGCCGCTACTGCCAATACTACAACTGCTACCATTATTGCTGAGACTACGCCTGTTGCCACTACTGGTACCACTACACCCCACGGTAATGGAATACTAATATTCAGTTTTATATACACACAGCTGCCTCTATGCCTGTATGTCAGACAGACTCCAACAGCTCTGTCCCAGGTGTTATAATGGTAACATTTAAATGACCTCCACGACCAAATTAGTTCGAAAGAAAATAATCGATATGATTTGGGCGTTTATTGCGCCATACAAACCGGAAATGGATCTAGTCGATCGACGTCAAATAAGTGGGATATTTTTCCTCCAGTCTCATCGGCGTTAGAAAATTATCCGAACTCCAATGAGGTTGTAAATAAATAAATAATATATTGCAAATTACTTTGGCTATGCAATCGTCAAAAATGTTGCTGAGTCATCCCTGAAATAATTTTTTTTAAACGAGTCCCATTTTTGTCCGATGCTTAACTCAATGGACGCCAAGGGGTCGTGTTGTATATCGTGTATCGTATATCGTGGTGAATATGAGTATAGTTCCAGAGCGATTCTGTCTAATCTCAAGAAACTCGAGCAAACCGTGCTTCAATGCATCTCCTTAGAAATCGTGCCATTTGTCGCTTGATTTATGAATCGTTCTGAAATAAACGCTAGATTATCGGTATTATATGTGTCCTCATGCACGAACAGAAGCGGGGGCTGAAAAGTCGCTTCTCCGTGCCTCCGTGCCTCAGCACCAACCGCACGCACACACACACACACACACATGCATGATCGTTATGAAAGAAACATCGGATTAACCCAAGATTGGTAACATAGAGTCCTTACATCATATCTGATGTACTGCAAAAAGAATAATCCAATTCCTGATCGCCATTCCAAATATTGATCGCGTTTATTGATCCAACGTTTCTCCACCAAAACGCACGCTGCTCCCAGTCTCCCCAGTCCATGTGTTATAACGATACTGCGGCCCGAGAAGGAAAACCTAGACCGGACTTTGAGATCAGCATACAGCCCAAGGGGGAGGGATTCCAATGATGTGCAATACCGGCCGGAAGGCGTTAGGCGGCGGTATTGGCCTTTTGCAAGCTCAGACCCATTGATAACATCAGGCTGGATGGATGAAAAATGAATGGATATAGCGAATAAAAGAAATAGCGATTAAAACCTGACTTTTCTCGTGATTGGCGCTCAAGCGATGGTGAGTTAACCCGACTTTTCTCGTGAATGGCGCCCAATGAGTTAAGTGGCTCTCTCTCCCTCTCTCTCTCACTCTCTCTCTATACGTTCAATTATTTTAAGTAGCCAAACGTTACACTATAAAAATCATTATATAATAAAATATAATCAAGTCTCACGCGACTCCCTCTACATACTCTGGCAATACCTGGCCAGGGAACTCCTGGGTCCTAGTGTCGCCCATGTTACATGTATATGGCGTGTCAAAAGAGACTCTTTGGTTTTTGCTTTGTTTGTGTTAATAAAATTGCATTTATCTATAGTCCTAATTCTGTCACTGTTTGATGTCACAAAGAAGGGTGGATCCGAAAGCTGTCTACAACATTTGTAACAGGTGATGAAAAAGTCAACAAATAATTAACAAACTATTAGACATTTGTTAATGATGAATAGTCTTCACTTTAGATTAGGGCACGCAATAGCATCTGCAAATGATTTATAGATGTTTTTATTAATGAAAAGACAAGTCTGGTAATTGCTTTGTGTCTGTATTCATAAAAGCCAGATCGTTCATAACAGGTGAGTAAAAAGTCCAGAAATAATAAACAAACTGTATTAGAAATTTGTTAATGATGAATAGTCTTCACTTTAGATTAGGGCATTATAATTATTATAGTTACCTTATAAATAAAACAATAGCCTATTGTGTCTCTACTCTACTAAGTAACGCACCCACAGCTACTCCAACTACTGCACCTAATGTTACAGCTGCTCCAACCGCTACTTCACCACCAATTAATGCAACTTCACCACCAGTCAACACAACATCACCACCAGTCAACACAACTTCACCACCAGTCAACACAACATCACCACCAGTCAACACAACATCACCACCAGTCAACACAACATCACCACCTGTCAACACAACATCACCACCAGTCAATACAACTGTAGCCCCTGGCCTACAACTACAACTGTAGTCTCGCGAGAGGTGCAGAAATGGGATGTGGCGTCAGAGGAGACGCTCCAAGCTGCGCTTGAGTGCACAGACTGGGGTGTGTTCCGCGACACAGATAACATTAATGTCTACACGGAGACAGTGCTGGACTTTGTTCGTACTTTGGTGGAAGAAACAATCCCCACTACCACAATTAAAGTTTACCCAAATCAAAAACCCTGGGTAGACAAATCCGTCCGTGAAGCTCTGAAAGCATGCACCAAAGCATACAACGATGGCCTGGTGGCAGGCAACATGAATGACCACAAGGTGGCGCGATACAACGTAAGGAGGACAGTAATAGAGGCAAAACGGCGCTACAGGGATAAAATTGAACTCCAGTTTGAACAGGCTGACTCCAGAGCTATGTGGCAGGGGCTCAAAACGATGACAGACTACAAAGGCACCTCCCTCAAACTGAACAGTGACATCTCCTTAGCAAATGACCTCAATACCATCTATGCGAGGTTTGATGCTGGTAATAACAACACCAGCCCACAAGCCACGGCAATGGGGGGGGGGGGGGGGTCTGCTGCTGATGAAGACTCAGTGTTCAGGGTAACAGAGCATGAGGTGAGGCGGACCTTTAAAAAAGTGAATATCAGGAAGGCAGCAGGACCGGATGGCATCCCCGGCCGCATCCTAAAAGTCTGTGCCGACCAACTGGCCCCGGTATTCACTGACAGTCCTTAGAACAGGCTGTCATCCCCACCTGCCTGAAGAAGTCCACTATTATCCCTGTACCCAAAAAATCCAAGCCTGCTTGCCTCAACGACTACCGCCCTGTAGCTCTCACCTCCATAGCCATGAAGTGCTTTGAGAAGCTAGTAAAGGGCTACATCTGCTCCTCCCTCCCCATCAACATGGACCCCCTGCAATTTGCATACCGCCCCAACAGGTCCACGGAGGACGCCATAGTCCATGTGCTGCACACAGCAGCATCACACCTGAACAAGAGGAAGGGGAACTATGTGAGAATGCTATTCATCGACTACAGCTCGGCATTCAATACCATAGTCCCCTCCAAACTCATAGCCAAGCTCAGGGACCTGGGCTTGAACTATGACCTCTGCCAGTGGGTCTTGGACTTCCTGACGGGCAGACCCCAGGTGGTGAGAGCAGGCAACTGCACCTCCTCATCCATCACCCTCAACATAGGGGCCCCCCAGAGCTGTGTTCTGAGTCCCCTCCTCTACTCCCTGTACACACACGACTGTGTGGCTCAGCGGAGTAGCAATACAATCATCAAATTTGCTGACGACACAGTGGTGGTGGGCCTGATCTCTGCAAACGACGAGAGGGCCTACCTGGAAGAGGTCAAGGTCCTGGCGGGATGGTGCCAGGAAAACAGCCTCTCCCTGAACGTCAGCAAAACAAAGGAGATGATTGTGGACTTCAGGAGGTCGGGGGTCAAGGACTACAGCCCCCTCAGCATCGACGGGGCACCGGTTGAGAGAGTGAACAGCTTTAAGTACCTCGGAGCCTATATATCCGAGGACTTGACATGGACCACACACATTGACAGTGTTGTGAAGAAGGCACGACAACGCCTCTACTTCCTCAGGCGCCTAAGGAAGTTCCAAGTCAGTCAGAAGATCCTTAAGAACTTCTACTCATGTACAATAGAGAGCATCCTGACTGGCAACATCACCTCCTGGTTTGGGAATAGCACTGCACAAGACCGAAGCAGACTACAAAGAGTGACACGTTCAGCCGAACGCACAATTGGAGGGGGGCTCCCCACCCTCCAGAACATTTACAACAAGCGGTGCAGGGGCAAGGCTAAGAGAATCATTAAGGACTCCAGTCACCCGAACAACTGCCTCTTTGAACTGCTGCGGTCAGGCAAACGATACCGGAGTCTCAAGGCGAGCACAGAAAGACTCAGAAGAAGCTTCTATCCCCAGGCCATCAGGCTGCTCAACGAACAATGAACACTACACAACAACCATCAAACGCACATAGCACACACATCCACACGCACACACTCACTTTAAACAAACACACTGTAGCACCCACTCCCCACACTTTATAGCACACACTCACTTTAAACAAACACACTGTAGCACCCACTCCCCACACTTTATATTTATTGATAAAGGATTGCACTACAACTCGTACACCTTACTGTAAATTGTACCTAAATTGTACCTCATCCCATTCTGCTTGCACTATATAGTATTGTATATTAGTACACTGCATAGTATTGTATATTATATGGTAACTCAGTTACGTCTATTCTGCATCGAGCATTGTACATATGTCTATACTGAACACTGTGAGCAGGGGCGGGGCTAGGGGGTGGCTACTTGGGCTCAAGCCCCGAATGTATTCTGAAAAGGCCCGAATCTATTCATAAAAAAAAAAAAAAAAAAAGATTTACAATTCATCATTGTTACATGAAAATATGTTTGCACCAGATTTAGCAGAGGCTAATTTCCATCTGTGGTCTATCCAGCTGCTAACTGTATTTGAGTGAGTTAAGTCTTGGTGTTATGGTAGACTCAGACCTAAGCTTTAAATCACAATCAACAAGTTGACAAAAACTTAATTCTTCCACCTTAGAAACATAGCTAAAGTACGGCCATTTATAAATCAAAAGGACGCTGAAAACCAGATCCATGCCTTTATCTCAAGCCAACTCGACTACTGTAATGCACTCCTTACCGGCCTCCCGAAAAAATACAATGATAACTATTTTATTGCAATGCACTATTGCATTATTTTATTCTATTTTACTAACTATTTTATTGCACTGCACTATTTTACTTTGTATCAGTGAATCATAGACGCCTGGCCATAAGAGCATTCGGAGCATCTCTGCTCTCCCACTATTGAACTTGGGGGAGCAAAGGTATGATCTTGCTCCACCACTTTTTGATTATATGAAAAATATGATATATCCCCCCCCAATATATAAATCTAACCATAACTATGTTATGGTTAACTGAGTTTTATAGTGAAAAGAGCAGCTTTATTGGTCAAGATTGAAGGCTCTATATTGCAGGAAATTGCACGTACAGGTTCATTAAATTAAAAAAAAAATCTGCCGTGGAGGGGGTCGGGCCTGACCCCCTCCAAACCACCCCTTGCCTGCCCAAAAAAAAAAAAAATGAAAAATAAAGGGCACCTATCTGGGCTAAGCCCCGGATCTCCTACAATCCTAAATCCGCCTCATTTTCTACTTCTAATTTACATGCTATACTATGTTATTTGATACTTATCTTGTCTAGCACAGTCTCTGGAGCGTAACAGTAAGAAGCATTTTGTATGAAAGTATTCTGTACTTCTGTATGACAACTATTAAAGAAACTTGAAACTTGAACACCACCAGAAGTGACCCAAGCCCCAGCCACTGAAGCAGCGTTGACCTCTCCTGCGCTTTCATTAGTCTTCAGTCTTCACCAAACTTTCCAAACTGAGCTCACCAATAGCAGCTCAGCTGAGTTCCAGGCATTAGCAAACCAAGTGACTTCACAGGTAACAACCAATACTATTTTAGTACATTTTACCATAATAGTTTTCATCGTTTCTGTAAATGTAGTATTACTTTAGTGTTTGTTATACCTAATAACCTGGATATTTTTTGCAGATTGATCAGGTGTATCTAAATCAATATGGGTCCAGCTTCACTCAAACCATTGTCAACAGCTTCAGGTCAGTACAATAACTGTATATTTGGAGGATACCAAAGGTATACAAATGAAAGCAATTGTGAACTTTCAAAGGAATGAGAAAATCATTCCTGTCATGTTTGATATTTTCAGTGATGGATCTGTTGTGGTGGATTCTACGCTGGTATTCAACAACATAAGCTCAGTTCCTGCATTCAGTGATGCAGCCCAAACACTGCGAAATGCCATCTTCTATCCTGGTTTTACTCTTTCTATCAATCTATCCTCTATTGTGGTCACAAGTAAGGAAATGTTCTAAATCGACTCCAAATGCCTATCATATAGTAAATATATTGATTTTAATTGCTACCATACAAATATGTATTTA
This sequence comes from Notolepis coatsorum, assembly GCF_963971535.1. Lineage (NCBI taxonomy): Eukaryota > Metazoa > Chordata > Actinopteri > Aulopiformes > Paralepididae > Notolepis > Notolepis coatsorum. The sequence goes on along the minus strand of NC_140177.1, from coordinate 122,252,682 downwards.
TGGCATGTAAACATTAGCCTATTGTGTCTCTACAAGTACTACTAAAGCATACTATACTGCTTATACAACAACTGTTGCCGTTACTCCACCATCTACCACTATTGCTGATACTACGCGTGTTCCTTTCTTCCCTATCCAGTCAACCACCCCACAACTACTACTGCTTATACAACAACTGTTGCTGCTACTCCACCATCTATCACTATTGCTGATACTACGCTTGTTGCCATTCCTGGTACCACTACTACTGTTTTATATACACACAGCTGCCTCTATGCCTGTATGTCAGACAGACTGAAACAGCTCTGCCCCAGGTGTCTTATAACGGTAACATTTAACTGACCTCTATGACCAAATTAGTTTGAAAGAAAATGCTGCAATAACTTTGATAACTTGTCATCACTTTTAATCTGTTCATTGTGTATTTTGTTATTGCTTTTACTATTATGTTGGATTGTGTTGTAAGTACTGTGTTTTACTTTGAATGCTTCTGTTCTAGGTGTATGGTCGGTCTTATAACATCTTGCCAAAAGGACTACAGTTGCGAAATAGCCAGCTAGCTAAAACTGACACATTTAAAGAAATGTTTATTAATGTGTAGGCCTACTGTCCTTTTTAAATAAACTGAAACTGAGCTTTCAATTGCATGTATAAATAGTATGACAAATAAATACTAAAGTCGTCTGAACATGCATGAAATCAGCTATTTCTATGGAGAGAATCCTCCAATCAATGATGTAACTGGGATGTAAAATCTGGGTTTGCGAGAACCCTCACACCCAAATGAGGAGGTTTTATTTCTGGTTCAGGCCTTCAGGCAATGCTAGAGGCATAGCCTACTGAACCGAGACCAGCGGTCGATGTACTGGTCGTGTTTTGAACAATCTGCACAGTTTCAAACGGGAAGCACACGGGATCCAGGAAGGTTTTAATCCATCTCACAACATGCAAACAAAGGTTTAACCATCCACAACAGAATACTGCACTTCTCATGTATTTCTGGTGCTTGTTTCTTCTCTCAGACCGACACAAAGTCCTGGAACTATTTTGTTTCTTGAAGAAGCCAGTGTATTACTACACACTTAGACTATCTAGCTAGCTAGTTCCAAGATGTTGCATCGGTCTGAGAGAGGAAGCAAGTATCGGATATACATGGATATACATTCATGGACTGTAGTAATTCTGTTGTTGAATCAAGTTGGAGAGACAGAGGTGGTACATCGTGAAGCCTTTCTAAATAACGTTATATATGGACAACATTATCTCCTTTCTTCCCTATCCAGTCAACCACCCCACAACTACTACTGCTTATACAACAACTGTTGCCGCTACTCCACCATCTACCACTATTGCTGATACTACGCATGTTGCCATTCCTGGTACCACTACAACCCACGGTAATGGAATACTAATATTCTGTTTTATATACACACAGCTGCCTCTATGCCTGTATGTCAGACAGACTGAAACAGCTCTGCCCCAGGTGTCTTATAACGGTAACATTTAACTGACCTCCATGACCAAATTAGTTTGAAAGAAAATGCTGCAATAACTTTGATAACTTGTCATCACTTTTAATCTGTTCATTGTGTATTTTGTTATTGCTTTTACTATTATGTTGGATTGTGTTGTAAATACTGTGTTTTACTTTGAATGCTTCTGTTCTAGGTGTATGGTCGGTCTTATGACATCTTGCCAAAAGGACTACAGTTGCGAATTAGCCAGCTAGCTAAAACTGACACATTTAAAGAAATGTTTATTAGTGTGTAGGCCTACTGTCCTTTTTAAATAAACTGAAACTGAGCTTTCAATTGCATGTATAAATAGTATGACAAATAAATACTAAAGTTGTCTGAACATGCATGAAATCAGCAATTTCTATGGAGAGAACCCTCCAATCAATGATGTAACTGGGATGTAAGATCTGGGTTTGCGAGAACTCTCACACCCAAATGAGGAGGTTTTATTTCTGGTTCAGGCCTTCAGGCAATGCTAGAGGCATAGCCTACTGAACCGAGACCAGCGGTCGATGTACTGGTCGTGTTTTGAACAATCTGCACAGCTTCAAACGGAAGCACACGGGATCCAGGAAGGTTTTAATCCATCTCACAACATGCAAACAAAGGTTTAACCATCCACAACAGAATACTGCACTTCTCATGTATTTCTGGTGCTTGTTTCTTCTCTCAGACCGACACAAAGTCCTGGAACTATTTTGTTTCTTGAAGAAGCCAGTGTATTACTACACACTTAGACTATCTAGCTAGCTAGTTCCAAGATGTTGCATCGGTCTGAGAGAGGAAGCAAGTATCGGATATACATGGATATACATTCATGGACTGTAGTAATTCTGTTGTTGAATCAAGTTGGAGAGACAGAGGTGGTACATCGTGAAGCCTTTCTAAATAACGTTATATATGGACAACATTATCTCCTTTCTTCCCTATCCAGTCAACCACCCCACAACTACTACTGCTTATACAACAACTGTTGCTGCTACTCCACCATCTACCACTATTGCTGATACTACGCATGTTGCCATTCCTGGTACCACTACAACCCACGGTAATGGAATACTAATATTCTGTTTTATATACACACAGCTGCCTCTATGCCTGTATGTCAGACAGACTGAAACAGCTCTGCCCCAGGTGTCTTATAACGGTAACATTTAACTGACCTCCATGACCAAATTAGTTTGAAAGAAAATGCTGCAATAACTTTGATAACTTGTGATCACTTTTAATCTGTTCATTGTGTATTTTGTTATTGCTTTTACTATTATGTTGGATTGTGTTGTATACTGTGTTTTACTTTGAATGCTTCTGTTCTAGGTGTATGGTCGGTCTTATAACATCTTGCCAAAAGGACTACAGTTGTGAATTAGCCAGCTAGCTAAAACTGACACATTTAAAGAAATGTTTATTAGTGTGTAGGCCTACTGTCCTTTTTAAATAAACTGAAACTGAGCTTTCAATTGCATGTATAAATAGTATGACAAATAAATACTAAAGTCGTCTGAACATTGGACCCTCCAATCAATGATGTAACTGGGATGTAAAATCTGGGTTTTGCGAGAACTCTCACACCCAAATGAGGAGGTTTTATTTCTGGTTCAGGCCTTCAGGCAATGCTAGAGGCATAGCCTACTGAACCGAGACCAGCGGTCGATGTACTGGTCGTGTTTTGAACAATCTGCACAGCTTCAAACGGGAAGCACACGGGATCCAGGAAGGTTTTAATCCATCTCACAACATGCAAACAAAGGTTTAACCATCCACAACAGAATACTGCACTTCTCATGTATTTCTGGGGCTTGTTTCTTCTCTCAGACCGACACAAAGTCCTGGAACTATTTTGTTTCTTGAAGAAGCCAGTGTATTACTACACACTTAGGCTATCTAGCTAGCTAGTTCCAAGATGTTGCATGGGTCTGAGAGAGGAAGCAAGTATCGGATATACATGGATATACATTCTTTTTTTTTTAATCCACTTTTTCTCCCATTTTCTATATTTTCTCCCATCCCAATTTCGTATCATCCAATTCAACCCTCCCCTGTCACGGACGCTGTTTCTTGCCTCCCACAAGCCGGCTGCAATGTGGACTAAGTCATACATAGCACAAGTCCCCTCCGGTACTTGAGGTAACAGCAGTCGCATCTTTTCACCTGCGCAGCTCGATCTCTCAGTGGCGAGGAGTAACGTGTGGGAGGCTCACGCTGCCCCCGACACTTCCTGATTCTACTGCGCAGGCGCACCAACCGACCTGTAGGAGTCGCTGTCCACAACGCCCGATCCCCACCCATCAGTTTCCCACCCCCTAATACGGCCAATGTGTATTAGTACGGACGACCAGCTAAACTGAAAGCAAATGTGGAGCACTGGGCTCGAACTGACGAGCCCAGCGTCTCCAGCATTTCATGGCGAGCGCCTTGCCCACTACGCCACGTAGCCGCTCACATGGATATACATTCATGGACTGTAGTAATTCTGTTGTTGAATCAAGTTGGAGAGACAGAGGTGGTACATCGTGAAGCCTTTCTAAATAACGTTATATATGGACAACATTATCTCCTTTCTTCCCTATCCAGTCAACCACCCCACAACTACTACTGCTTATACAACAACTGTTGCCGCTACTCCACCATCTACCACTATTGCTGATACTACGCTTGTTGCCATTCCTGGTACCACTACAACCCACGGTAATGGAATACTAATATTCTGTTTTATATACACACAGCTGCCTCTATGCCTGTATGTCAGACAGACTGAAACAGCTCTGCCCCAGGTGTCTTATAACGGTAACATTTAACTGACCTCCATGACCAAATTAGTTTGAAAGAAAATGCTGCAATAACTTTGATAACTTGTGATCACTTTTAATCTGTTCATTGTGTATTTTGTTATTGCTTTTACTATTATGTTGGATTGTGTTGTAAATACTGTGTTTTACTTTGAATGCTTCTGTTCTAGGTGTATGGTCGGTCTTATGACATCTTGCCAAAAGGACTACAGTTGCGAATTAGCCAGCTAGCTAAAACTGACACATTTAAAGAAATGTTTATTAATGTGTAGGCCTACTGTCCTTTTTAAATAAACTGAAACTGAGCTTTCAATTGCATGTATAAATAGTATGACAAATAAATACTAAAGTCGTCTGAACATGCATGAAATCAGCAATTTCTATGGAGAGAACCCTCCAATCAATGATGTAACTGGGATGTAAAATCTGGGTTTACGTGAACTCTCACACCCAAATGAGGAGGTTTTATTTCTGGTTCAGGCCTTCAGGCAATGCTAGAGGCATAGCCTACTGAACCGAGACCAGCGGTCGATGTTCTGGTCGTGTTTTGAACAATCTGCACAGCTTCAAACGGGAAGCACACGGGATCCAGGAAGGTTTTAATCCATCTCACAACATGCAAACAAAGGTTTAACCATCCACAACAGAATACTGCACTTCTCATGTATTTCTGGTGCTTGTTTCTTCTCTCAGACCGACACAAAGTCCTGGAACTATTTTGTTTCTTGAAGAAGCCAGTGTATTACTACACACTTAGGCTATCTAGCTAGCTAGTTCCAAGATGTTGCATCGGTCTGAGAGAGGAAGCAAGTATCGGATATACATGGATATACATTCATGGACTGTAGTAATTCTGTTGTTGAATCAAGTTGGAGAGACAGAGGTGGTACATCGTGAAGCCTTTCTTAATAACGTTATATATGGACAACATTATCTCCTTTCTTCCCTATCCAGTCAACCACCCCACAACTACTACTGCTTATACAACAACTGTTGCCGCTACTCCACCATCTACCACTATTGCTGATACTACGCATGTTGCCATTCCTGGTACCACTACAACCCACGGTAATGGAATACTAATATTCTGTTTTATATACACACAGCTGCCTCTATGCCTGTATGTCAGACAGACTGAAACAGCTCTGCCCCAGGTGTCTTATAACGGTAACATTTAACTGACCTCCATGACCAAATTAGTTTGAAAGAAAATGCTGCAATAACTTTGATAACTTGTGATCACTTTTAATCTGTTCATTGTGTATTTTGTTATTGCTTTTACTATTATGTTGGATTGTGTTGTAAATACTGTGTTTTACTTTGAATGCTTCTGTTCTAGGTGTATGGTCGGTCTTATGACATCTTGCCAAAAGGACTACAGTTGCGAATTAGCCAGCTAGCTAAAACTGACACATTTAAAGAAATGTTTATTAATGTGTAGGCCTACTGTCCTTTTTAAATAAACTGAAACTGAGCTTTCAATTGCATGTATAAATAGTATGACAAATAAATACTAAAGTCGTCTTAACATGCATGAAATCAGCAATTTCTATGGAGAGAACCCTCCAATCAATGATGTAACTGGGATGTTAAATCTGGGTTTACGTGAACTCTCACACCCAAATGAGGAGGTTTTATTTCTGGTTCAGGCCTTCAGGCAATGCTAGAGGCATAGCCTACTGAACCGAGACCAGCGGTCGATGTTCTGGTCGTGTTTTGAACAATCTGCACAGCTTCAAACGGGAAGCACACGGGATCCAGGAAGGTTTTAATCCATCTCACAACATGCAAACAAAGGTTTAACCATCCACAACAGAATACTGCACTTCTCATGTATGTCTGGTGCTTGCTTCTTCTCTCAGACCGACACAAAGTCCTGGAACTATTTTGTTTCTTGAAGAAGCCAGTGTATTACTACACACTTAGGCTATCTAGCTAGCTAGTTCCAAGATGTTGCATCGGTCTGAGAGAGGAAGCAAGTATCGGATATACATGGATATACATTCATGGACTGTAGTAATTCTGTTGTTGAATCAAGTTGGAGAGACAGAGGTGGTACATCGTGAAGCCTTTCTAAATAACGTTATATATGGACAACATTATCTCCTTTCTTCCCTATCCAGTCAACCACCCCACAACTACTACTGCTTATACAACAACTGTTGCCGCTACTCCACCATCTACCACTATTGCTGATACTACGCTTGTTGCCATTCCTGGTACCACTACAACCCACGGTAATGGAATACTAATATTCTGTTTTATATACACACAGCTGCCTCTATGCCTGTATGTCAGACAGACTGAAACAGCTCTGCCCCAGGTGTCTTATAACGGTAACATTTAACTGACCTCCATGACCAAATTAGGCTGAAAGAAAATGCTGCAATAACTTTGATAACTTGTGATCACTTTTAATCTGTTCATTGTGTATTTTGTTATTGCTTTTACTATTATGTTGGATTGTGTTGTATACTGTGTTTTACTTTGAATGCTTCTGTTCTAGGTGTATGGTCGGTCTTATAACATCTTGCCAAAAGGACTACAGTTGTGAATTAGCCAGCTAGCTAAAACTGACACATTTAAAGAAATGTTTATTAGTGTGTAGGCCTACTGTCCTTTTTAAATAAACTGAAACTGAGCGTTCAATTGCATGTATAAATAGTATGACAAATAAATACTAAAGTCGTCTGAACATGCATGAAATCAGCAATTTCTATGGAGAGAACCCTCCAATCAATGATGTAACTGGGATGTAAAATCTGGGTTTACGTGAACTCTCACACCCAAATGAGGAGGTTTTATTTCTGGTTCAGGCCTTCAGGCAATGCTAGAGGCATAGCCTACTGAACCGAGACCAGCGGTCGATGTACTGGTCGTGTTTTGAACAATCTGCACAGCTTCAAACGGGAAGCACACGGGATCCAGGAAGGTTTTAATCCATCTCACAACATGCAAACAAAGGTTTAACCATCCACAACAGAATACTGCACTTCTCATGTATTTCTGGTGCTTGTTTCTTCTCTCAGACCGACACAAAGTCCTGGAACTATTTTGTTTCTTGAAGAAGCCAGTGTATTACTACACACATAGACTATCTAGCTAGCTAGTTCCAAGATGTTGCATCGGTCTGAGAGAGGAAGGAAGTATCGGATATACATGGATATACATTCATGGACTGTAGTAATTCTGTTGTTGAATCAAGTTGGAGAGACAGAGGTGGTACATCGTGAAGCCTTTCTAAATAACGTTATATATGGACAACATTATCTCCTTTCTTCCCTATCCAGTCAACCACCCCACAACTACTACTGCTTATACAACAACTGTTGCTGCTACTCCACCATCTACCACTATTGCTGATACTACGCTTGTTGCCATTCCTGGTACCACTACACCCCACGGTAATGGAATACTAATATTCAGTTTTATATACACACAGCTGCCTCTATGCCTGTATGTCAGACAGACTGAAACAGCTCTGCCCCAGGTGTCTTATAACGGTAACATTTAACTGACCTCCATGACCAAATTAGTTTGAAAGAAAATGCTGCAATAACTTTCAATTGCATGTATAAATAGTATGACAAATAACCAAATACTAAACTTGTCTGAACATGCATGAAATCAGAGATTTCTATGGAGAGAACCCTCCAATCAATAATGTAACTGGGATGTAAAATCTGGGTTTGCGTGAACTCTCCCACCCAAATGAGGACGTTTTAGTTCTGGTTCAGGCCTTCAGGCAATGCTAGAGGCATAGCTTACTGAACCGAGACCAGCGGTCGATGTTCTGGTCGTGTTTTGAAAAATCCGTGCAGGAACGTTTTAACCCACCCCACAACATGCAAACAAAGGTTTTAACCATCCACAACAGAATACTGCACTTCTCATGCATTTCTGGTGCTTGCTTCTTCTCTCAGACCGACACAAAGTCCTGGAATTATTTTGTTTCTTGAAGAAGCCAATGTATTACTACACACTAGCTAGCTAGTTCCAAGATGTTGCGTAGGTCTGAGAGAGGAATCAAGGATCAGATATGCATTGTATTCATGGACATTATATTGCACTGTAGTAATTCTGTTGTTGAATCAAGTTGGAGAGATAGAGGTGGTACATCTTATAGCCATTGTAATTAACGTTATATATGGAAAATATTCTCTCCTTTACATCCCCAAAGAAAGAAAACAGTGTGCGGGTACCGCAGGATGTCAATCAAACGTCATCCAATTGATGACGTTGTCGATTGGTAGAGTACTTTCTCAGCGCAATCCATGTTCTGCTTAGGGTGACCAAACCCTCAGCTCGGAACTAGGCAGAATCTGTACCTGGCTCGCTGATAACAAACTATCATTATACCTGGGTAAAACGTCCATTCTCTTCAGTTCAAATAACAAACTCGGCAAGACCGACGGCTTCTCAGTTACAGTGGGTGACAATATTGTCACAAGGAAAGATGAAATTACATACCTGGGTTCCATCCTAGAGGCAAATCTTTCCTGTGACAAAATGGCATCCAATGTAATCAAAAAAGTCAACCAACAAACTAGATTCCTGTACCGGATCTCCTCTCTGGTAAACAAGAATACCGTGAAGACTATGGCAGGAGCACTCATTCAAGGGTACTACGACTATGCTTGCACCTCATGGTACCAAAGCACCTCAAAGGCGCTAAAAACTAAATTACAAACATCAAAAAACAAACTGACTACTGACTACTACTGCTTGACCTTACTCCTAGAACTCACCTCACCTATTACGTTACCATTGACTGAAGGAATGCTCGTTGTCTTGTCAATGCAACATAATAAGGAGACGGTAGCCAAAGTAACCAACAAAAGATATTTAATTAATATTTACCATGGTTTTGTGATAAAAAGTAACATAAAATAATGACAAACAAAACACAGAACGGTACAAACAGGATCAGCCACTCACACAGGGAAGAACAGAACATGAGGGGATGATGAGACAAGACACACCTGGGTTGATTACGAATGGATACACCTGGGAGGAAAATGATATGGACTACAAGACTAGAACAGGGAACTACAACTAGACATAACACATCACACACTGGGAACACCTGATCAGGGTACAAACATAAGGGTTTACCCCCACACGTAACATCACTCCTGCCCACTTTGACAACCTAGGATGGCTTAGAGTAGATGACAGAGGGGACTTCCGGTATGGTGAGTGTTACAAAGGGTCAGATTAAACCGAATATATATATTTATTGCCTGAGATCCCATGTATAATATTTGTATATCGTTTGATATTCCCTGTGTATTCCTTGTACAATATACACTGAATATCCCTTTAGTCTACAGGACAGACCATAATATTTCGTTCCCCTATTGGAAGCGATCCCCTGGCGCCAGGTACCGAGTAAAGCCTTACCCCCTCGAGCTGACTTGAAAGCTACCGCCGGGACTTGCCCAGGCATGCCCGCTTTCGCCCACGGCTACGAGACCGAGAGGCGACAGAAATGAGATAGGTACTATTTGTTCACGGTACATATATATATAGCGCGGCGAATACAGAAGCCCCCTTGCAGTTCCTTTTCAGTTCGCCTTCAGTTCAGTCTGGTTCAGTTACCGAGTAAAGCCTTACCCACTACGCAACGTGCGGTACAGCAGGGCTCGTATCGCCCCAAGATAGTCTCGTGTTATCCTAATACCTTTGTTCAAGGTACCGTTCGCTATTTACTAGTAAAAGCCTTCATTACGAGTCAAAGACCACGTGAAGTGAGTAATTGTGCGTCTATACAGAGCACTTATAGCCGCGTGCAAATAGGAGAGACCAACGTCAAGTTCAACTCTGAACCACCGCGCACTACTGCGCAACACGGAGGATTTACCCCGCCAGCAGAGCCACTTTCCGGCAAGGATTATTCTTCAGTGCTTTGACTGTGGCGGCTGGAGCAGAACCGTCTGCCCGCTGCTGCTGTGGGATCTACACATCTACCGTGAGGACCTCCACTCGAGCCCGTCTCTGCCGGAGCAGAGACTCCACGGCTCTCACCTACACGGCGCGCATCCTGGGACCAGGTTGCCTATCCCCGCTGCTCCAGGGGTGATATTGCCCCCGTGAACCATTGACTTGCATAGAGCTTTGGCCCCCTCTGCTGGCTTACAACCGGTAGTACACCCTTTCCCAGAAGATCCCTAGATAATTCCTTAATATGCACTATTGATTTACCTGCACATTCTATTTGCCTTATAAGCGCAATCTAAGCAAAGTATATGATGTAACCTAATATCCCTTTTATGTAATAAATATTCTAACCGAGTATTCTGTGTGGAAAACCGTGTTATTGTTGGAGTGTTCTAACCTAATAATACTTATGTACAGTATTGGCCAGAAGTACATAGACGGTAGTGATTAATGATATCAGTACTTGATTAATACAGTCAGGGAATTGTACCCCTCAGTTACAGTGAGCATGGCGTAAGATGTGCTTTCCCTCTCTCCCTCATGTTTTTTTTAAATTCCATGTTTTAAGACTCCAAACCTTCACAGTTCTTTTTATATACAAGTAGCGATACAGCTAACTAACTATTTGGCTTCACAAATATGACATCTAAGATTCCAAAACCAAAAAGGGGCGATGTTCAGAGAGAAGAGGAAACGGACAACGTTGTTAGCAAGGCCTGGCTAGCTACCCTGCTTGAAAACCACAATCACTTCCGAGTTTAAAAAAGCCATTGCCACTCTGGAAAATAAACTTGACCAAATTCAATCGGACATGGCCGACAACAGACAGCGGGTCAAGTCCCTGGAGGAGAATGCGGAATTTGTAAGCGAGAGAATGGCGTCGCTGGAAGCTACATGTGCCTAACTGAATGCTAGCCATGCTAGGCTAAAAGCTAAAGCTGAGGACCTCGAAGCTCGAGGGCGGCGGAACAATCTCCGGATCATTGGACTACTAGAACAAATTGAGGGCCCAAGACCAACATCCTTCTTCGCCACCCTTTTATCCCAGGTTTTGGGGGCATAAATCCTCCCTACCCCTCCAGAATTGGACCGCGCACACAGGTCGCTAGCAGCTAAACCGAAGCTAGGTGAAAGGCCTAGGCCCGTTATCGTCAGGTTCCATAACTATCAAACCCAAGAACGGGTGATCCGGGAGGCCAGAAAGAGAAGGGCAGAGATGCTGTACAACGGTCAACAAATTGCTTTCTTTGAGGATTATACCCCGGCTGTGTTGGAACAGCGAGCACCGTACCGTGAGGTAATGGCACAACTTTACAAACGTGGGCTTAGGCCTAGCCTTCAATACCCAGTCAAACTGATGATTACGGAGGAGAACGGGGACAGATTACGCTTGGTGACTGTGGGTCAAATTACAGACTTTGGTTGGATTACATTGCTTAGTCACAATAGACTGGCCACCTATACTGCCCTGTCAAGGCAGACCGCAGTAACTTCAAAAAAGTTAAACTGAGAAAAATGGCTTTAAAGTTTTTTGACTTGCCATCCAAAATGTGTTATAGGTAGATAGATGATAGTACCCAGATTTAACATGTATTAATGAAGTAATCTTTAGGCATACAAAAATATGACATAATTATTTTAATTAACCGCCAAAAAGCAGATACTGCACTCTGCTGCACAGTTCCCTTAAATAATTATACAGGTAATGTACAGGCAAAGTGCAGTAACTTCAAATACAATGTTGTTTTCCCTCCAGCTTTCATAACTTAACCTAGCCATTTTATTTGGATCATCATCATTCCAATATATTCAGGTGTTAAATTTCATTTTCAAAATGGCTAGGTTAAGTTATGAAAGCTGGAGGGAAAACAACATTGTATTTGAAGTTACTGCACTTTGCATGTACATTACCTGTATAATTATTTAAGGGAACTGTGCAGCAGAGTGCAGTATCTGCTTTTTGGGGGTTAATTAAAATAATTATGTCATATTTTTGTATGCCTAAAGATTACTTCATTAATACATGTTAAATCTGGGTACTATCATCTATCTACCTATAACACATTTTGGATGGCAAGTCAAAAAACTTTAAAGCCATTTTTCACTGTTTGGAAGTTACTGCGGCCTGCCTGGTTTTTGAGTGTGATTTTGTAGTTACTGCAGTTTTTAAAACCCCATATCTCCAAAACTGCGCGACATTAACATCTGAAACTTGGTCACAAGATAAAACATTTATTGACAAGTTCAATTTCACTCATAACTCAATTTTGACTTTTTTTGAGTTACTGCGGTCTGCCTTGACAGGGCAGTATACTTCAGAAGGGTAATATTATTAATGTCAATTAGATTGCAACTAACAGTCAAGGTGGTTAAAATTACATGCAAGTACAGAAACAAGACAAAAAAAAAAGTCTATAATAATATTTTAACCGTATACAGTGTATATCCAGCGAAATTAACAATTATACAAATGCTTATATAGGACATACCCCTAATACCTATTTTCTAAAACCCTACACACATATGCTCCAGCTCGAACCCCCCCCTCCCGGACCCCTCCTTGGATAGTACCTCCATTATCCCTCACTCCTAACCAGACACTACCATTATAAGCTAGCTTTTATTCTCTCCACCACTTCTACCCACATTGACATTTTGGATTCGTTGAGACCCAGAATTCTTGCTGTAGATATTTCTTGATATATCACATCGAGATATGTAAGAGACCAAACTTTACGGCAAATTTTTTCCGGTTGAAACCAGCGTGATGCGATCAGTTTTTTAGCTACTGTGATAACCGATAAGACCAATCTCTTTAGCTGTGGATTTACTGCAAACTCAAAAACATCATTCAAAAGCAATACAGAGGGGTGTACTGGTATATTCCAAGATACGAGTTTTGATAATTGATGGGTCACATCTTTCCAGAATGCCTTAACTGGTGGGGAGTCCCAATACATGTGCATAAATGTCCCTTCGTCTCCATTTGTACATTGGGAGCATTTTGAGTCCTGTTTCAGGCCCATTCTGTTCAGTCTTATAGGAGTCAAGTATGTCCTGTGAATATAGTTAAGATTGATTTGTTGATGGTCCGGGTTCCTTGATGTAAGACGGACATTTGCCCATGCTTCTTGCCAATCAAAGTCACTTTCCAGGTCTGGAATATCCCTCCTCCAGACAGTGTCTAGTTGAAGGGTTTCATACGAGGACGTTAGTAATTGATAATAAAAACCTGATACAAAACCTCCCAATGTTTCTCTTTCATAGAAAAATTTGTGGTATCTGTGGTGTTCAACTGGTATGTGTAATGGAACACTGTGAGACTTCAAACATAGGCGTAACTGTATGTAAAAAAGCCATGTGGACTCGGTGAGGTTAAACTTTGTGCATATTTCTCCATAACTACAGAAGCCCTGGTTATTAAAAATATCCCCTAATGAGTGTATGCCTTGCTCTTCCCATATAGGGAATCTTATAGGACGTTTTCCCATTAAGAGTGCATTGTTATTGAATATGGGAGTGTGATTATGCCATTTTTGAGGGTTAGGATATTTTTTGTGTGTTTCCCGCCATGTTCGGATTGCATGGGTAATTATGGGGCCAAATTTCCGTTCACAGTGCTTGATTGGAAGTTTAGTGTGTGCTATGTCCTTCAGTCTCTGTGGGGCTACTATGTTTTCTTCCAATTCTCTCCAAGATACCAAAGCCTGGGGATCAAACCATATTGTCAATGGTCTTAATGTGAAAGCCTTAAAATATTGTACAAAATCTGGAACTGCCATGCCACCGTCTGCTTTATTTCTCTGTGAGGTGGATCTTTTTATGCGAGGTGGTTTGTTATTCCAAATAAATTTGTATGTGGAGGAGTGTAATCTTTTCCAGTAGCCCTCTGGAGGGGGTAACGGTAGCATTGAGCTGATGAAGTTGATTCTTGGTAATACATCCATCTTAACTATTGATACCCTTGCCTGTACTGAGTTTTTAAGTTTTGCCCACCTGTCCAGGTCGTCTTTGATTTTGTTCTGTATTTTTGTGTAATTGTGCTTCACCGTTTGTCTTATGGTGGGAAATATTTCCACACCCAAGCATCTAAAATGTTTTACCATGGGTATCGCACCTGGGAGGGTTGTGTCTTTTTTTGCATGGATGTTAAGTGGAAGGAAAGCCGACTTCGGCCAATTTATTTTAAATCCCGATAAATCACCAAAGTTCTCTATCAACTTGAGTAGATGAGGCAATGTGGTGTTGGGGCTTTGCATGAACAATATTACGTCGTCCGCATATAAACTAATTTTATGTTGTGTGCCCTTGATTACGATTGGTTCTATGTATTGGGCTAAAGGCTCCAATGATAGATCGAATAGTCCGGGACTAAGAGGGCAACCCTGTCTGGCTGAGCGTGATACCGGAAAGATTTCGGAGATGAATGTGCCTGTTGTAATCATGGCCGATGGGTCCTTGTATAATACTTTAATCATATCAATGAATCCTTTTCCTAACCCCATCCTTTCTAATACTGCCCATAGAAACGACCATTCCAGCCTGTCAAATGCTTTCATAGCATCCAGGGATAGCATCGCCTTAGGTGTGGTGTCCTCTTTGTCTGCATCTAGTACGTGCAGTATTCGTCTTATGTTATCATTGATCAGGCGACCTCTTATGAAGCCAGTTTGGTCCGGATGAACTAAAGACGTCATATGCTTTTGCAATCTGATGGCTAATACCTTAGAGTACAGTTTGACATCGGTTCCGAGGAGGCTTAAAGGTCTGTAACTACCGCACTCGGTGGGGTCTTTGTCTTTTTTGAGAAGGACTGAAATGAGTGCGATATTGTGGTGTTTATGGAAGCTCCCCTCCTTGACTGAGTATAAGATCATAATAAGGGTCCAAATATGTCCCAACAAGAAAGGTACATTTCTGATGGGATACCGTCTCTTCCAGGAGCCTTACCATTTTTCATTTAGGATATGGCCTTCTTGAGTTCCTCTAATGTGATCGGTGCTTCTAACTGTTTAGCGTCGTCCTCCGAAAGTTTAGGGAGAATAATTTGATTAAGATATGTGTCCAATTTGTTTTGATCAAAGGTCGTTTCTGAATTATATAAGTCGGAGTAGAATTCTTTGAATGTATCGTTTATTATTTTGGGGTCTGTTACAAGTACTTGTTGTTTTCTAATGGCAGTTATATCTGCAAATTTTGCATTAATTCTTAATCGCATGGCTAATAGGTGACTAGGTTTAGAACCTTGGAAATACTGCTGTTGTCTTGTGCTGCGTATTTGCATTTCCGATTTTTGTCTGTATATTGCATTGATCTCTGTTTTTAGAACGTTAACTTGATTTTCTAGTCTAGTTGAGTTGTTGTATTTTAAAGAATTAAATAACGTTGAGTAAAGCGTTTCCAGTTCAGACAGTTTTGTGTATTGATTTTTGCGCAATATGGAGGAAAATATATCCGTGAAATCCTTGATCATACCCTTTACCGACATCCATATTATTCTGGGGTCTTGCACCGCGTTTGCATTCTCCCGTAGGAATACTGTGAGAGCTTCTTTGAGTTGTGTAATGAAATCCTTGTTGTTAAGCAGCATAGTGTTAAAACGCCATCTTGGGGCCCGGGAAGATAGTATACCAAATGTTGCTTTTAGGATTAAATAACAGTGATCTGAAAGCGCATTGGGTATCATTTCCACTTCATATTTATCAAATAGTCTCGGGGATGCAAAGACATAATCAATTCTGGATAATGTGTTATGTCTCGCCGATCGACAGGAGTACTTTCGGGTCGTGGGATTAAGTGAACGCCATAAATCAATTACCCCTGTAGTCTTTGACCAATCTTTTAATGCTTTAGATGAATTTTTTTGTTCGCTGGAAAAGGCGAGGTAAGATTTGTCCATCCTTGGATTCCAAATGGCATTAAAATCCGCACCTATTATAAATGAGTACTCGGGATGGTTTAACATTTCATCGGTTAGTGAAGTGAAGAAACCCACTTCGTACAAATTTGGGGCATATACCGCTGCCAACGCTATTTTCCTGTTATTATGTACAATCCTAGCTATAGTTATACGCCCCTCAGCATCCGACCATACCCCTTTTAATTCGATATTTAATTTACGTCTGACGACTATGGCTACACCTCGAGTTCTCGTACCAAAAGAAGAGTGACTAATATTATGGTATGTGTTATCCGCTAACGTATCTATGTCTTCCTCTAAAATGTGCGTTTCGCTTAGTAGAGCCACGTCCACATGTTCTTTTTTCATCAGTGTGAGCACGCTTTTGCGTTTGTGTTGTTTGTTTATCCCACCAGTGTTCCATATCATTATATTCAAACTAGCCATAATCTATGCATGTTTTTGTGTAGTTTTTGGTAATGCTTCTGGAGTGCGAAGCTACAATAGATGTACATCCAATTATTGAGGTCCCGTTGAGAGCCGAGCTTAAAAACATATATATATACAAATAAAAATCCCCTATTTTCCCCTCACCCAGAGAGCCGTACAGGCTTGTGTTCCAAAAACACATCCTCCGCGTATGACTTTCTCCCTTAGTCCACCGGATTGCCCAAACTGAGCATTGTAATCCTAATCTTCCTATGCTAATTGCCATAGGATCTAACATTTGCATTCTAATACAATAGAATGTCGCTTTTGGTCTTGCACCTTCCCTTACTGTAATGAAATATTGTGAAAAATGAAAAAAAAAAGAGAATAAACTTTCATCGACATATTCATTTGAACCCTCTACTAACATATGTAGGAAACATCAGGAAAAAGGAAAAGATTGTAGAGAAATATTGACACCTTAATGTGAAGAACAATGGAAAAGAACAATGTAAGATAAAAGAAAGAGAGAAAAAATAGAGATAATAAAAAAAAGATAAAGATAAGGAGTGAGAGATAGAATAATACTCAACGTAACGGGTAATGGAGGTTTTATATACATGTTTCAGTAGGTACTCAGGGTACTGACTGAACCGACTCAAGTTGTACACGCTTCTTTTTACTTTTTACAGGTTTCCAAACTACCAAATGTAGCTAACCAAATTACTTTTCTATACATATTTTAGGTACACATTGATGTCCCTGATTCCTGTAACCCTTGTAACTGCGTAAACCTCTTAATTATTATTATTTTATTCTTTAATTTTGAAAAATTAGCGCCTCTTTCTCAACTTTCTCAAGGTTTCACAATTGTTATGTCCCTTGTCTGCATGATAGCAGGGGCTAAAGACGTTCTCTTCAAGCTGTTATAGGTTGGAAGCAAACTTTGCTTATGCTCACTAAATTATAAGTTAACCTAGGCACACTGAAGCGCCTCAGTATACTTGTGCACTCTTAACTTTTTATGGGCCACACTCCTGAGTGAAAGCCATCAGTAGCACTTTTACGTCTATGCTCTGGTGGATGAGCCCCAAGTCGTGTTGCTAGTATCTTAAATTTTTATTTTTATTTTAAATTTGTTCATTCTTTTTTTGTTTTTTTGTTGTTTGAATGTTCTTTAAACACAGTTTAAAATGTATCCATAACTATATTGGAGACTGTTTACAATGAACGGGAGAGGGAGAAAATAGGAGTGAGGATGAAGTCTCCACCGGAAGGAGCGTATCCAGAGAGATACAAAGGTTGTTACTGTTCTCCTAGGGACCAAGGTCTGTACCCCCGGGTGAGTATGTTTGTGTATGGATGTGTGGGTGCATGTGTGTGCGTCAACCCCCCCCCCTACTCCCTTTTTTCTTTATCCCCCTCTACCTTTCTCCCTTCTTCCACTATCTCATCTTTTCAACTCAGGTATATATACACTTAGCAGATCATGGCAGTCTCTGGCAGAAACATCCGCTTCGTCTCGTGGAATGTCAAAGTGATGAATAACTCTATCAAAGCAAACAAGGTACTGAAACACCTACGACATCTCAATGGTGACCTGTTACGACAGAGACAGGTAGGTTCCAGTTGTGGAGTAAAGGCAGAGAGGGTTGTTTACTTGTTAACGGTGGTTCTCTTTATTTGTAGAACGGTACACCTAGAGTAATAGCAACAGATAGTAACACTGACGCAGGGCGTCTAGGAGAGAAGATAATAATGATAACAATAATGACAGCAACATCCAGTGTCTGCAGTACCGCCGTGTACTCTGCAGGAGAATGAGAAGATCCAAAAACTGAAAGTAGAGAGACAGGGGTTTAAGTACGACCACATTCCTGACATACCAAGCGTTCCAACGTGACAACCAATCAGGAGACCCAAACAATAAGTGACAAGTGACAGGGAGATAAGTGACAGGGAAGCCCAGTGACAGGTGTCAGAATGGTGGGTGGTTCTCAGGTGTGCCAGAGAACCCAAGCGTTACAGTGACCTTTGTTTTTTACAAGAGACACACATCTGCACCTCAGATATCCCCCGCATCAAGAGAGCATTGATGGGACACATTTTCCATTCTAAATTCTCTGCAAAAGCCAGGCGAGCTGCAATTATTATACATAGGGATGTACCCTTCGAACCTTCCACCATTTTAACTGATCCTGACGGACGATATGATATAGTTTCGGGCAGACTACAGAACACTCCTGTGGTTCTGGCCTCAATATATGCACCGAATTGGGACAATGATCAATTTATATCTAACTTATTTTCCTCGATACCTAACCTTAATGATCACCACATAATTATCGGAGGGGACTTTAACCAGGTCCAAAACATAGAACTTGACAGATCGTCTGATAGACATACTACCATCTCCAAAGCAGCTAACATCTTAAAATATCACATGGAGTAGCTGGGCCTTATAGACCCGTGGAGAACAACATTTCCTACTGATACATTTTTCTCCTTCTTTTCCCATGTCCACCACACATATTCAAGTTTCAAGTTCAAGTTTCAAGTTTCTTTAATAGTTGTCATACAGAAGTACAAAATACTTTTATACAAAATGCTTCTTTCTGTTACACTCCAGATACTGTGCTAGACAAAGATAAGTGTGAAATAAAATAAGTATAGCAAGTAAAAGTAAAAAATATAAGTCACGTATGTAGACGCAAGTGTTCAGTATGTACATATGTACAATGTTCAGTGCAGGATAGCAGTAACTGAGTTACCATACAATATACTATGCAATATACTGATATACAATATACTATATAGTGCATAGCAGAAATGGGATGAGGTACAATTTAGGTACAATTTACAGTAAGGTGTCCTGAGGTATGGGTTGTAGTGCAAATTATTTGCCAATAAATATAAAGTGTGTCTAGGTGTTCTAAAGTGTGTAGAGTGGGTGCTGCAGTGGGTTGATTGTTTAAAGTGAGTGTGTGCGTGTGGATGTGTGTGCTGTGGGTGCATTTTATGGTTGTTGCATAGTGTTATTGTTCGTTGAGCAACCTGATGGCCTGGGGATAGAAGCTTCTTCTGAGTCTTTCTGTGCTTGCCATGAGACTCCGGTATCACTTGCCTGACCATAGCAGTTCAAAGAGGCAGTTGTTTGGGTGGCTGGAGTCCTTGATAATTCTCTTAGCCTTACCCCTGCACCGCTTGTTGTAAATGTTCTGGAGAGTGGGAAGCCCCCCTCCAATTGTGCGTTCGGCTGAACGGGCCACTCTCTGTAGTCTGCTACAGTCTTGTGCGGTGCTATTCCCAAACCAGGAGGTGATATTGCCAGTCAGGATGCTCTCTATTGTACATGAGTAGAAGTTCTTAAGGATCTATTCGAGGATAGATTTATTTTTACTGGATAAAAAAGTACTACATAATGTAATCTCTATTAAGTACCATAGTATAGTAATTTCCGATCATGCCCCGGCATCCGTTGAAATTAAGCGCGCGTTCACACCTACCCTGTTTGGTCCACTTTAAGTGGACCATGGTCCCATTAGATCAATAGTCCGTTTTGTTTGTACAGGGGTGAACACAAACCGAACTATTTTGAGGACCAAACAACCAAACCATGGTCCTCTTGAAAAGTTGGGACTCGGTTCGTTTCAAAGTGGACCATGGTGCGTTTGCTGTTGGTGTGAACGCGATCGAACTTTATATAGTACCTAATCTAGAGCAAATGAGTGACAGACGCCTAGTGGCGGCTGGCGCGCGACCCAACTTGACAGCGCCAAGTGACAGCTTGCGCGCGACCCAACTCAAATGAATGACAGGCGCGCGGACAGTCTCTCTCTTTCTCTCTCTCTCTCTCTCTCTCTCTCTCTCTCTCTCTCTCTCTCTCTCTCTCTCTCTCTCTCTCTCTCTCTCTCTCTCCTCTCTAGACTGGCGCCTCGCGCGGACAGTCTCTCTCTCTCTCTCTCTCTCTCTCTCTCTCTCTCTCTCTCTCTCTCTCTCTCTCTCTCTCTCTCTCTCTCTCTCTCGTCGACTTGCGCCGCGCTCGTAATGACAGTTGCTGTCGGCAACTGTTTACGTTTGTGAGTGCTATAGTCCAATAGATGAACGACTTGGCGACTGTATGTCCTTTGTTTACAAATTAGATCCGCACCAAAAAGGGTAGTGTGAACGCAGACCAAAATCAAACAATGTATCACTTTCACATTTGGTCCACCAGAAAGTCCGGACAATCCGCGGACTTTCAGGTGTGAACACGCCCTAACTTCCCCCAGGGTAGACCACCCTCTAAATTTTGGAGATTCAACTCCCACTTACTATCTGAACCTGAATTTAAGGATTTCATCAATTCACAAATAAAAATCTTCTTTGAGATAAACGACACACCTGGAATTAACAGCGACATACTCTGGGAGGCCTTTAATGCATATCTCTGCGGACAGGCTATCTCCTTTACCTCTCATTTTAGGAAGCAGGAACAATCCAAATTAACAGGTATATCAGATGAGATCATCCAGTACTCGTCCAAACCCACACCTGCTCTATATAAAAAACTACTCCAGCTTCAATCACAATATGATCTGCTCTCAACTAGTAAGATCGAGAAACTACTCCTACACACCAAACAATGTTTTTTCGAGCAAGGGGACAAGGCAGGAAAATTGCTTGCGTACCAAGCACGAGTGGCGAGTGCCTCCAGACTGATCCCTAGAATAAAATCCCACTTAGGTGTCACTACAACAGACCCTACGGACATCTCTGAAATTTTCGGACTATTATTCTAAACTTTACACGTCGGAGTCTTCCCAGCAGGACTGGGATCGCCCGAACCCCCTCTTACATACCCTCAAGTAAATAAAAGGGAAGCCGAAGAGTTGGGCATGCTTATAACCATCTCTGAAATGACTGAGGCAATTAAATCTTTACAAAGTGGAAAATCACCCGGGCCAGATGGCTATACTACAGAATTTTATAAAACGTACTCCATGTTGATTGCCCCTTTTCTACTGAGAGTATATAACGACTCCCTTCTAAAGGGCCAAATGTCACCCACGCTATCAGAAGCGTCATTATCCCTGTTGCTCAAAAAAGATGAAGACCCTCTCCTCTGTCGCAGTTACAGACCAATCTCCCTCCTTAATGTGGATTGTAAAATACTGGCTAAGGTCCTGTCGTGCCGTCTCCAGAAGGTGGTTCCATTCCTGATAGACCCGGATCAGACTGGTTTCATCATGGACAGGCAGTCCTTCTTCAACACCAGAAGGCTGTTAAATATCTTTTTCACAACCACGACTGGCGCACCAGAAATGGAACTCTCCTTAGATTCTGAGAAAGCGTTTGACAGAGTGGAATGGAGATACCTGTTCCATACACTTGAGAAATTCGGTCTGGGCCCGGGTTTTATTTCATGGATAAAACTTCTATACTCGTCCCCGGTGGCCTCGGTTAATGTAAATGGTATCAAGTCGGGCCAGTTCCCGCTTTATCGTGGCACCCGTCAAGGATGTCCGCTTTCTCCCTTACTCTACTTGCTCGCCGCAGAACCGTTAGCCATATGGCTTCGCAATGAGGACAGATTTGAGGGGATCGAGAGGTTCGGTCTGGTTCATAAACTCTCATTATATGCCGATGATCTCCTACTCTATGTCTCCAATCCGTCATCGTCCATCCCTGTTATCCTAAACATTCTAGAACAGCATAGGCAGCTCTCTGGGTACAAACTTAACACTTTAACTGCCAGGAAACGTCTTTTCACGTCTTTCCCGGCCATGCTCAAGGTGCCGAAGACGCTTTACAGCGTCTTCGATCTGTTTACATCTTTTTTCGATTTTCCCCGTCTGAACTTCACCGCCGAGCTTTTGGCAGAAAATTTGAACCGGAAACTGCATTTCCTCTCAAATTTCACTAGGTGGCAGTGTCCCCCTATTTTCTAACACTATCACAATAGGGGGAATATTGTACCCCACAATGAATCTGGCATTTGATTGGCCAGCATACCTGGCCAATGTAACCACAGGTATAAAACGTTAGCGCGATCCCAGAATCTACGAGGTTTTGGAGGAGAGAGAGAGAGAGAGATAGATAGAGCGATAGAGAGAGAGAGAGATTGAGAGAGATATTTGAATTGAGATCAGCCTATAGTCTATATTTATAGTGTTATACAGTATAGTGGTAGTATCAGACTAATTGTAAGGTTTCAGCTGTGCTTTAGAAAGTACTTAGTCGTGCTAAGGTGTAGTACTATTGTGAGGGATTAGTGTGTAGTCTAGGTAGTCTATTTCAGTAGTAGTAATAGTAGTTTGATCAGTTAGTAGTTTCATTTAGATTATTAGATCAGTATGAAGAGATGTAGTGTAGGTAAGCGAGGGGACAATCCGGCGGCGGGTCGGTTTGTTCAGACGAAGCTGGCGTTTGGACCCGCGGTTGTTCAAGCAGCAGCAGCACCAACGTCTTTGGTAGCTCCGATCGGAGAGAGCCGTGAGACCGTTGCTGGGCCCAGCAACGCGTCTCGCCCCGGGACCGGGACCGGCTCACCCCGACGCAGTTAGAGGAAGAGGAAGGCTGCGGTGGTCATATCTTCTTCATCCGAGTCAGGGGACAGCGATTCGACCGCCCACGAATCTGATGGGAGCGCCGATTGGGAACCACCAGGTAATTACACGGTCTTATATATATATATATGTGTGTGTGTGAAACGTGTATTTGATGATTTACCTAACGCTTATTTGAATCATTGTATACTGTGACTATGTAACGTTAGTTCGCCAAACCAACGCCGATATGCATGTGATTGTGTGTGTGTGTGTGAAACGTGTATTTGTTGATTTACCTAACGCTTATTTGAATCATTGTATACTGTGACTATGTAACGTTAGTTCGCCAAACCAACGCTGATATGCATTTATTATATTCTAGCTCCGGAATCATCTGACGATGATCTCGGCTTGGGTCGGAGGTGTTATGGGTCTGATTCATCGCACGAGTCAGACGTGGGACGCGGTGGTGGTCGAGGGGGCAATGGTACGTCATGTTTACTAATGCAATGTGAATATTGTTTTACGTGCATGTTCAAATCGATAGTTGAATGATATAGGATATAGGCATGTACAGGCCACCATGTGCTACACGTTAGGTTGCATGGTCTTGTGTGTGTGTGTGTGTGTGTGTGTGTGTGTGTGTGTGTGTAGGTGCACGCACTTTGATGTGTGTAGCTATCAATGTAAGTGATATAGTTGCATGCAGGACACCATGTGCTAAGTTGGGGTGCACATCCTTTGTTGTGTGTGTGTATGTGCACGCCCTTTGAAGTGTGTAGCTATCAATGTAAGTGATAATAGTTGCATGCTGTGCATGCCGCCATGTGCTAAGTTGGGGTGCATGGCCTGTAGGCCTGTTTGAAGTGAGATGGAGTAGGGCCTCTTTTTTTTTTTACAAGGGCTTGTGTGTGTGTGTGTGTGTGGTGTGTGATATGCATGCCTCGCCATAGTTCAAATGTGTTTGAGAGGGTTCATGCCTTTGATGTGGTGTGTGTGTGTGTGTGTGTGTTGTAATCAATGCTATTTAGCATAGTCCCAATATCATTGATTACAGCACACACACACACACACACACACACACACACACACACACACACACACACACACACACACACACACACACACCACATCAAAGGCATGAACCCTCTCAAACACATTTGAACTATGGCGAGACCTGCATATCACACGAGTCAGACATGGGACGACGTGGTGGTGGTCGACGTGGTATGTCATGTTGCAATGTGAATATTGTTTTATGTTCAAATCGATATAGTTGATGACCATGTGCTGCTACACGTTAGGTTGCATGGATGTGTGTGTGTGTGTGTGTGTGAAGATGCCAGCCCTTTGAAGTTGTCTACCTTTAGGTTACATGGATGTGTGTGTGTGTGTGTCGATGCAGGCCTCACCATGTGCCCATGCCCTTTGATGTGTGTGTATGTGTGTGTGTGTGTGTGCAGTGTGTGTCACACACAAGATCAAAAGGCATGAATCCTCTCCAACACCTTTGAACTTCGCAGTACATGGTGAGGCCTCTATATGCAAATTCCATTGATTACAGCACACACATACACACACACACAATGGCATGGGCACATGGTGAGGCCTATATTTAAATGCATGGTTGTGTAGCATATGTAAAATTCCATTGATTACAACACACACACATGTACATGCTTTGATGTACAATGGCCGCTGATTTATTTTGTGTTCATACAGGCTCAGACACCGAATCTGGGGCCAATACACCAACATGCTTGGGTATGTACTAACTACATTTATGTATGTGTAAATGTATTACTATTGTGTTTTATGAGACTTACTTACTGAATGAATTTAATCCAATTCAGATTCTGGCGCAGACCCTGCAGATAGTGACGCTGAGACTGGCAACGACATAGGATCACATTCTACTCCTGCAGGTAATTGTACATGGTGGTGACTGGCTGCTGCTAGAGCCTGGGCCTGGTGGTAGCTGGCTGCTGCTAGAGCCTGGGCCTGGTGGTGACTGGCTGCTGCTAGAGCCTGGGCCTGGTGGTGACTGGCTGCTGCAGGGCCTGGGCCTGGTGGTGACTGGCTGCTGCAGGGCCTGGGCCTGGTGGTGACTGGCTGCTGCAGGGCCTGGCCTGGTGGTGATGGTGGTAAATACAATGACAATACGTTGCCCTAGTGTAATGTATTACATCATGTGATTCTAGAACTGGATGCTAGTCTGGACATGCCGGAACCCGTTGCAGGGCGGAAACGCACATCTAAGAGCGGTAAGTTGGCCTCACTCTGCACACCACTTCCAGCTCTGACCTCTGACCCCCACACCACGTCCAGCTCTGACATCTGAACCCCACACACACTCACTCATTCACTCACACACAGTTTGTAACTACGTGGCATATGAATGTCTACAGTAGGGGTGTTATAGTATATTTGTATAATTGACAGGTCGTGGCGTGCGACGCGGAGGAGTGAAGAGCAGGGCTGCGATCCGCTACGAAGAGGAGAATGCCTGGTCTCGTGAGGGCTGGGTGCCTCAAAGGATCCCCTTCACAGCCCAACCGGGGTTGCTCCAGGACGCCAAGGCACTCAAATCTTACCGGCCTGCGAAATGGATGGATCTGTTCCTGACAGATGCTTTTCTGAACTCCATTGTTGCCCAGTCCAACCTCTACGCTGAGCAGTCCATTGCCCGGCTGGACCCCACGCTAACCAGTAGCAGGGCACTGCTTTGGAAGCCCCTCACATTGAAGGAGCTGAAGAAGTTCCTCGGACTCAATTTCCTTAGCAGTGTCCTGCGGAAGCCTCGCGTGGACCAGATGTGGACCACTGACGACATGATGTACACACCGTACTACTCTGAGACCATGCCACGCAACAGGTTTCAATTGATCTGGCGATTCCTCCACTTTGCGGACAATACTTCCCTGGAAGTTAGAGACAAATTGTGCAAAGTACGCAGTGTTGTTGACCATGTAAACGCGAGGTGCAAGGAGCTGTACCAGCCTGAACGCGAGCTCGCCATTGACGAGGGGGTGATGGCATGGCGAGGCCGCCTGACCTTCCGGGTCTACAACCCAAACAAGCCCACCCGCTATGGTATCAAGTCTTACTTCCTGTGCGAATCTCGCACAGGATATTGCTTTTCATTTAAGCCATATTGTCGGGAAGGCTCGCTCCTGGGGGACACGGTCGTCGGTCTGCTTGGACGTCTGTCTGGGGCCGGCTATACGCTCTTTATGGACAACTTCTACAACTCGGTACGTATGTCCGCCAGGCTCCGACAGTTGAGGACCGACGTCTGTGGTACCCTCAGGAAGCACCGGGGCGAGCCAGCCATCATCAAGAACGTGACCAAACGTGACATCGGTGTGGGGGAGCGCATTGCGGTCAACAACAAGGAGGTCCTGATCGTGGCATGGCGCGATAAGAGAATCGTGAAGACCATCAGCAGCTTCCACGAGGACACCATGGAAAAGGCGATGGTGTGGCAGAAGCAGAAGAAGGGCAAAGCGCTGAGGGTGGAGATGCTCAAGCCATCATCAATCATGGAGTACAATAAATTCATGAACGGCGTCGATCAGCTGGATCAAAATATATCGTACTATCCGGTTACACGTAAGACTGGAAAGTGGACCAAAAAGTTTGTGATGTATCTGATCCAAATATGTATCTTCAACGCTTTTGTCTTGTACAAAAAAAAGCACCCACAAGGGCATTACTACAACCTCTTCCGGTTCACCAGGGCTGTGGCGCGGACCTACACAGACGGTAAGGAGAAGAAGATTCCTGGGGTGACAGCGGAGATGGAGGCGGAGGCGGAGGCAGGGGAGGAGGCAGGGGAGGAGGCAGGGGAGGAGGCAGGGGGTGGGGATGAGGAGGAGGCAGGGGCTGAGCAGGTGGGGCGTGTCGACCCTAGGGCCCCACTGGGGGACCCGCAGAGCAGATTAGTGGCTTTGTGAAGCATGTAATGGTTGCATACAAAGCCACCCCCAAGAAAAAGCTACCGTGTAGGAAATGTCGTGTCTGCAGTAGGCGTGGCATCAGGAGTGAGACCAGATATTTTTGCACATCGTGCAAAGTCCCCCTGCATCGTGACAAATGCTTCACTCTGTACCACACAAAGAGGGATTTCTCTAAATAGTTTCTTTATTAGTTGTCATACAGAAGTACAGACTACTTCTAAATAATCCGGCACACAGAAGTACAGATTACTTCTAAATAATCCATCATTGTGTGATACAGACAGAACCATGTGTACCGGTACATAGTATAGCTAGCTGAGTGTAGTATAGTATAGTGTAGTATAGTATAGTATAGTATATTGTAGTATAGTATAGTATAGTATAGTGTATGGGTAGTTGCACTGTTTTCTGTACAAGACAAATGCGTTGAACACATGTATTTGGGCCACAGTTGTCGATATTGCATAGGCATGTTTGGACCACTTGCAGATGAGACGTTATGTTAGCGATCTAGCTGTATCGACTCCATTCATAATTTGCATTGTGTGTGTATATAGTTTTTTTTTTTTTTTATCTTTTTCCCCCCTCATTTTTACCGTTTGCACAGAACCAATGGTTGCTGACAGTCACCCAGTTTATAAAAGTATATACTGTAGGTAACATACCACACTTTTCTAATGCAGTCCATTGGCCTATTATTTATATACTTTGGAAGCATGTATTGGATATTTTTTGGTCCACAGATCATCTGGCGCTTCATCCATTTATCAATGGACAATGCAGTCATCGATGCGAGAGACCAAGTAAGATATGCCCTGTAGTTCATGTGACGTGAATGTGACCAGCAAACTTCTAAATGCACTGAAACAATGGTTTGGTTATCCTCCAGTGTTCACTTTTTATAAGGTATTGTCTTGGTAAATTACCATAATCCTATACTGTGAATGTTACCAACAAACTCCTAAATGCACTGACACAATGGTTGGTTATCATCAGCCAGTGTTCACTTTTTATAAGGTATTGTCTTGGTAAATTACCATAATCCTATACTGTGAATGTTACCAACAAACTCCTAAATGCACTGACACAATGGTTGGTTATCATCAGCCAGTGTTCACTTTTTATAAGGTATTGTCTTGGTAAATTACCATAATCCTATACTGTGAATGTTACCAACAAACTCCTAAATGCACTGACACAATGGTTGGTTATCATCAGCCAGTGTTCACTTTTTATAAGGTATTGTCTTGGTAAATTACCATAATCCTATACTGTGAATGTTACCAACAAACTCCTAAATGCACTGAAACAATGGTTGATTATCCTCCAGTGTTCACTTTTTATAAGGTATTGTATTGGTAAATTACCATAATCCTATACTGTGAATGTTACCAACAAACTCCTAAATGCACTGAAACAATGGTTGATTATCCTCCAGTGTTCACTTTTTATAAGGTATTGTATTGGTAAATTACCATAATCCTATACTGTGAATGTTACCAACAAACTCCTAAATTCACTGAAACAATGGTTGATTATCCTCCAGTGTTCACTTTTTATAAGGTATTGTATTGGTAAATTACCATAATCCTATACTGTGAATGTTACCAACAAACTCCTAAATGCACTGAAACAATGGTTGGTTATCATCAGCCAGTGTTCACTTTTTATAAGGTATTGTCTTGGTAAATTACCATAATTTTATACTGTGAATGTTACCAGCATATAATGCACAGCAACAATGGTTGGTACTGATGACTTGTCACCCAGTTTATTGAACATATTTTACAATAAAAATTTTCATGGCATCAAAGTTTCAAGTTTTCTGCATTGTAAAGTATTCTGTATTTTATAATAATGTTTTCTGGACCTACACCAGTAGTTATAACTTACTTGTTCATTAGCGCCAGGCATGGTGGTTGATGAGGTAGTAGTATTTCCAGGTGAAACTAATTGATATATTATCAATACAAGATATTATTACTTTATGAATGTGTTTATCATGTATGGACGAATAAATTGGAAAACAGGTAGGTACAGAGCAACACAGTGTCTACAACACAGGAGCAGATTATGCACAGTACATGAATGAGAAACAGTCAAAATGTTTTTTTGTTTAGTTTATTGCATGCACATGATCTATAATACCTGATCGGTACAATATCTACTAACCTGATCAATACAATATATTCCCACCTGATCGATATAATAGTATTACTGCATTTCAAGTTTGTCAGTCAGTCGGACTGTCAATCAATCAATCAATCAATCAATCAAACAATCTATGAATCAAACAATCAATAAAACAATCAAACATTTAATCAATCAAACAACCAACAAATCAATCAATCAATCAATCAAACAAATCAATCTATGAATCAAACGATCAACAAAACAATCAAACATTCTATCAAGCAAATGACCAACAAAACAATCAATCAATCAAACCAATCAATCAATCAATCAAACATTCTATCAAGCAAACGACCAACAAAACAATCAAACATTCTATCAATCAAACGACCAACAAATCAATCAATCAATCAAACAAATCAATCTATGAATCAAACGACCAACAAAACAATCAAACATTCTATCAATCAAACGACCAACAAATTTATCAATCAATCAAACAAATCAATCTATGAATCAAACGATCAACAAAACAATAAAACATTCTATCAATCAAACCAATAAAACAATCTGTCAAACAATCAATCAATCAAACCATCCATCCATCCATCCTAGTCTAAATTGCTTTATAACACGTTCAGTACCTATTATCACCCCGCCGGCACACCGTTCATAAAAGTGCCTGTAACTCCTGTTCTAAAGAATTTACCTATACTTTTATCTTTTGTTGACGTTTTTTAACTTGTAATTGTGAACGAACGAAGACATGCAGAAACAAACGTTTTTTTGCATTGTGTACATCAACTTGTCGTCTTCAAATGAGCCCAACCATTTCCCCATAGTTATAATATAAAATATAGAAATAGCTCCGCTAAGATCATGAGATATGCTAGAATCGCCCAGGAATCCTGGCAACCCACAGTCATTTTCCGGATTTTTGGCCGGCACCCAAAGTGTTAATCTCCAGAAAAGTGAATATGTACCTGTTAATGCATCTGCGCAATGACCTCCTCAATCACTTTGCCCCTTTAAAAGGGCCATGGAAGGATTCACATATCTAGGGATTTTCATGGCCAAATCACCTACGGAGCTCTTCGCAAAAGATTTCCGTCCTCTACTGGATCGCTTTAAGTCGGATCTGACCAGGTGGTCCTCCCTCCCCCTCTCACTTTTGGGAAGAGTTAACCTGATAAAAATGGTGGTCTTACCCCGATTTTTATATGCTTTTCAGTATATACCAATATTCATTAACAAAGCATTTTTCTCCTCGATTGACCAACTTGTAAGTTCATTCCTGTGGGGTAACAAAAGAGCACGTATTAAGAGGACAGTCATGCAACTTCCCAAATCAGAAGGGGGCTTGGCTCTGCCTAATCTTCGCTATTACTACTGGGCATGTAATATAAACAAACTCCTTTACTGGAGGACCAAAAGGGAGGAAGAAGAACAACCCCAATGGGCTCAGATGGAAATCTCCTCTTCACTCTGGTCTGTGGCAACATCTCAACTGCCCATTTCAATCCCTATTAAACAAGTGGCTCGGAACCAAATCGTAACTAATACTTTGTATATCTGGAATCAGTTTAGGAAACAATTTGGCCTACACACTCCTTCAGGGCTAGCTCCAATCTCTCGCAATCACCTATTCCTACCATCCTGCTCCGATCCTGTATTCAGAATCTGGGCGAACAAAGGTTTGCTAACTATTAATGACCTCTACTCCGGGGGTGTGTTCTCCTCATTTGCAGAATTATCAAAGAAATTTGGTCTTCCAAACTCCCACCTTTTCCGCTTCTTTCAGATCAGGCATTTTGTTCAGAACCAATTCCCACAATTCCCTGGCCGTCCTCCAGACTCAAGGATTGACCCCCTCCTATCGCTCAGCATTGGGCGAAAAGGGCTTGTTTCAATTATATATGATAAAATATTTTGGATAGACCCAACTTGTTTAGACTCCCTAAAAGCCAAATGGGACGGAGCCCTGGGAATTACCATCACACTGCAATATTTGATACACTGAGTAAGGTCCTAGGTGTTACGTTAGACCCAGACCCACTCACTGCCCTTTTCAGAATTCCGAATACCCCTACAATCACATCTAAAGCTGCAAAACAAGTTGTGGCGTTCACTACCCTCCTCGCTAGGAGACTCATTCTCTTTAAATGGATACACCCTTCCCCACCCACTCACAACAGATGGATACATGAGATACTACATTGCATTAGGCTTGAACAAATCAGATTCTCTCTAAGGGGCTCCCTAAAAACATTCCATGCGACCTGGCAACCATTCCTGCAAACATCGATACCTTGATTATCAATGAAGAAAATGAGAACGAATAGAGCTTTACACCTCTAACTACATTTTCATATCTTTTATCATTATTTTATTTCTATTGTTTTCCCCCAACCCCCCCCCCCCCCCCCTCCTTGTCCTGGTATGTATGCATGTGTGTGAATGAGATCCCGGGGAGGGGGGAGGGGGGTGGATAACAGGGGGAGGGAGGAACAGGGGGCATAACTGCAGATGATTGAAATGTCCAAGTATTAATAGGAAGGATACTATAGGAGGGGGCAGGGATAGGGGGGGGAAATGGAAAATGTATAACATGTACAACTGTAATGTTTAACTCACTGTTTTCCTGGAATAAAGAAAGTTTACAAAAAAAGAGTAGACGACAGAGTACAGCAACTTGCAATGGGCCTGGTCTACAAGATACACTACACCACTAAGGTACCCATGTACATGTCAAAATACTTTCCAAAGGTCAGTGAATACCATGACCACAACACCAGAGGGAGCTCCACAAATCATGTTAAACCCAGATTCGGCTCAAACAAGGGACTAAACACGTTTAGCAATTATGCCACATCAATGTGGAACACCCTACTCACAGCTGTAAAGGAATGTGAATCACTACCCACTTTCAAAACCACTCTCAAAGAGCACCTACGGGAGACTGCAATTCGAAACTGGCCCCTGTAAATGTCTAAAACCCAACCCCCTCCAATGTACAGCCCCCCCCCCCCCCCCCCCCCCCCCGCGGATGGGTAGCGCAGTGGACTAAGCACTCACCTACTAACGCAGAGACTCTGGGATCGAATCCATCTGTCAGTGGTACTTGGTCAGTTGTCCCTACTAACACAATTGGCCGTGTTAACGGGTGGGAAGCCGGTGGGGTATGTGTCCTGGTCGTTTTGTCAACTGCGACTCCTGCCTGTTCAGCAGGGAGGGGATCTGGGGGAAATAGTGTGAACCTCCCCATGTGTTATGTTCCCCCAGTGAAACTCCTCGCTGTCAGGTGAAAAGAAGCGGCTGGCAACTCCACATGTATCGGAGGAGGCATGTGGTAATTCTACACCCTCCCCAGGCCGACAGTGAGGCAATGCGCACAACGACCAGGAAGGGAATTGGCATAACGACTAAATTGGGATGGGTGAAAAATACAGAAAGCCCAAAAATAAATAGAATGTTTTAATTTTAATTTTATGCGGCAGTCAATTATTTACGCATTGGACAGAATACTACGGTAATCTGTTGTATGCGACGTAATCCACAAGAAGACTGCTTTGTGGGTGGCTCTACTACGCTCACACGCAAACAGAGGAAGCGGACAGATTTGATTCTACTCACTGAGCAGCGTTGATTCTGCTCACAATGCCAAAGCGCAAGTGTCAATTTACAGCTGTTCAGTTGTGTTCGGGTCTCCCGTGACCCGTTTCAAGTTGAAATTATATAATAACTACCCTCTAGTTTTTTTTATTGGAATGAGGCTTCATGATATCCTTCACAATAGCTGTATAAACACTACACAACTTATTTTGACATTTTAACTAATTCTAAAAAAAAGTGTATAATTTGGTGTTCGGGTCTGGGAAGACCCAGCAGTGCATTTAAATGTTGTAGGTAACTCTGGGTCAAATTTGGGTTAGTCAAGATTCTTCTTTGATCTTTAGACACCCCACCCCTACCTCTTTCCTCCACGGTAACCCAGGGGCGTATCTAGACCCAGCACTCTACTGGGGCACAGGGGGGCACAGAAGTATGAAGCTTGGTAATTTTTTTTGCCGGTTTTGGCCGGTTTTTGGGCGAAGGTGGGTGGATTTTGTAACTATTTATTTTTTTTACTTTATTTCGGTTTTAGGGTTAGGTTAGGGTTATGTTATTTAATTATTTTGGGGAGCCAGCCCCCCAAACTCCTGAAATGCATAGAAATCTATGAAATAAATAAAACAATCTGACATTTATATTAAAAAGAGCTAGCCCCCCAAACCCCTAAAATACATAGAAATCTATGCATTTTGGAACAGTTACTATATATATAGTCAAGAAAGCATTTAGTCATACTTAAAGTTTAAAGTGCTTTACTTGCATTGAACATTGCATTGAACATTGAACATTGAGGAGACATCATTAGAAAGCACAATGTATGTTTCCATAGTTACGCAGATGACACACAATTGTACATCTCCGCTGAACCAAATGATCACACAGCTATAAACTCCATTTCCGCCTGTCTCTTAGCAATAAACAAATGGATGACGAACAACTTCCTAAAATTAAATGAGGGCAAAACTGAAATCTTACTAGTCGGTCCTATAACAAAAAGAGAAATGTTACAGAGCAATATGGGGCAACTTACTCCTTGGATCAAACCCGAAGTTACAAGTAAGTAACCTACACTGGCTTCCGGTAACATTTAGAATTGATTTCAAGGTCCTCCTCCTTATATACAAAGCAGTGGCGGCTGCTGACCAAATTTCTTGGTGAAGCACAAAATTATTATATTATATTATATATTAAATTATATTTTTTAAACATCCCCAACGCTGCAACACCCCCATTCCTCCCAGGTGTCAGGCTCCTCATTCGCTTCCATTCATTTTGGGGACCATGTTTAAATATCATACTTCTGAAGTATAAACAAACTATACTGCTGTGACGATTTCAATAAAACAGACCATTCTGAGTCAATGGTACAGCAAAACTGTACATTGGAATATCTAACATGTATTTACCACCTTCCTCTGCACGAGGCCACAGATGGGTTTTATGTAACACAAGGACAATGAATGAATGAATGAATGAATGAATGAATGAATGAATGAATGAATGAATGAATGAATGAATGAATGAAAACTTTATTTAACAGATTGCAGAATGGGTACAATACAGTACGGCTCAATACACACAATTGTTAAGGGGATGCAGACCAGAGAAAGACTTTCGTCTTGTTTACATCAGGGTCCCCCATTTTTAATTCATACCTAAGAGAGGAGAGGAGAGGAGAGGAGAGGAGAGGAGAGGAGAGGAGAGGAGAGAGGAGGAGTGTTGGGGACACAAGATCCCAATGCATTGTCCCGTGGGATTATGCCCCCCCCCTCCCCGCGGCGATATTAATATTTGATTAGAAACGCAAGCAAGGCTTGCCGCGGGCGACTCATGTGGTCCTTGGGGGCTACCTGGTGCCCGCAGGAACCGTGTTGGTGTATTACACACGCAAGGCCACAGCGGGCCAATGAATTCATAATCACTGTAAAATATATATATATATATTTTAAATCCACTCACCACACAACAGCCAAAGCAGTGACCGATCTCATCTTCCATTGAATATTGCAGCTTCTCCATCGTGAAAAGTCCGACTCGAGTCGAGACACGTTCTTTTATCCCATAGAAAGTGTAAACAATTGACTTCCGGTATTTTGAGCTCATGGGAGGTTCGGGGTGGAAGGCAGCGCATTCATTTGATTCCCTTGCGCTCTCGTCCCCCCGCCCCCCTCCTCCTCATGAGCTCCATGTAACGCGGAAGTGCAGTGGTCTATGCCATGTCGCACAGCTCCTCTCTGATTGAGTCTCAGACCGTTGAGGGCTGTCAATCATTCAACCCGCGTTCGTGAGTAGCGTGCGCAAAGTTGCACGGGCGGGGCTTAGATGACTCAAATAGCCTATTTTGATTGGATAATAGAATAAAAAGATCAACCCGTGCAGGGAAAGTTGCACTTGAGTGATTGACAGCTCGCATTACTGCAGTTATGTGAGCACTGCAGGCCTGATCAGAGAGCTCAGAGAGCTTGGCCATTTTTGAAGAAAAAAAAATTTCACTGGCATTTTTTTACAGAGGAAAACATTTCTAATAAAAAATAATAATAATAATAATAATAATAATAATAATAATAATAATAATAATAATAATAATAATAATAATAATAATAAAAAAAAATAATAATAATAATATATATATATATATATATATGTAAATTACTAATAATTATGAGTGAATTTGTGTTTCATGTGTTGTCATGGAATAACCTCCACTGCACTCAACGCATGGCTGAAATAACGAGATTTCTCGTGGCTGGCACTCAAAGTGTTAAGGATCTTCTGACTCACTTTGAACTTCCTTAGGCGCCTAAGGAAGTAGAGGCGCTGTCGTGCCTTCTTCACTACACTGTCAATGTGTGTGGTCCATGTCAAGTCCTCGGATAGGTGGACTCCGAGGTACTTAAAACTGTTCACTCTCTCAACTGGTGCCCTGTCGATGCTGAGGGGGCTGTAGTCCGTGGCCCCTGACCTCCTAAAGTCCACAATCATCTCTTTAGTTTTGCTGACGTTCAGGGAGAGGCTGTTCTCCCGGCACCACAGCACCAGGTTCTCTACCTCTCCGAGGTAGGCCATCTCGTCGTTTGCAGAGATCAGGCCCACCACAACTGTGTCGTCAGCAAACTTGATGATTGTGTTGCAGTTTCGCTGTGCCACACAGTCATGTGTGTACAGCAAGTAGAGGAGGGGGCTCAGAACACAGCCCTGGGGGGCACCTGTGTTGAGAGTGATGGATGAGGAGGTGCAGTTGCCTGCTCTGTCCACCTCGGGTCTTCCTGTCAGGAAGTCCAAGACCCACTGGCAGAGGTCGTAGTTCAAGCCCGAGCTTGGAGGGGACTATGGTATTGAATGCTGAGCTGTAGTCAAAAAATTGCATTCTCACATACAGTAGTTCCCCTGCCTCTTGTCCAGGTGTGATGCTGCTGTGTGCAGCACATGGGCTATGGCGTCCTCCGTGGACCTGTTGGGGTGATATGCAAATTACTGTTGTGTGTCATCTACGTAGCTGTGGAAGCATACATTGTGTTCTCTAATGATATCCCCAAGTGGTAGCATAGGGAGAACAATAGTGGACCGAGGCAGCTCCCCTGTGGAACTCCAAAGAAGGTGTCATGTTTCTCAGATACATAATCTCCAAGCTTGACATAATATTGTCTCCCTTTAATATATGTTCTGAAGAACCAATTTAATACACAGTCAGAGAGACCCACTAACTTGTCCAACCGATTAATTAGGATATCATGGTCAATTGTATCGAAAGCAGAACTTAGAGGACGAGAATTGAGACCTTGCATCAGAGTTTAGTCTGAGGTCACTGATTATTTTGGTGAGAGTGGTTTCAGTGCTGTGGCATTGTCTGAAGCCTGATTGAAATTCGTCCAGGATGCGGTTTTCTTTGAGAAAATGATTTATTTGGACTGAGACACATTTTTCAAGTATTTTGCTGATGAAAGGGAGATTTGCTATTGGCCTAAAGCTAGTCAGTGCATTACTGTCTAGGTTATTTATTTTTTTGTAGGGGTTTTATAACAGTTCTTTTGAATGTGTCTGGGAAGATGCCAGTTAAAAGAGATGTGTTTATAATGTCTAGCTCATGATCTGAGACACTGTCAAATATTTGCTTAGAAAAATGCTGTAGGTATTGCGTCAATGCAAGAGGTAGACGAATTACACTCCAATTTTCCCATGGTTACACAGGGTTTGCAGATGGTGTCTCTGTTTACATTAGAGGTAATGCTAGCTCTGATTGAGGTTATTTTGTAATTGAAGAACAGTGCAAGTTCTTCACATTTTGATGCAGACACTAGTGGGGGGGGGGGGCAGCGTTGAGCAGCTGGTCAATCGTGGAGAACAACACTCTAGAGTTTCCTGCATTCTCTGTGTAGATGCATTTCCTTTATTGGACAACCATACAGAGATGTTCTGCCTCAGTGTTTGAGTCTTTCAGAGTAAATGCCTCTCTGGTGATGTCATTGATCAAAGATAAGCTTCATCAATGCTCTGTGTGCCTTTTGAATCCCCTCTACAGAGCTGTCATAGATTTACAATATGGAAACCCCCTCTGTGTTTGAAACAGCTGTGGCATATCCAACACACTACACTTAAAACTAGCTAAAATATTAACTAAACCTAACACTGAATACCTGTCTCCATTTTGAATGCAGCTTTTAAATCTAATTTCATTTAATTTCTAAACTCGAAAGGCAACGGAGGTTTCCATCATTTACAGTCACGTCGAGTCTACATGTGAAATTAGCAGAATAAAAAAGCATATAAAAGCATAACAATAAGACAACAAGACGAGGCATAAAGCAAGGATAACAAATCAATTAAAACACGTACAACTTGATTGACAAAGGTTGGAGATCAAGCTTTTAAGGACTGGAACAGCCATTGGAACGGGTTCCATAGGTTCCAAAACTCCATTTCAATAATGATGTAGTATAGGGAGGGAGGTACCTTACCAAATGTGACCATTGTTTGTTGTATGGTTTTAGATTAGATTAGATTCAAATGTATTGTCATTATACAGCACAAGTACAGTACAACGAAAAGAAGTTTGGCATCCAACCAGCGTGCAAATGTATGCAACGGTATTGTCTTTGAGGAGCGCTTTGAGGAGCATTAAAATTTTTCTACTTTCCTAGTTTTAGAAACATTATTCCCATAACGTAGAGGTGCTAGAGGCTAAATGTAGAACACACTGTTGAAAGCTTCCCTAGATCCATGATGTGTTGGACCTCGAGCCTTTAGGTTAGTCAATCTTCATCAAGGCAGGCAGGAATATTAACCCTTTCACTACCACACTACAGAAGGTTAAATAGTCAAGTCAAGTCAAGTCGAGAGTTTTATTTGTCACGGCATACAAGTATACAGTGAAATGCGGGGGGTCTTGCCCGCAACGATTGTGCATAATACAATAATAATAATAATATAATAAGAATCCAATAGAACGACATTGTGCAATAATACAAGTAATCAAAGTAGGGCATATCGGTATATGTACATGAGATTCTACAGAGCATGGTAAGACATGCTAGGTCCTGTGATAGTGCAATACACTGTTAGCTACGGATGAGGCACTGGGTCTTTATGTACACTGCTATACAATGCTATATTATACAATCTCAAGTTATACTATACTATTTTTAAAGTGACCTTTCCTTTTGTAAAGTGACCATAAGTGTGAGCGTGTGCAGCATGAGTGTGTGTGTGCTCATGTTAAAGTGGCTGCTAGTGTGTGAGCGTGTACAGTGTGTGTGTTGTGTGTGTGCTCATGTGTGCTTGTGTGTGGAGAGCTCAGTGTTCAAGGCTCTGATGGCCTGGGGGAAGAAGCTGAGCCGAAGTCTCTCTGTCCTAGTTGCTGGTGTTCGCAGGCGTTTGCCTGACCGCAGCAGCTTGAACAGGCTGTTGTTGGGGTGGTGAGGGTCTTTCATTATTCTGCAGGCTCTGGATTTGCACCTCTTGTTATATAGGACCTGCAGAGGTGGTAGTGCAATACCCGTAGTACGCTCGGCTGATTGTCCTGTGCCGTGCTGTTTCCATACCAGGCAGTGATGTTATATAAATAACGAGTATAATTATGTTAATTCAGTCAGAAGAAGCATATTGTCGAATGTTGATGTCAGGAGTGTAATTTTTTCAGTTTCGGATGTAGCATTTGATTTGTTTGAACTGTTTTAGTGCAACTTGTTCTACCTATACTCATATTATTTCCCCATAAATAATAATAATAATGTTTTTTTTTTCATTTTCACAACAACAACAGTTCAAACATTTGGGTAATTGCACATCAACATACCTTCTGTTAAAGAATGCAGTGATATTGCGGTCAGGTGGCGTAGCGGAGATTGCGCTCGTCACCAATGCAAGAGGCTGCGGTCTCGACTCCCGGAGTCAGCATTGCCTTGGCTTGGGCTGATCGCTATACTAACTCGTTTGGCTGGGTTAGGGGGAGGGAAGCCGTGGGTGGGAAACTGGCGTTGTGGACAGCGACGCCTACAGGTCAGGTCTGGACGCTTGCTCAGCGGAGGCAGGACTTGAGGAAGGCAGCGTGACCTCCCACGCGTTACACTTCACCAATGAGAGCCCTCGCTGCCAGGTGAGAAGAGAGCCACTGGCTGTCGCCGCACGTGTCGGAGGAAGCGTGCGGATACTTCAGGGTTCCCTTGTACCGACCAGTAGGAGAACATGCGCACAACAACCAGGTAGGGGAGGGGAGGGAATTGGCACAACCACTAGAATTGGACGGGGAGAAAACAGAGACAAATCTGAGAAAGAGAGATAAAAAAGATAAAATTA
Source organism: Notolepis coatsorum (assembly GCF_963971535.1). Lineage (NCBI taxonomy): Eukaryota > Metazoa > Chordata > Actinopteri > Aulopiformes > Paralepididae > Notolepis > Notolepis coatsorum. Next base: position 122,213,082 of record NC_140177.1, on the reverse strand, counting down.
AAAATAAAGAATGCAGTGAGATTGAAAACGACAATTGTACAGATTCTTTAATCAAAATGTCCCTGAAATCAATAGATAGGTGGGGTTAACAAGGACATGATTGCGTAAGTAGGTAGGTACTGGCTCCAATCAACCAGAATTGCATTGAATGTAATGATTTTTACAATTATTGTTCTCAGCTTGAACTGCTTGAGTTCCACCTACTCAAATCATGTTTACATCATTTGGTAGTGAGGGCTCATACTATCTGCCAATCATGTTCTAAATCTGTTATCTACACCTAGTCCAGGCAGTGTCTGTAAATTACCCTGCAACTTAATTTTGTACTAATGGCAGTAAATAATCATTAAATAAATTATTACCTCCTAAATTATTAAGAAAGACACCTGAAACACTATTGATGGCATCAATATATTCTGTGAAATCCAGGTGAGGCTAAAAACAAACAAATTGATCTTATTGAAATTTATTGGAAGGATAAACCCCTTGAGATATGCTATCTCGTTTTCGAGGGGGTCCTTAACATGGGGCGTAGAGATAAAAGTAAAATAAGTAAAATAATAGCAAGGGTCAAATGAGCAGACATATAAAATCACAGTTTTTCACATTAGGATCTAACATCCCAACAGGCCACCTTGTTTATGGTTTGATTCAGTTTTAGTAGAATAGAAAAGACATAAATGATGAAGAAATGAGCACATAAAGTGCAGACATGCTATAAAATCACAGTTTCTTTACAGTGCAATAAAATAGTTCTGGATTACTGGATTAACAGTTCAAAGTCGTCTTTACCTTCTGTTTGGTATCCACAGTTTAAAACCTGACAGTCTTACCTCTTGTTGTTGATACCCACTTTGACCCTTCGAACCTCCCACACATGGCTAGACACCACTTCCACCGAGCTCAGCTCCCTGGCCCCTCCCACCCGGGCTGGCAGAGCGCTGCTGATCTTCAGGATGCGTGTAGCTTATAGCCAGCGGAAGAGTGCAAGAATGCTTCTGCATTCATCACCGCACGCCAGTACGGTAATGCGCCTTTCCTTTCGCCCCGCTCAGACAAATGCATGTAGTACATTGCAACACAACGCAGCATTTCCGCATACATTGCAACGAATCACTTGGAGTTTGAAAGTGATATCAGAAGAAACTACTCAACCTCGGCTGTCTTTAACTAGCAGGACGCTAGTGGGCTAGTCGCTAAAATATATATCGTTTTATATATAATTGTACCAACACAGATATTAGGCAGTACACACATTGTCCTGCAATACATGTACAGTGAATGCACAGCTACATTCGCCATATATTTCTATCGCTGCTGCGGTCTACAGTGAAATGCAATATTATTATTATTATTGTAAGGATTATCATTACAATCGCAGCCTGGAGAGGCAATGTTACAAGTGTACGAGGGTTGTGTGCAAAGAGCACAGCCTCTCAATTTGCACAACGTGCACAAAATAATAATTGTAATGATCTTTACAATAATAATAATATTGCATTTCACTGTAGACCGCAGATTCGTTGCAATGTACGCGGAAATGCTGCGTTGTGTTGCAATGTACTACATGCATTTGTCTGAGCGGGGCGAAAGGAAAGGCGCATTACCGTACTGGCGTGCGGTGACGAATGCGGAAGCATTCTTGCACTCTTCCGCTGGCAATAAGCTACACGCCTTCAGCGTACCCGGTCGTCCTGGTGGCATCGTCACGGAGATGTTCAATAAGTATGCTGTGAAGCAGGAAGGCCACATAGTCCTTGGGCCAAATGCCCAAATTGGACGATTTGGTACCATCTGGGTGGGCAAATTCTAGATGTGATTTTATTATTCCTATACATCCCTAGATTATGTTTTGATATGATAGACCTTTTGGTTTTGTAGCGTATTAGTGGTTAGAAGGTATGGAGTGCTTTTGTTAAAAATAAACTTGAGTTTTTGCTAAATAAGTCTCCTGCCATATTTTGCGCCCCTTCATAGATTCGCTCATAGGTCGGGTTGTCTGGGTACTAGAGACCAAGGACTAACATGCAGCATGCCACTTCATCCTGCCCAGAGACGAGTATTACCTACCCATTCATTGTCGTGAATGTGAGCAAAGTATTGAAAGGGGAAGGAGAGCACCCACAGTTATAGTGCCTTTCTAGTCACAGGACGCAGAGCACTTTACAGTGCAGTGGGTTGCTTGCCTCCTCCGCCACCAACACGTCGCAGTGGCTGCTGACCAAATTTTTAGGTGAAGCACAAATTATTATATTATATTATATATTAAATAATATTTTTAAAACATCCCCCACTGTGTGTCAGTGGTCAGTCTGATGAAAACATATTAACATTAGGTGACAGCGGACCTGACCAGATGAAAACATATTAGGTGACAGCGCACCTGACCAGATGAAATCATATTAGGTGACAGCGCACCTGACCAGATGAAATCATATTAGGTGACAGCGCACCTGACCAGATCAAAACATATTAGGTGACAGCGCACCTGATCAGATCAAAACATTTTAGGTGACAGCGCACCTGACCAGATCAAAACATATTAGGTGAAGGTGACAAGGAAGCCACAGACTCATACCCCCCCCGACACTCAACTAACCGCCTCGGACAGTCCTTCATACCAGTGGCCATCAGGCTCCACAACAGTGGGCAGCGACTGCTGCCAGACATCGACCTAGAACTAATAGGAACCCAAGTAGGACAATAACACTACCTTATGCATACTGCACCTTATGTGGATACTGTGATACTGTGAATAATGTATATTTCAGTTAGTTAGATAGTAAATTATATTGACCTATTTGTTTACACTGTTTGTGTTGTTTTCACTACCTGTACCACCCCCCCCCCCCTTCCCCCATGCTGCTATGATGCCTGAATTTCCCCAAGGGGATCAATAAAGGAATATCTTATCTTATCTTAAAAGGAAAGATGAAATTACCTACCTGGGTTCCATCCTATAGAGGCAAATCTTTCCTGTGACAAAATGGGATCCAATGTAATAAAACTAAGTCAACCAACGAACTAGATTCATGTACCGGATCTCCTCTCTGGTAAACAAGAATACCTTGAAGACTCTAACAGGAGCACTCATTCAAGGGTACTACGACTATGCTTGCACCTCATGGTACCAAAGCACCTCAAAGGCACTAAAAACAAGATTACAAACATCACAAAACAAACTGGTCAGACTACTGCTTGACCTTACTCCTAAAACCCACCTCACCCCTGTCCACTTTGACAACCTAGGATGGCTTAGAGTAGACGACAGAGTACAGCAACTTGCAATGGGCCTGGTCTACAAGATACACTACACCACTAAGATACCCATGTGCATGTCGAAATACTTCCCAAAGGTCAGTGAATACCACGACCACAACACCAGAGGGAGTTCCACAAATCATGTTCAACCCAGATAAAATAATTTAAAAAGTAAAAAAAAAAAAAAACGTTTTTTTTTAATAAAAGAAAATAGTCATAACTTAGAAATTAGATTGCATAGGTCTATGAATCGATATTGCGATTCTGTTTCGATTAATTGCCCAGCCCTACAGTGTGTACAGTAAGTTAGCTTGGTGATTATCATTGTGATGTAGGCTAAGCTGCCTAGCTACTGTTAGCATACAAGCACTGTAGCCTACTTACTTTTTCATCCACAACGTTTTTTCTGATCCAGATGCATAAATCCACTTCTTCATGTTGCTCAGTTGCTGGTTTATACTTCGGTCCTAATGTTGGCGCAAAGTTTAATTTAGCCTGACTTGTTATAGCTGTACAGCTTACTAACTACTAAACAACAACTTTCTCATAGTCTCAACTTTCACATAGTCAAAATGGGTCCAGCTGCATGTCCGGAGGATAGGTTTAGCTCGGGCCAATCTCAAGTTTCTCAAGTTTCTTTATTAGTTGTCATACAGAAGTACAGAATACTTTTATACAAAATGCTTCTTTATGTTACATTTTGTATAAAAGTATTCTGTACTTCTGTATGACAACTAATAAAGAAACTTGAGAAACTTGAGATTGGCCCGAGCTAAACCTATCCTCCGGACATGCAGCTGGACCATTTTGACTTTGCAATGCAGAAATCTCTGATTGGATTTGCAAGGCTGCCAATCATATTCAACCTCTGTGTATTGGATGTCAAGGGCTGTCAATCAATCAATCCTCCATTCAATGGCAAGAGTTTAACTGCACAGACCATGCTTAGATGAAGTTAATAGCCTATTTTGATTCGCTGTTATTTATTATTTATTTAACAATGGGTCACACCTGTGAAGTTTTCTTCACGAATAATTACTGCAGGCAATACTGCAGTGCAGGACTGCTCAGAGCTGTCAATTTTGGCCATTTTTGAAGAAAAAAAAATTCACTGGCATTTTTTTACAGAGGAAAACATTTATAATAAAAAATAAAAAAATTATAATAATTTAAAAAAAAATATATATATATAGTTTTTTTTTTTTTTTTTATATATATATATATGTATATGTAAATTAATAATAATTATGAATTATGAGTGAATTTGTGTTTCACGTGTTGTCATAGAGAAACCTCCACTGTATTACAAAGTATAAACATTGCGATCATCTACTACTGGCCTATTGAAGGTTCCAAGCCACAGTCTAAAGAAAATCGGGGATGCAGCCTTTGCTAACTATGCACCAAAGTTATGGAACACACTACCTATGGACATTAGGGAAGCTAGATCTCTTAATATTTTCAGAAATAAGCTAAAAACGTACCTCTTTACCATAGCCTTCTAATACACCCCGCTGTTGATTGTACTGTAGCACTATTTTACTCTGGCCATTCTATTGCATAATTTTACTATCTATTCTACTATTCTATTATTGCACTGTATTATTGGTGTGCAAACCAGTCAACTTACAAAAAAGAGCCTGTTGGAGGATTTCAACAAGATAAATGCGACAACAGTGCAAAATATTTCACTATAATATTTCAAAGACATTCCGGTTTGAGAACGATATGTAGCGGATACGTTTGGTCAACGCTCCGCTCCCGTTAACGTCAATTTCACTTCAAAACCTTATTTGCACAACACTAATGTGTTTAGACCTCATCGTATATATATATTAAATAAGACCTTCTACTAACTATATCAACAGAAAGAAAGATTCAACATGGGACCAAAGGAAAAGAAAGATACTGGAAAGAGACACGGAGTAGACAATACAACGGACCCGTCTGTGACACGCTCAGCGAGGGATATAGCAGCGGCCAATACAACGGCACCGGTGTTGACTTGCTCCGTTGGGGAGACAGCAGCTGATAATATAATGGTCCCAATGACGACTTGCCCCGGGAGGGAGATAGCAGACGACAATATAACGGCACCGGCGGGGACGAGCTTCGTGAAAGGGAAAGCAGTGGAAATTGAGAAGAAAATATCCGACAATACCGCCGCGCCTCCCAACGCTCCTACAACCTCTACTGATACAGGCATGGAGAATACACCACCCGATTTCAAGTCTCTGACTAACCTGATAAAGGATCGGATGGATAAAGCGGACGTCAAGGCGGATGCCAAGGCTGACGCTTTCAAATTACACATCGACGACTTCAAATTACACATCGATGCTAAATTCGAAGAGGTTAAGACAGCGGCCGCAAATCAATCCGAGCGTATTACTGCAGTGGAAAACACTGTGATCGAATTTACATTGAAAGTCGAGGAGAGCAAGAAGGCTTTTCACGATGGATTCATGGAGCTAGCGGAGGAGATACAACAGGTGGACAAAGCGCTTTTGAAGAAGATACAAGACAACGAAGAGAAATCAATGGAGAGGCTGCTCGAGACCGAACGTCACTACCGTAGATTTAATATCCGTATTGTGGGATTGGATGAATCAGTCAAATGCACAGACGACACATTTCCAACAGTGTTAGCTGAAATTCTAGGTAAAGAAATCCTCCACACAGTGCCGTTAGTGGACCATTGTAATAGAATCGGTACCCGGGACCCCAACGGCAACAAGACGAGGGTTATCATTGCTACTCTGCGTAAAACAGAAATAAGAGACACGATCATCAGAGAGGCACGTAATCAATGGGGGAAACTGAAATATAAAGATAAACCAGTGTCGTTCTACGAAGATTTATGCAGGGAGGCTATAATCCGACGTGCGCCTTACAAAGAAGTGTTGCAGAAACTCTACAGGAGGAAACTCAATCCTAGCCTTCGCTACCCAGCGTCTCTCTCCATTGTGGGGGAAAATGGGAAAAGATTCGGGTTACGCTCGCCTGAGGACGCCGAAGGGGCCGGACGCACCATAGGCCCGTCTCAGAAGACAAGCTTATTCATCTCTTTTTCTTATTTTTTCTTATTTTTATTAGGATGACTTTGCCACGGCTCAACTACAAAAGCGGCAGCAAATAAGCCTGTAGGCAACATTGAGGTACAAAGAGTTTAATACGAAACGATAGGCACTATATTTATAGATTTCTGTTTTTTGTGCAGGCAATAATCTAACGTTGACATTGGGAACACTCTGGAACATTCTGGATTCTTTTTTCGATAGTTCAGGGTCATACTGGAATATACTGGAAAACACTAGAAGGACATAACTCATGGACTGGAAGTATATTCTGGAACATAACATCAGTGTATACAAATATACAAGGGTATTCTACAACTTTCTAGAATACACTGTACTCCTACATTGGCTGCGGTTACATGGTGACTTTTAATTCCGAATTATAACTTCGGAATCAAATCATTCGGATGTAAAAAAAAATCATGCGAGTTTACATGTCAAATCTTAATTCCGACAAGGTGTTTACATGAAAGTCACTGTCTAATCGGGAGTTTTCGAGTCATCGTAAGGTTTGGGGCTGGGAAGGCTTCTGATTGGGTAAACGTAAACAGGATGTTAACGTCATTACGTTTACCAGAAGTAAACAAACAGCTGCGACCGGTATTCTCAGCTACTGTGCTAGCGTACCAAACAACATTAACCAGACTCTCGGTGTGTCTATTCTGCTAACGTTAAAGGCCTCTAAATGCTACAGCAACTTCAAAGCAACTGCACCACAACATCGACAAAGCAAAGGTGTTGCAGGCCTTTATGCTTCTGCAACATCGACGCACAGCCTATGTAACATTGTACCCCGTATGTAGCAACCCATTGATAACAAGCAGACAAATAAGCATAATTTTTACTTCCGGGCGGGGGGTTTCAAAATAAAAGAGCGACGTCTAAAAGCACCGTAAATACGTTTATTCTTTACAATATCTAACGTTACACGAACCTAAACTAATCTAAAGTTAGTTTAGGTTCGTGTTAACGTTAGATAATGTACAAAATAAACCTATTTACGGTGCTTTTAGACGTCGCTCTTTTATTTTGAAATCCCCCGACGGAAGTATTATAGTGTCTGTTGCTAGCAGCTTAACTTTTGCCGGCCGGTTCTGTGCTTTTTCTAGCTAACGTATCATCATTAGTTTCCAAAGGAGAGGAGAGAAAGACCGCGGCTCACATGCAGCTCAAACTACCTGTTGGAATAAATTAATTGATTGATGTTTAACTTGTCCCTGTGTGTGTCCAGTCATTTCGACTAGCAAACGTTGTATCTAACGTTACCTCAGGATACCATTGTATTTAGTTGGTTAGCTATGTAGCTATTTTGTGGATAGCATTTTGTATAGCATCAATACTAGCTGGCTGGCTACAGCTTTATTTACTAAATTATGGAGGCTTTTTAATCGTCAAGGTAAGAGAGGATTTGTCATGATCAACTGAAGGCGTATGCTATGGAACAATATGTGCCCCTGTTCGTGATCATCTATGTGTACTGTAGCCTATGCGCGATCATGCGCAGAAAGACCGGGGGGAACTAATTCCGAAAAAGCGTTTACATGGACAGAAAAAGCTTTAATTCGGAATGATAAACGGAATAAACCGGCCACTTACATCGGAATGGATTTTATTTCGGAATGGCCATTTTCATTCGGAATTAAGTATTTTCAGATGTTTACATGATAACTTTAAATAGGATTTAACGTTAATTCCGAATGAAAAGGGGAATAAACTGTCCATGTAAACGCAGCCAATGAAGGCCTGTGAACAATAACATCCGATATGTATATGCATATGAACCAGATATGGAAGTTCAATAAACCCTCATAACGGTTTAACGCCCACACCTGTCGGGGGACGAACTGCATACAAGGTTTTAAAAACCTCATCCTCATCTAAAGGTATAAGCCTGACAAAGTTATTTTAATATTTTAAGCAATTGCTCCACTGCTTTAGGGATTTACATAATTTAGTTCTAAAAATCTCCTTTTTTTGTTTATTTTTTATTTTTTCTCTCTTTTCTTTTTCTCTTTTTTCTGAAGGTTCCAACATATACATGTTAGTAGAAGGTTCAAATAAATACCAATGGAGGTATATTTTTCATTTTTCACATTATTTTTATTACATTAATGGGAAGGTGTTACGAACGGGTAAGAGACTTCCAAGTTGTCGAGGTAGAAGAACGAGACGGAGAATGTTTTACTATACCAAAACAGTTGAACTGTTTATTAACAGGGGAAAAGCATAAACTATAACAGGGAGAAGACAATCTGTCTGTGCTTGTCCAGCGGTAGGTACGTCCGTAGAATTAGGTGAAGCTCTAGCAAAGAACAATCAATAGAGCAGATGTTAAATACGTCACATTCTCAACATTCCACGCTGTCAATGAGGAGCAGCAATCTGACAGCCAATGACAGCACCCAGGTGTGACAGACAATTAGTGATGACAGCAATCAGTGGTGACAAACAAGGTGAACAATAACAACAGGAGTGACCCAGGTAGACAGTGGGAGACAATCCTAAGGATGATAGTCTCCCGAACGTTACAGTATCCCCCCCCGACGAACGGCACCTGACGTTCACCTAGGGGCCTCGGGATGCAGCCGCCGGAAATCATCGATCAGGCTGGGATCTAATATGTCCCGTTGAGGCACCCAAGAACGCTCTTCTACCCCGTACCCCTCCCAATCCACCAAGAACTGAAACCCCCTACCCCTCCGCCTACAACTCAGGATTCTCCGCACCGTATAGACAGGCTGACCGTCAATAATGCGGGGCGGAGGAACCGCAGGGAGTGGCGGGGACAAGGGCGATGAGAGGAATGGCTTCAACAGGGACACATGAAACGTCGGATGGACCCTCATAGAGGCCGGAAGGCGTAGCCTGTAAGCCATAGGATTCACCCGACGTACCACTTTAAAGGGCCCTATAAAGCGAGGAGCCAGCTTCCTGGACTCCACCCGGAGAGGGAGATCACGAGTGGAAAGCCAAACCCGCTGTCCCGGACGGAAAACTGGAGCCGGACGACGCTTGCGGTTAGCTTGCCGCTGAGCCTTAACCGAGGCCTTCTGCAGCGCCGTCCGCACTCTGCTCCACGTCCTGCAACAGCGAGCCACATGTGCCTGGGCCGACGGCACCTCCACCTCCTGCTCCTGTTCGGGAAACAGAGGAGGTTGAAAACCATATTGACACTGAAAGGGAGACATACCAGTAGAGGAGGAGAGGAGGGTATTATGCGCATACTCAGCCCAGGCCAACCTCCTACTCCACGTCGCCGGACACCCAGCAACGTAGCACCTCAGAACGCCCTCCAGGTCCTGGTTGACACGCTCCGTCTGCCCGTTCGTCTGCGGATGGAACCCAGACGACAGGCTGACGGAGGCGCCCAGACCGGCGGCGAACGCCTTCCAGAACCTGGAGGCGAACTGAGGACCCCGGTCGGACACAATATCCACTGGAAGCCCATGAACCCGAAAGACGTGCTGCACCACAAGGTCAGCCGTCTCCCGGGCCGAGGGGAGCTTGGGAAGGGGAATGAAGTGGGCCGCCTTGGAGAACCGGTCCACCACCACCAGGATGGCAGTGAACCCATCCGATAAGGGAAGACCGGAAATAAAATCCAGGGATATGTGCGACCAGGGACGGCTTCTCCTCTCGACCCGGAAGATCAAACTGACGTGACAGGGCGTCAGGCTTGACGTTCTTGGAACCGGGTCGATAGGAGATGGTAAACCGAAATCGAGTGAAGAATAACACCCACCTGGCCTGGCGAGCGTTAAGGCGTTTAGCCCCTTGGATGTAAGCCAAGTTCTTATGGTCAGTCCAAACAATGAAAGGATGTGCCGCCCCCTCTAACCAATGTCTCCATTCCTCCAATGCCAATTTGATTGCCAATAACTCCCGATTACCCACGTCGTAGTTACGCTCGGCCGGAGACAGCCGGCGCGAAAAGAAGGCACAAGGATGCATCCTTTAAACATCTCTGCGAGATTACCCCCCCCACCGCGGTGTCAGAGGCATCCACCTCCACAATGAACAGAGCCTCTGTGTCGTGACGGATCAGTACAGGGGCGGAGGTAAATTGACGTTTGAGGTCGCAGAAGGCCGACTCTGCCCTAGGCGACCATTCAAAGCCAGGGAGAGAGGACTTAGTGAGAGCGGTTAATGGATTGACTAAGGCGCTAAAATTGCGAATAAAGCGCCTGTAAAAATGTGCAAAGCCCAAAAAACGTTGTAACTCCTTGAGCGACGAAGGCCGTGGCCAATCCAAGACTGCACTCACCTTGGCTGGATCCATGCGAAGATCGCCCTTCGTCAACACAAAGCCCAGGAAGGAAACGGTGTCAGTGTGAAACACACACTTCTCAGCCTTAACAAACAGTTGATGCTTAAGGAGACGTTGAAGCACCTCACGAACGTGCAGTTGGTGTTGCACCATATCGTGAGAAAAAATAAGGATGTCATCCAAATATACAAACACTGACACCCCAATTAGATCCCGCAGCACGTCGTTGACCAGGGCTTGGAAAACTGCTGGAGCATTAGCTAAACCAAAAGGCATGACTAAATACTCATAATGCCCATTAGGAGTATTAAATGCAGTTTTCCACTCGTCCCCTTCTCTAATCCTGACCAAGTTGTATGCATTACGTAAGTCAAGTTTAGAAAAGACCTGTGCCCCCTGTAAGCACTCAAAGGCGGTGTCCATGAGCGGTAAAGGATAACGGTTCTTGATGGAAAACGTCATTCAACCCCCTATAATCTATGCACGGCCGCTGATCACCATCTTTTTTAGCCACAAAAAAGAAGCCAGCGCCTGCAGGGGATGTGGACGGTCGGATATGCCCCACGGACAATGCCTCTCGAATGTAAGTGTTCATGGACACTGTCTCAGGGCGGGAGAGAGAGAACATCCGTCCCAGGGGCGGAGAAGCGCCGGGTAGAAGATCAATGGTGCAGTCGTAAGGTCTATGAGGCGGTAGTGCTTTAGCACGCGTTTTACTAAAAACGTCCGCCAGGTCACAATAGACCGCAGGAACACCTGCCAAATCGGGGTTGGGGGATAATAAAGAATCTGCAACGTCCACCGTCAACCTGGAGAGAGACAAAAGAGGGAGGGAGGGAGGGACGGATGAACTCACGCCAGCGTCAGCGCTGACGCCGCTTCCCATGGAGAGTTCACCCGTAGCCCAATTAATACGAGGATTATGCAGCACAAGCCAGGGGTGGCCTAAAACAATGTCGGAATGAGGAGACATAACAACAAAAAAATTCAAATATTCACCCTCGCTACCCGCCACCCGAACCCACAGTTTCCCGGTGCGCTGGGTAACAAATCCACAACCAAGCGGTCGGCCGTCCAGCGAACGGACAGGGATGGGCACCTCTAGTGTCTCTAAAGGAACCCCCCATTCTAGAGCCACCCCCACATGAATCAAGTTGCCCGCAGCCCCCGAATCCACTAAAGCCTTGGCCGTTGTAGAAGAATCCCCCCACCTGACAGTGACATCAAAAAAAGTACGTGAGTCGTGAACGTTTATGACCGGAGAGACATGCCCACCTGCTAGCACCTTCCCCAGGCCTAGCGGGCTCCTGCGTTTCTTGAGCCCCGACAGGCGGCGAAGCTATGCCCCGTGCGACCACAATGAAAACAGCGCTTCTCGTTGACCCGCCTCTGTTTCTCCGCTTCAGAGAGGTTCAACGCTCCCAGCTGCATGGGCTCGTCATCGCCCCGGTGCTCTCTCATTGGCTGGTATGCTGGCCGATCGACACTAGGAGAGGGACGGAAGAGTACATGTGACGAAGCCTCCCTCTCGCGTCCCCTCTCCCGGTGACGATTATCTAACCGAATGGCCATGTTAATCAATAGATCCAGGCGTTCGGGTAGCTCCTGCGTAGCCAGCTCGTCCTGCATGCGAGTGGAGAGACCATGCAAAAAATGGACACAGCAGGGAACCTCAGGCCAGTCCGCCTCCCGAGCCACAATACGGAAGTCAATGGCGTAGTCTGCTACGGCGCGAATGCCCTGCCGGCAGGACATAAGTCGACTGCCGGCCTCGTAAATGGAAATCACCCTGGAGGTATCGAATACACTGCGCAACTCCAGGGCGAAGGCATCCGCGTCGCGGCAGACCACAGACCCACTCTCCCACTCCGCTGTGGCCCAAGAGAGAGCACGACCCATGAGGAGAGTTATAATATAGGCTACCCGAGCCACACCACTGGGGAAAGTACGCGGCTGTAGTTGAAAAATGAGAGAGCACTGGGCGATAAACTCACGGCAGCCGGTAGGAGCCCCTCCATAGCGCTCCGGCGCCGGCAGACGTGGCTCTCGGTAGTCCTCCCGATCCACCGGATACCCCCGCTCGCCTTCCCCGCCGATCGATGATGCTCCGGCTGTGGATATCCTCGTTGATGTCGTAGAGCGGGCCTGGTTCACCGCCGCCAACGCTGTCTCCGCCGTCTCCTGAGAAGCCAGGGAAACATCTCCCAGTCGACCCAGCTCGACACCGACTGCCATTTGCCGCTCCATCATGATCCTGAGCTGGTCCCGTAGGCTCACCATCTCGTCCCGTATCTCCTCGTTGTCCTGTCTGTGCTTGTCCAGCGGTAGGTACGTCCGTAGAATTAGGTGAAGCTCTAGCAAAGAACAAGGAATAGAGCAGATGTTAAATACGTCACATTCTCAACATTCCACGCTGTCAATGAGGAGCAGCAATCTGACAGCCAATGACAGCACCCAGGTGTGACAGACAATTAGTGATGACAGCAATCAGTGGTGACAAACAAGGTGAACAATAACAACAGGAGTGACCCAGGTAGACAGTGGGAGACAATCCTAAGGATGATAGTCTCCCGAACGTTACAGGAAGGCGCTTGACCACGAGTGACATTCTATTAAATTAGAATGAAAGTTTTAGATCCTATGGCAATTAGCATAGTTAAGGTTAAAAGGCTCATTTTGGGCAATCCGGTGGTTTAAGGGAGGGAGTTATACGCGAAGGTTGTGTCTATGGAACACAGTCCTGTATGACTATCTGAGGGAGGGGGATTTAGGGGATTATTTGTATATACGTATGTTTTTAAGCTCGGCTCTCAACGGGACCTCAATAGTTGGATATATATCCATTGTGGATTCGCACTACAGAAGCATTACCAACAACTACACAGCAACATGTATAGACTATGGCTAGTTTGAATATAATGATCTGGAATACTGGGGGAATAAATAATCAACATAAACGCAAATGCGTGCTCACACTGATGAAAAACAAACAGGTTGACGTGGCTCTTCTAAGCAAAACGCACATTTTAGTGGAAGACAAAGCTACGTTAGCGGACAACATAAACCATAACATTAGTCACTCTTCCTTTGGAACGAGAACCCGTGGAGTTGCTATAGTCGTGAAACGGAAGTTGAATATTGAATTGAAGGGAGTATGGTCTGATACAGATGGTCGGATAACCATAGCTAATATTGTATACAGGAATAGGAAAATAGCGTTGGTAGCGGTATATGCCCCAAATTTGTAGGAAGCTCATTTCTACACTACACTTACCAGAACAATGTTAGACCTTCCTGAATACTCATTTATAATTGGTGCAGATTTTAATGCCATTTGGGATCCTGGGATGGATAAATCTTATCCCACCTTTTCCAACGAACAGAAAAATGCATCTAATGCGTTAAAGGATTGGTCGAAGAATACAGTTGTAAAACCCCACGACCCGGAAGTACTCTTGTCGATCTGCAAGACTTAACACACTTTCCAGAATAGATTATGTTTTTGCATCCCCGAGACTATTTGATAACTATGACGTCATAATCAGATCACTGTTATTTACTCCTAAAAGGATCATTTGGTATACTGTCATCCCGAGCCCCAAGATGGTGATTTTAACTCGATATTGCTGAATAACAAGGAATTCATTACACAACTCAAAGAAGCTCTTTCTGTATTCCTACTGGAGAATGCGAAATCGGTGCAGGACCCCAGAATATTATGGATGTCGGTAAAGGGATTGATCAAGGATTTTACCGGGTACTTTTCCTCCAAAATACGCAAGAATCGTTGCTCAAAACTGGCAGAGCTGGAAACGCTTTACTCTACGTTATTTTCTTCTTTACAATACAACTACTCGGTTCGACTGGAAACTCAAATGAATGTGTTAAAAAAAGAGATTAATGCCATTTATAAACAACAATCTGAAGTACAAATACGTAGCACAAGACAACAGCACTACTCTCATTGTTCTAAACCAAGTGACCTACTAGCTATGCGGTTAAGAGTCAACGCAAAATTTGCAGATATAACTACCATTAAAGCACAACAAGGACTTGTTACAGACCCTAAAAAAATCAACGAGACATTCAAAGAGTTCTACTCCAACTTGTATAAATCAGAAACGACCTTCGATCAAAACAAAATGGACACATATCTTAATCAAATGAACCTCCCTAAACTATCAGAGGATCCCGCTAAACAGTTAGAAACACCCATCACACTAGATGAACTTAGGGAGGCCATATCTGAAATGCAAAGTGGTAGGGCTCCTGGAAGAGACGGTATCCCACCAGAAATGTACCTCTCATGTTGGGACGTAATTGGACCCCTATTACTTAATATGATTTTATACTCAATCAAGGAGGGGAACTTCCATAAGAACGACAATATTGCACTCATAACAGTCCTCCTTAAAAAAGACAAAGACCCCACCGATTGCGGTAGTTATAGACCCTTAAGCCTCCTCGGAACCGATATCAAGCTGTACTCTAAGGTATTAGCCATCAGACTTCAAAAGCATATGACGTCTTTAGTTCATCCGGATCAGACTGGCTTCATAAGAGGCCACTTGATCACGGATAATATAAGACGATTACTACACGTACTAGATGCCAGCAAGGATGACACCACACCTAAGGCGATGCTGTCCCTGGATGCGATGAAAGCTTTTGATAGGTTAGAATGGTCTTATCTATGGGCAGTATTAGAAAGGATGGGGTTAGGAAAAGGAATCATTGATATGATTAAAGTATTATACAAAGACCCATCGGCCATGATTACAACAGGTATAATCACCTCCGAAATCTTTCCGGTATCACGCTCTTCTAGACAGGGTTGCCCTCTTAGTCCCGGACTATTCGATTTATCATTAGAGCCTTTAGCACAATATATAAAATAATCCCAATCCATAGAACCAATCGCAATCAAGGGCACACAATATAAAATGTGTTATTATGCGGACGACGTAATACTGTTCATGCAAAACCCTAACACCGCAATGCCTCATCTTCTCAAGTTGATTGATGACTTTGGCAATCTATCGGGATTTAGGATAAATTGGCCAAAGTCGGCTTTCCTTCCACTTAATGCCTCTGCAAAAAATATACTCCTTCCAGAAGAAATACCAATGGTTAAATACTTTAGATGTTTGGGAGTTGAAGTATTCCCTACTATAAGCCAAACGGTGAAGTCCAATTACATAAAAATCCAAAATAAGATCAAATACGACTTTGACAGGTGGTCAAAACTTAAAAACTCAGTACAGGCACGGGTATCAATAGTTAAGATGGATGTCCTACCTAGAATCAACTTCGTTAGCTCAATGCTACCGTTACCCCCTCCAGATGGTTACTGGAAAAAATTACACTCTACTGCATACACATTTATTTGGAATAACAAACCACCACGTATAAAAAGATCCACCGCACAGAGAAACAAAGCCGACGGAGGTATGGCATTTCCAGATTTTTACCACTATTTTGAGGCGTACACTTTAAGACCACTGACAACCTGGTTTGATTCCCAAGCATCAGTATCCTGGAGAAATTTAGAAGTAAATATAGTAGCACCACATAGACTGCAGGACATAGTATACACCAAATGATCAATTAAGCAATGCGAATTGAAATTTGGCCCCATTATTACTCATGCGATCCGGATATGGCGTGAAACAAAAAAATATTCTAACCCACATAAATGGCATAGTCATACTCCCCTATTCAATAACAATGCACTCCTGATTGGAAAACGACATATAAGATACCCTAATGGGAAAAGCAGGGCATACACACATTAGGAGATGTTTTCAACAAAGGGGGGTTTTGTAGATATGAAGAAATACATAAAAAAATGTATCTCACCAGTTCCACAAATTTATTTTTACGCACAGTTATTGGTATGTTTTAAGGCTCATGGAGTCCCATTAAGGATACCAATTGAACACCACAGATACCACAAATTCTTCTATGAAAGAGAGACATCGAGAGGTTTTGTATCAGATTTTTATCATCAATTACTAACGTCCTCGTATGGAATCCTCCCCCTAGACTCAGTCTGGAGGAGGGATATACCAGACATGGAAATACATTTTGATTGGCAAGAAGCCTGGGCAAACGTTCGACTTGCGTCACGTAACCCGGACCATCAACAAATCAATCTTAACTATATTCATAGGACATACCTGACTCCTATAAGATTGAACAGAATGGGACTTAAACAAGACTCCAAATGCTCCTTATGTACAAATGGGGATGAGGGTACATTTATGCACATGTACTGGGATTGCCCACCAGTTAAGATATTCTGGAAAAATAATTCTGTCCCAGCAATTATCAAATTTCTTAATTCTGAATATACCTGTACACCCCTCTGTATTGCTGTTGAATGATGTTTTTGAGTTTGCAGTCCCTATACAGCTAAAGAGATTAGTTTTATCTGGTATCACAGCGGCTAAAAAGCTGATAGCATCACGATGGTTTCAACCGGAAAAAATGTGTCGGAAGGTTTGGATTCTTACATATCTCGATGTGATGTATCTAGAAATATCTACAGCAAGAATTTTAGGTGTCAGTGAATCCAAAATTGCAATGTGGTTAGAAGTGGTGGAGAGAATAAAGGCTAGCATATGAATTGTAGTGCCTGGTTAGGAGCGAAGGATAATGGATGGATTATCCAAGTGGGGGTCCGGGGGGGGGGGGAGCGAGCGAGAGCATATGTATGTAGGGTATTAGATAGCAAGTATTAGGTGTATATCTCGTATAATACATTTATTTAAATGGTGATTTCATTGGATGTGTACTGTTAATTAATGCTTGTATATCTAATTTTATGTTGTTATGTTTATGTTTATGTGTATGTTTAAAAAATTATTAAAAAATATATATATATATATATTTCAAAGCGAAGTAAAAAATATTATAATAATTATTTGATCATGTTAAATGACCATTTGATCATGTTAAAAAAGGGGAAATAAAAAACATTTGTTAAAAAAATTAAATTAAAAAAAACTTTTTTTATCAGTGGGGCACAGATGATAATCAGTAGGGCACGTGCCCTACTGATAGTGGTCTAAATACGCCGATGCGGTAACCTCGTTCCCAGTTGTCTCTCCGTGAGATAAAGCCTGGTAAAGAACTACGGCCGAAAGTGTCTGTGGGGTAGAATTTCCGGATGTAATTACTTCCCCTGGAAGCTGCCTCCGAACCAGTTAGCCCTGGGCTCCCGGATGTTTTTCTCCTAGCCCCGGATCTAAAAAAAAAGAAAAAAAAAATATTTTTTACTTTTTTTTTTTTTTTTTGTCAGCATTCCCATTGTCTGTGCTGAATGTTTGTTAGTGTTTGGTATTTTTTGTTGGTTTTGTAAGTAGTTTTCATTTGATCCTATAATTTTTTCATTCACCGATTTGTGGACTTTTTTTTTAGTGTCCTCAAAGGCGCATTATAAATCAAATGCATTATTATTATTATTATTATTATTATTATTATTATTATTATTATTATTATTATTATTATTATTATTATTATTATTATTATTATTATTATTATTATTATTATTATTATTATTATTATTATTATTATTATTATTATTATTATTATTATTATTATTATTATTATTATCATCCAGGAGGGAAAAGACACTTTGGATAGTAGGGACTGCATCTCTGCCTGTCCTGACCAGGAAACCCTTTGCAACTGTGATCTCCTCTGGCAATAGTTGGATATTGTAATGTGTGGCGAGGGGTTGCAGCAATTCCACTGAGAGAAACTGGTCTGAGGCTGGATAACATGCCTGTATGCCTCTCATAAGTTGTTATCCAACTCATTAGAACCTGCTCTCAAGCTCTTGCAGCATTCTGTCGACGACTGGATAGAACAGTCTCTGAGCTGAGGTCTGAGCTTGTGCCACAAGATGACTCAACTACATACTCATCCATCCTTTTCTGCTTCCTCCTTTGGCTGGTAGTATGTTCCTCAATCCAAAGGCCATTACAAATGGCCTTTGTCCTGTCATACATGTCCACTGCCATCTCTGAGGTGCGATAACCTTTGTGTGTGTCCTGCACTGTGCTTTTAAATAGTACAGATATTGAAGATGTGCACTTTAACGCAGCAGCACCTGGAGCCATCCATACCCATGTCCAGTGTCCTATAATAAGCTTTAATCGAACCCTGGTTCATTTCCTCGGATAGTCCGGTTGGTTTGGGGTGGTGTGAAAGCTCATTCACTCTTGCAAGTGAATCCTGCTGCGGTTCATTTGAGATGTGAATGCAAAGCGGACCAAAGGCAGGAAAAGACCCAAAAATCGAAACTTTTTTTTATGAGAAGACTGAAACATATGTATATAATGAAACACACAATACAGTTTTTTTCGATTGCCTAAGCATGATTTTGAAAACGGGGCCCGGTGTTTCAAAACACACAATTAGCACAACCACACACACAATTATCAGAACACATCAGATCCTTTGCTAAATTAAACACATACACTAATTTATAAAAACTACATTTGTTACCATATGAAACACACGTTTCATATGACTTAATTCTGTTTGAACCAGTTACACACACTGCTGTGCTTAACCTAAAACACATTTAGCAATTCTACTTCTCAGTGATTAGAGTACTGTAAGTGAAGTACGCAGAGAATGTGCAAATATACAATAAATTCACCAAACACTACACAAGACCAATGCTGTGATGAAAATATAATTTATTTATCTACATATACCCAAATCAATGATGCAGACTGATGAAAAAAATTACATTTTCTCTCCATATACCCAAGTCAATGATGCAGACTGATGAAAATATAAATGTTCTCTCCATATAACCAAATCAGTCAACATTTCAACATGGAGAATCACAACAATACATGTCCCAGTTTTCATGCTACTATGTGCATAACACTGTAAGCTCAGCAAATATCAGACAAACATAAAATACTGTATCCAGTACAGGTTAAAATTACAGTAAACCAAAAAAGAATTTGAAAAAATGTAAACAGAAAATACTAGACATTATCTCTTTGCCTAGCTGGATCTGGCAAGATAATTTTTTGTTGTGATTCTCCACGTTGACTGATTTGGGAAAATGGGAGAAAATGTATATTTTCATCAGTCTGCATCATTGGTTGTCTTGTGTAGTGTTTGGTGGATGTATTGTATATTTTCACGTTCTCTGTGTACAGTACTTCACTCTCCTTCCATTTTGGTTGAAGACAGGTGAACTCACCTGCTGCATTTTTATAGTGCTTAAACCTGATTGGTGTATCTACAATTAAGCAATGGTGTGTTTGTGCATCTGATGGCTGTGTTTAACCAATTGGCTCATATGTGTGGTAATTTGACATTCTGTGTCTAATGTAATGCAAGTGTGTTTAGTGTTTTGCAAATCACTGTGTGTATTGTTTTGCAAAAAGTGTGAGGCTGACATTGTAGGGGTGCAAATCTGGGCCTATATTTTGCTCCTTGAGTGTAAAGTTTTGATAATTGTGTAATACTTTTGATTTGAGTGTTTATGCAATTGAAGAAAACTGTAAAGACTAGAGATGAACTGTTTATTTCTTTTGTACATAGGCTGTGCATATGTTTGTTTGTTTGTTTATTTGCTTATGTGTATGATTCTTAACTGTGTTTTTATTTTGTTATTGGTGTATATGTGTGTATGTATGTACAGTATATGTATATATATTATATATATATATATATGTATATATATGTGTATATATGTATATTTGTACTCCTGTTGGGGCTTCTTGGACCAGATCAATGTTTTATCTGGCTAAATAAAGGTTAAATAAATAAATAAGAAACTGATGATTTGGTCCTGTTAACTTTGAATTTTCTATGGGGACTGCCCAGATCCCTCTCATGGACCTGGACCTCACTTTGAGAACCTCTAATGATTCTAGTTATTCAGTATTCATCTCTAATTACTCTAAAATTGTGTATTTCTGTGTTAAAAAAAAAAAAAAAAATTCTAACCCTAAAAACGCCCCTGCTCCGAACGGACCAAACTTTTCCCGAATCCTGTCGGCAAACAAGCTAGAACGTCCCGGTCATGTAGTAAATTCTTCAGGCAAAGCCGTTGCAGTGGCTTAAACGAGGAAATATTGTGCACTTCACATGTTTCTATAATTGTTTTGTCGAAACCGGAAAGCCTGTAGCCTGTACTTCCTGTACTTCCGTTTAGACATTTTAGGAGGCATATACCTTTACCAGCCTACCTCCACGGGAACAATTACTTTTTGCAACATGCACCTGTTCTCCCAATCCCTCTGGCACCACTCCCCCCATGGGAACTCAACCTTTCTCACAGAATATGGACATTAATATTCAACTTGAACGTAAACACACACATGCATGCACATACGTACACGCACACATGCACGCATGCACACGCACGTACGCACACAGATACACACGCATACACACACTCTCACAGTACAGTGTAGGCTTTGATCATCTTGTGGGGGGCGTGGCATGAACAACATTACACAGATTGTCTTGCGTGAATGTCTATAAATATCTCTGTCAGGTTAATTTCAGTATACTGGGAGGGTACTGGTGATACGAGGGGATCTGAGAGGGTACTGGGTGATACGAGGGGATCTGAGAGGGTACTGGGTGGTATGAGGGGATCTGGGAGAGTACTGGGTGGTATGAAGGGATCTGGGAGGGTACTGAGTGGTATGAGGGGATCTGGGAGGGTACTGGGTGGTATGAAGGGATCTGGGAGGATACTGGGTGGTATGAAGGGATCTGGGAGGATACTGGGTGGTATGAAGGGATCTGGGAGGGTACTGAGTGGTATGAGGGGATCTGGGAGGGTACTGGGTGGTATGATGGGATCTGGGAGGATACTGGGTGGTATGAGGGGATCTGGGAGGTACTGGGTGGTATGAGGGGATCTGGGAGGGTACTGAGTGGTATGATGGGATCTGGGAGGTACTGGGTGGTATGATGGGATCTGGGAGGATACTGGGTGGTATGAGGGGATCTGGGAGGTACTGGGTGGTATGAGGGGATCTGGGAGGTACTGGGTGGTATGATGGGATCTGGGAGGATACTGGGTGGTATGAGGGGATGCAAATTGCTCAACATTTAAACATTTAGACAGGACAGGTCACAACTTAGAATAATAACACAAATCAAATCAAGTTGCCTAGGATAAGAGTAGAGTAAAATAAAATAGGATAAAATGAAATGAAATAAAATATACAGAAATAAATACAGTAAGAATATACTGAGCATACTGAGCATGGGGTAAACAATTTGGTCAATATAATTATAATTTAAATCTAACTAAATGAAATATGAAATGAGGGGATCTGGGAGGATACTGGGTGGTATGAGGGGATCTGGGAGGGTACTGGGTGGTATGAGGGGATCTGGGAGGGTACTGGGTGGTATGAGGGGATCTGGGAGGGTACTGGGTGGTATGAGGGGATCTGGGAGGGTACTGGGTGGTATGAGGGGATCTGGGAGGGTACTGGGTGGTATGAGGGGATCTGGGAGGGTACTGGGTGGTATGAGGGGATCTGGGAGGGTACTGGGTGGTATGATGGGATCTGGGAGGGTACTGGGTGGTATGAGGGGATCTGGGAGGGTACTGGGTGGTATGAGGGGATCTGGGGGGTATGAGGGGATCTGGGAGGGTACTGGGTGGGTATGAGGGGATCTGGGAGGATACTGGGTGGTATGAGGGGATCTGGGAGGTACTGGGTGGTATGAGGGGATCTGGGAGGGTACTGGGTGGTATGAGGGGATCTGGGAGGGTACTGGGTGGTATGAGGGGATCTGGGAGGATACTGGGTGGTATGAGGGGATCTGGGGGGTATGAGGGGATCTGGGAGGGTACTGGGTGGGTATGAGGGGATCTGGGAGGTACTGGGTGGTATGAGGGGATCTGGGAGGGTACTGGGTGGTATGAGGGGATCTGGGAGGGTACTGGGTGGTATGAGGGGATCTGGGAGGTACTGGGTGGTATGAGGGGATCTGGGAGGGTACTGGGTGGTATGAGGGGATCTGGGTGGTATGAGGGGATCTGGGAGGGTACTGGGTGGTATGAGGGGATCTGGGAGGATACTGGGTGGTATGAGGGGATCTGGGAGGTACTGGGTGGTATGAGGGGATCTGGGAGGTACTGGGTGGTATGAGGGGATCTGGGAGGGTACTGGGTGGTATGAGGGGATCTGGGAGGGTACTGGGTGGTATGAGGGGATCTGGGAGGTACTGGGTGGTATGAGGGGATCTGGGAGGGTACTGGGTGGTATGAGGGGATCTGGGAGGGTACTGGGTGGTATAAGGTATCTGTTAAAAATGTTGTGTTTTATGATAAAAAGGCTTTATTTTTCAGCTTTTTCTAGCATAAATATATACAGGTCTATTTTGACCCGTAACAACACATTGGTTACTATAGTTAATAATATAAAGTTCTAAAAAACGTCTTTTTTTAAATACTATTCTAATATTAGTTTATTTTTGTCAGATAACACGTAAACACACACATGCATGCTCATACGTACACGCACACATGCATGCATGCACACGCACGTACGCACACAGATACACACGCACACACACACACACACTCTCGCAGTACAGTGTAGGCTTTGATCATCTTGTGGGGGGCGTGGTATGAACAACATTACACAGATTGTCTTGCGTGAATGTCTATAAATATCTCTGTCAGGTTAATTTCAGTATACTGGGAGGGTACTGGTGATACGAGGGGATCTGAGAGGGTACTAGTGATACGAGGGGATCTGAGAGGGTACTGGGTGGTATGAGGGGATCTGGGAGAGTACTGGGTGGTCGATTATAAAAAATCGTCAACGAGGAATTGTTGCGTCGATTAGTCATTAAAAATATATATATAAAATTATTATATATATATATATATTTTTTTTTTTGCACTGCCTATCTTTGTGAAAGTGGCTTCTCAGCTCTGGTCCAGCCAGCTGAAGACTTCTTAGCTTAACATAACAGACCGACAGTAAGTTTGGGGGAAATGATGGGATAACTGGGGATGTTGTTTGGTCCTGACAAGAGTCTCAAAGCAACTCTGAGGTCATGCTCAATGT
Source organism: Notolepis coatsorum (assembly GCF_963971535.1). NCBI lineage: Eukaryota > Metazoa > Chordata > Actinopteri > Aulopiformes > Paralepididae > Notolepis > Notolepis coatsorum. The sequence goes on along the minus strand of NC_140177.1, from coordinate 122,189,392 downwards.
CCAATCTGTTCCTCTGCTCTGTCTTCAGCTGGACCAGAGCTGAGAAGCCACTTTCACAAAGATAGGTAGTGCAAAAATAAATAAATAAAAAATAATATATATAATTATTATTATTTATTTTTTTATATAATTGTTTTTCAATTAGTCTACTAATCGAAATAATAATCGACAGATTAGTCGACTACCAAAATAGTTGCAGCCCTAGTAGTCATTAGTCATTAGTTGCAGCCCTAGTGCTAAGCTAGGCTAGCTTGCAGCCGAATAACATTCTGCTGAACACACAGAGAGGAAATTAGTATCTACATGTATCTGCTTGTCTGACACTGGAGTTGACAGTAAGCACATTTCCCATGACTTCCGGTTTGGCGAGGAGCAGGTGAGCAGCTGCAGAACAGAGCTCCCGGTCCGAAATTCAAGAAAGGTAATAAAAAGTTATAAAACACGATAAAAAGTAACAACTCGAAGATAAAAGAACGATGACAAGACCCAGTGCACAAAACTCGAGGAGAAGTGAGAGAAGAACGATCCCTGACAAAGAAAATACAACGAAGGGAAAGGTACAACACGAGGGGATGACGCAAGAGGTAAAACAAGCTAACATAACGTTAGACAACAGCTAGGCCTGGCTGGAGGCGAAGCTACAAGCTAACATGGAAGCTAACACGATGAATATGCAAGTTAGCATTCGGATCAGGCTAGAAGCAATACAGAACGCTAACGATGCTAACATGCAAACCAACACGCAGACCGGACTCGATGCAATACAGAATATTCAGAGGAGCATGGAGGCTAATTCGAAAGAAATAAAACAAATGGCCCCCAGAAGAAGGACAAAGAGACACTGGATACACCCGGACCAACCAGGACTCGGGCACAGAGCCAACCGGACCATCCGAGATGCAAGCACGGAGATCGCCCAGACCGGCCAAGATGCGAGCATTGAGGCCACACACACCAACCGGGATTCGAGCGCCGAGATCAACCAGACCAGCCAGGATTCAAATAACGAGATCTCACATACCAAACAGGACTCGAGCGCTGGGGTCACACACACCGACCAAGATTCAATACCACATATGCATATTATTTGATAATGAATAGATGTTATGACTCGAGACACACTACAAATACCATACAAATAAATGAGAATACAGACGAGGTAAACACATTAGTTGGGAAAAATTGGGTCTTGATTCGGGACATATAATATAAATATCACATACTAGACTAAACTGAAGACACTAACACACATGACGCACAACTAAGACGGCGGGGAACAGAGGAAACACATTCGGAGACCTGACCTGGAGCTTTGGAACTGTACTATCATATGTATGAAAGATACAAATTAAAATAAAATGTTGGACAATAATAGGGGCATAGGAGAATCCCCATTGGGGATATCTGTCATTATAGGAGGGGCCCTCTCCAGGAGAGCCTTACCCCTCCAGCCCGCCAACGGGGGTAAGAAACCTGGGAGTTATGTTAGGATAGAGGTTGCTTTAAATGTGCCCATGGACATTTGTGAAGGACAAGAATAAAAAAAATGTTGGACAATAATAGAGGCTTGGAGAATCTCCATTGGGGATATCTCCATCACTAGGGGAGATATCATATTTTAAGTCATGTTAAAATAGCTGTTGCTATAAATGTACATAGTGATATCATATCAGTGACATGGGAGGTACAGGAGTGGGCGGGCTTTGTTCAGTGGGAGGGAATGTCGGGGGGAGAGACCATCGCTCCGGCGGTTCGACCCGGGAGAGGGGGGCCTTGCGTGTTGTGGGATCGGTACGTGTGGGGTGGGGTCCCGTGGGGCCCTCTGCCGCCGTGGCCTGGGTGGTTTGGTCGCCGGGCCGGGGGTTTGCCGGGCTTGGGGTCGTGGGGGGTCTGGGGGCCATTGAGGCGTGGTGCTCTGGCCTACTGCGGGCCTGGGCTTGGGGTTCTCGGGGGCCTGGCGGTCGTGGCGGGGGCGGGTGGGGGCTATGGGTGCTCGGCTCCGTACATGGTGGACCTGAGATATGGGGGTGTTCTGTTTCTGGGGGAGGAGGGCGGGAGGGGGGGTTTCTCTTAAGGGGGTCAGAGCGGCTGGGCTTAGCCCAGTGGGGTCTTGTGTGTTGTGGGGTCGGTATGCGTGGTGGGGTGGGGTTCTTGGTGACATGGGAGGTAGGAGGCTTGGCTCGGTGGGGGGGGGAGTCCCCTTTCCTCTCCTCTACTGGGCCTGGCCCAATTTAATTCAAGGGACCCGTGTCGCTGGGGGCTCAGCTCCGCGCGTGGCGGACTTGGGATATCGGGGAGTCCTACGGGCTTAGCTCAGTGGGTGGGACTGTCGGGGGAGGGGGGCCATCGTTTCGGCGGTTCGGCCCGGGAGAGTGGGGTCTTGTATGTTATGTGGTTGATGTGCGTGGGGTGGGGTTCTTGGCTTGGCTCGGTGGGGGGGAGTCGCTCCTTCCCCTCAACTGAGCCTAGCCCAATTTAATTCAAGGGTCCTGTCGCTGGGTGCTTGGCCCCGGGTATAGCAGACCTGGGATATGGGGGAGTCCCATTTCTTAGGGTGGATGGCGGGAGGGGGGGGGGTCCCTCTTAAGGGTGATTGGGCTGCTGAACACAGTCATTATATAGGAATCCAAGGGACCCATTTCAATGTATTGTTTGTTATGTGTTTGATGTCATTTTAAGTATTGTCTAAGTGTTGTATGTCCATAAATGTAAATACAAATTTAAGTTTAAAAAAAGAAAAGCACATTTCCCATAATGTTGGTGTGTTCCTTTAACTTTTTTATTTTGTGGTCCCTTGCTGTCACTGTTATCTGAAGATGCTCTTGATGAAACCGTGTGTTGTGGTTTGTAATGCGACCCCAATAGCACGACACAGACAGGTAATCAAAGTTAGCCAAAACAAGGGCATGATTTATTATACAGAAAAAGTGGCACTGAGCCTTTAACACTTTGAGCGCCACTCACGGCAAACTCGTGTTTACGATAGTTACGTTGAAAGCCACTCACGAGATTTCTCGGAATTATTATTATTATTATTTTTTAGCGATCTGAAATCATATTGCATCACGCGAGCCTACCCTAGCCTACCCAAGGGCTGCCGGCGATCAGATGTGAAAAAAGCGCCCCCTATCGTCTCCCAGATGGTAAATCACCCTTTTGGAATGGACTCAATGAAAATGGATGGGGGGAAAAAAAAGATTCCAGTCCACATTTTCCAGTCCACTGATGCAGCCGGAGTTACCAGAGTTCATTCTGGATCCTCTGAGCCCCGCGGATCATGAGTTCTACTGTATACACGTTAGATCTATACACTTATCGATTTTTTCGAATGGTGATCAGGAATTGGAATATACCATTTGGATACCATCTGATGTCAGGTAAGGAATCTATGTTATCAGTGTTAGGATAATCAGACTCGTTTTCGAGGAGATATAAGCTTTTTTGTGATATGTGCTCTATCTGTTTCACTGTAAAATCCATGAGGAAATGAAAGCAGTTATTATCAGCGCGCGGCTCGTATACTATTGATCATCTAGCGTTTATTTGAAAACGATTCATAAATAGGCAGACAAATATCAACGTTCTGGAATATTCCAGTAAAAGGCGATTATCACAGAATGGGCTGTTTTTCACCTGAAAACGGGTGCTTTTCAAAATGCTCTCAAACGGAAATGAAGCGATAAAAAACCAATCTGCCTTGACAACACTGACTGGAAAATGATTATTTGATAAGCGACGGGCAGATTAGACACATAATTAGAAGCCATAATTTAAAACATAGATTAGGCGATATTAACGTTAACATTGGGAGTGGACCCTGGCATTCAAGGGGGTAAAAAGGAAAACACGGTGTGACGCTCAAAGTGTTAAGGGGGAAAAAACACTAAAGTCCAATAACACAAAAAAAAGGCGGCACTGTGCCTTTAACGGGCGAACAGGCAGGAAAAAAGTTACAGGAATCCTCTGGAACACGGGCAAACAGTAACCAGGAATCTTCTTCCTCACGGGCAAAAAGTAAGCAGGAATCTTCTTCCTCCCGACCAGAACGCTGCCGACGGGCAACGCAGCAAACAGGGGGTCTGAGGGGAGCGGGGTGAGAACACAGGCATCCTCCCATGGAGTAATAGAGAGCGATGGCGATCCTCACCCCAGGAACGAGGTCCATGTAGAGGGGGTAGGGAAATAGCCGGCACGACATCTGGAGTGGGAACACTGGGATCCTCCCGTGGAGTAATAGAGAGCGAAGACGGTGTCCTACTCCAGGAAACGGTGACAGGTGGTGATGTACAGGGGTGGCACGACGTCTCACGCCGGAGACGTGGCAGTAGATGGTAGTGAAGTGGATTCCCAAGCTGTCCTGTTCTGCTCTGATCAGTAACCGGGTTGCTGGTACTCTGCGTTGTGATTCAATACCTTAAAGCTCTGGGAATCACTTCTGTTCAAACTGAACAGTGCAGGCAGAAGGAATTAGGAGGAAGGTAGTTTAACAGTTGTTTAATCAAAGTTTAAGAGTGTATACAAATTACAATAAGAAAATGCTATAGTTGTTGATCACAAACACTATGCCGTAAGTGATAACAACCAGACTAATATTACAGTATAAAGAATGATAGTTGATAAGTTGTTGCTGGTCTTTGTTGTCTTGGCTAGTGAACAAAGAGTTGATTTTCCCTCCAAGAAGTTCCTTTGTCCTTCTGCTGCCTGCTGAAGATGGGTGAGATGGTAGGTGAGGTCTTGTCCTTGTGGTGTGGTTGTTTCAGAGTCCTCTCCTCCATCACACACAGATCTTATAGCCAGGCCCAGTGTCTCGGAGTTGATGACATCATCACATTAGTTCCTCCAATCACAAGCCTGCTAAGCTTGTATTTGAAAAATAGGGGTTTGGCTTATAGGCCAAACCCTCTTCACATTTACCCAGAGAAAATTTTCCCTATATTTTTTACTTAAACACATTACTTGACTTGTTAATACTTTGATGAACCTCAAGATATATTGATTACCTAAACACAGATATATTTCTTTATCACTAAGTCTGTTGACTTTAGTCATTCTTTTAGAATAGAATATTAATCAATACCATATAGAACAAGCTTAATAGAATACAAATCAATACCATATAGAACAAGCTTAATAGAATACAAATCAATACCATATAGAACAATCAATTAATCATATTGAACCTAAATGAAAACAGAACAGGCACATTAACTAATTGTAGACATTTAAGTATGACCAAACCTAATTATATTGTAACTTACTTCAATGACTTAATTCAAGATTATAAGTACAATATACCAGGAAATAGTTAGCTTGTTTGGATTTCAATAGTGATCTTCTCTGTGTGTGTGTGTGTGTGTGTGTATGTGTATTTGAAAATGTGTGTGTGTGAGTGTGTGTGTGTGTGTGTGTGTGACTATGTGTGTGTGAGTGTGTGAGTGTGGGTGTGTCTGTGTGTGTGACTATGTGTGTGTGTGTGTGACAGGAAACTCCAGCGAGATAACATGTTTATGTGACCTTTTGGTCTTTGGCAGACCAGTTGGCTCTTTGATGTCTCCTAAAAGGAGACATGTTTCTCTAGAATTGCCTGCCCTTTGTCTTACCCACCCCCTAAAGGGAAGCAAGTATTACCCCAGCTGCCACTATATGCAAATGCCCTCCTGGGGTGACAATGGCAATCAGTCTATGTAAACACACACACAATCTATGAATTATTGTTTTGAGAGCCAAGTATTTCTACACATTAGTTAATCATGAGTCTATGTTTGGGAATTTACCACAGTTCCCCACTTGGATAGTTTACCTATCCTTAATATGTCAAACATAGATATCAATCTCTACACACTACTATCTAGATAACACTTAAGACATTTTAAATCATATTAGGATAAAATATATCATGTGATTTGCCACACTCAGATCCTAAAATTCAAATTAGCCATTTCAGTTTTTGTGATCATTTGTTGCTCAGAGCTGATGCAGTATCACGACTGCTGGGTGCAACTGCTCCCATTTTTGGAGGTGGAATTTAGAAAGCAAATTGCCTTTCCCATCACACTCCATCTTCTGTCAAGAACATCTTGACTATTAGGGGGTAGAGCCCCCTGCTGTATCTTCTATTGCTGTCACAGCGGTGGGGAGGTCGTTGCTGGCTGCCCAACCCCCGTTGACCCTCAGATTAGTGGAAGAGGTTTGTTTCTCCTCCCCTCCTTAGACGACCTGGTGGTCGATAGGGGCGATAGCAGCTCCCCCCCTTCGCTTGTTGACCCCCTGGTCAATAGTTGAGGCCTTGCTTCTGTTGACAGCCGGAGTTGTTGCTGAGGCCTAGCCGCCTGTCTCCTCGTTGGTTGTCTGTCGTTTCCCTCTGAAGCCTCAAGACTCGGTCACTGCGTTGGCCAAGACTCTCCCGGCCCGAGAGGTAGGCGTCTCCTGGTTCTCCGCAGTGTTGTGGTTCCCCATGGAACCGCTGGGTAGACACTAGCCAGTGTCCTGCATCAACAGTTCCGATGGAGTCCTCGGTCTTCCTTGTACCATTCTCTGATGACTGCGGATCCCCCAATCTCCCATCCGTATCCTGTAGTGAATATATATCCTTCGGGGGACAGTGCAGGTCACTTCTACCACAACAATTGATTGAGAATCCATAATTTCCATCCCTCAGACTCTCTTTACTGGTCTGAGCTTTGACAACTTTCTTTTCCAAATCATTTATCTATATATTTCATGGTTTTTAGATCATTAATTTTCAAAATTCTGAAAAATTCACATGGCTCTCATTATATTATGCTGTCAAAACAGTATACTCCTCCACCTCTCGATGTGAAATACACAATGAAACATCGTTACCGTCTTCCTCTGGTTTTGGACAGCTGCACCCCGGACCGGACAGTCAGCACTGACACATCCACTCTCCCAGTAACCTGTGTGTATGGCAACAAATCACAGACCGCCTTAAACACACATCTCCCATACCACAAGCCAGTTATCAATTGCACATGTTCACACCCTACACAAGACTAATTCGGCCAATAGCGACCAAATCTATTGAGCTTCATTAATGTACAGAGAATCATGCTTCCCAACCCTATCACCAACCACGACACACCCCCAGCCCCTAAAACTGGGTATTCAATGGGCGGAGAACAAAAATCCATAACTAGCTCATGTTCCTTCACTTTGTTCCCAGTCCATTTTACAGACATATACTACCCCGTCCTGATGTGTCGAGATCACTCCCAGCTTGCCAGGTACCCTAAGAAAAAACACACAGAAAGAAAGAAAACAGAAAACAAAACACAAAGAAACCGCTGCCAAACCAATAAATGAAAAAATAAACCAAACTTGTGAGCTTCTTCTTTTTTCTTCTGAGCTCATTTTTAACTTAAGAAACAAAAAGGGAAATCAAACGAATAAACAAAATGTACGCTCCCGGCCTAAGTCAGGAATTGCTCGTAACACACTAGAAAAGAGAAGTAAAAATAAAAGTAAATAAACACCTATCCTATTGCTCATAACTGTTAATACGCTTCTTATCAATACTATAAAATACTAGAAACAACTATGAGTCTTTTTAATTTCTTAACCATGCAGTCCACCCCTTGATCAATCCGAATGTTGACCGAGCATGGATAATTTACTGATCACTAGCTGCCGCAGTGTCACATCATCACACTGTCTAATATTGATTAACTGTTTAACATAATTTGATCCTCTTGTTAGTCTGATTAGTTCATGCATTTGTCAGTCACCCATACATCCGTTTTTAGTAACTTTCATTCATAATCTAATCACCTAACACCTCTATTTATTTTTTATTTTTTATCCTAATCTAATTAGGAGCATATTTTATCATTCAATATATCCCACCTCTACCCTAGTCAGTTGCATATATTTTTATTCTGCCGGTGGCCTCTGCAGACATGACCCTTGAAAATGACCTTTCACTCCACAGCTCCAACAACACTGGCGGTCTCCCCCGGGTTGTGGGACCCGGTGGGTCAGTTGCCTGAGACCGGATGACCCTGGGGTCATCGGGCCCAGAACATGTCCTGGTGGTATGCCATCATCGCCATGGTTCCCTGGAGCCTGTTCGGAGGAGAAAGCCACGTACCTATTTGGTCCAGTCACAGTTCCTTGAGAGGGGCCCGTGGTTGGGAGGGGCCCGCCACCTGTTTCGGTACAAACACGCCCTGTTATGGATAGATGGTCCCGCTCTACACAGTCCCGAGAAATGTGTCCGAGGGTCCCACACGTCCAACAATGCACCTGCCGCACACGGTAGCCATTCGGAATCCTGCCTCTGCCTCTACCTTTTCCTCGTGGTTGCCACCTCGTGGGTGGTCTTATTGGGGTTTGTTGTTGTTCCGGCACGGGACCCCCTTGTGGCCCCAACTGGGCCTGTCTCTGGCCATCTGGTTCTCCAGAGGGAGAGGGAGAGAGGCGATTGGAACCTGTCTCCCCTCCGGGCTGTGTGGACTGGAGTAGGCCTTGGAGATAGTCCACTACCCGTCTAGCCTCGGCTAGCTGTTCTTCGAGAGGGAGGCACGTCTGTAACTGGCAGTCATCTGCAACGGACACTTCAGCGTGGATTGACTCGGGTAATACAGCTGTCTCTGGGTCGCTTGCTGCAACGACTCCCTGTGGCGGAGTAAAAGACATTATTTCCAGTCCCTCCGTCTCACTGGACACTAGAGGGGAGTCGATCAAATTCCAGTCAATCAAGTTAACGTCCAATTCGGTCAATGTAATGTCTGCAGAGGTTATCGGCACTATCTTGATTTGGGTACGCATTCTATACCGGCCTCCTTTAACTACAAGGTTCTGTAATGGCCTGAATATCTTTGGCCATCTTTTCGTCACTTTTATTGTGACATCTCCAGTCGTTGAAATAGACAGATTGTCTACCCTTCCTATGGTCAGTGCATCTAACCCTCCGGTTGCTCCTATCTGTGTATTTTCCATTCTCACTTTACTTCAAACATTCGTAACGTCACCGTTTGGAAAGCAAGTTTCTCTGTATTCAAACTATTTTTACCAAACTTGAGTTAATTTCACTCACACTTCTATATTGGTGTAAACAGGAATTGATAATCTCGGTCTTGTGATACTATACCCCCTGACTGTCAACAGTCTCTTTGATTTCCCTGTTGGGGTTCGGAATTGTCAGCGCTGGCCATCCGTCCTGGAGCAGCTGTGAAAAGAGAAGCAAAAAATACACTTAATTATCAGTGATATTTCCCATTCACAATCCATCATTTGTCTTTAAGCATGGAATGTCAGGCATCTCCTATACTAAGATCACTTGAAAGCATTTGTGCAATTTTCGTTTTTGATTTATCAATGACACAGCCTTAATCTTTTTCCAGTTGTCTCCATTGGAAACTCAGACTCTTAATCCTGTTATGATCCTCCTTAACACAACTCCGGGGAACTTATTTTTCATCAGCCGTTTCCTCCTGTTGGTCAATCAGAAATTCGTTATTTACAGCCTATCATTTCTAAACATCTGTATCGGACATGGTAATTTAGGTGAATTATCTCACTTTTACTCTAATCGTTCTTTGCAAATGACTATGTGTATGTGTAACTATATTTATTTCTGTCCGTGAAAGCCTAGTATGTATTTCGCTCATATTACATTATACATATCAGTAACATACATATTTTCCATTCATAATCTCTCACACAGTTACTATACTTCCCCCGTAACACCTAACCCTTTAGGTGTTAAAATAACGCGCTCCTCACGGGAACAGAAATCAATTTCCAGTGCCTTATGTCACCGAAGTCCCCGTGCATTTAGAACAGTGTCACACAACCCGTTCATAACCACAGGCGGCGACACCATCCCCACATTGAAAATCCTGCCGACCAATGACATTCCACTGGCCAACTCGTCCAGTGGCCCACGGCATCACCCCCAGTTTCGAACCTGGAATGCGAAACCCCGGGCCCCCTACTCAAGGATAATCAAAGATCATTCCACTCACAACCACTGCCACACACATACAGCACCTCACTCAACCACCGTAACCAGTCACCCAAATACCCACACACAATATAACCCGACGCGCGTAGTGTGGCAGCGAGCCTTTGACGAGCGCACGCATAGCGCACCCCCGTTAATGCGCGGTGGCAGACAGCGAGCCCACCCCCGCCACGACGTTTAGCAGTCCCCGTACCCCTGGTAAAATGAAAACTGTGCGCAGTGTGTCAGCGAGCACCGACGAGTCGCACACAGCGCACAAAGCGTGGAGGCAGACAGTGAGCCACGACGAACTGTCTACCCACACCCCCATCGCAGGCGCAGCCGAGTAGAGTAATTATGCTCCGACTTACGGCCCACCAACATGAACTGACACGGAGCCCCCGTCCAAATGTAAGGAAAGAAGTACGAGCGCTTTGTCGAACAAAGCGTAGCGCCAACGCCAGCCAACACCACTGCCAGCACTAGAAATTCCCTAAAAACAACAATAAAACTGAATATGGAACAACAACATACACATAATAAGTCCCAAACTCAGCCTACCGCCTTCGAAACCTTACAGTAAACAGCAATAAACAATATACCTAGCACTACACCGCGTTTGAAACCCATAAAAAAAAACTCTATATACAGGCCCTAAACTAGGAGAGAAAGAGAAAGCGTTTCGGGGGGGGGGAACATATGGAAGAGAGGCGGCGTTGGAATGAGGGGAGTGAGCGAGAGGGGGGGGGGTAAGAGAGAGAGAGAGAGAGGGAGAGGGAAAGAGGGGGGGAGGTGAGAGGGAGAGAGGCGAAAGGGAGAGGGAGGGAGGAGGGCGAGAGAAGGAAAGAAAGAGAGGGGGGGTGAAAGAGAAAGAGAGAGAGGGAGAGGAGGGGAAGAGGGGGGGAGGTGAGAGGGAGAGGGAGAGAGGGGGGAGGTGAAAGGGAGAGGGAGGGAGGAGGGTGAGAGAAGGAAAGAAAGAGAGGGGGGGGGTGAAAGGGAGAGGGAGGGAGGAGGGTGAGAGAAGGAAAGAAAGAGAGGGGGGTGAAAGAGAAAGAGAGAGATGGAGAGGAGGTGAGAGAGAGAGGGAGAGAGGGGGGGAGGGTGAGAGAAGGAAAGAAAGAGAGGGGGTGGGTGAACGGGAGAGGGAGGGAGGAGGGCGAGAGAAGGAAAGAAAGATAGTGGGGGGTGAAAGAGAAAGAGAGAGAGGGAGAGGAGGGGAAGAGGGGGGGAGGTGAGAGGGAGAGGGAGAGAGGCGGAAAGGGAGAGGGAGGGAGGAGAGGTGAGAGGGAAGGAAAGAGAGGGGGGGGGTGAAAGAGAAAGAGAAAGAGAGAGAGAGGGAAGGGAGGTGATAGGGAGAGAGAGAGAGAGAAAGAGAGAGAGAGAGAGAGAGAGAAAGAGAGAGATAGAGAGAGGGAGGGAGGTGAGCGGGAGAGGGAGAGAGAGGAAGAGAGAGAGAGAGAGAGAGAGAGAAAGAGAGAGAGAAAGAGAGAGAGAGAGAGAGAGAGTGGGGGAGAAAGAGAAGAGAGGGGGAGAGAGAGTGTACAATGAAAACGTTCTGTGAGCAGAATCCAAACATATTCATCCTGTCCACTTCTGCCCCCTACTGTATTCCTAAATAAACTCCACCTTCCCCTTAACAATGGACGCTCGGTGCCCTCCCAAGATGGACGCCGGCGCCCCTCCCAAGATGGACGCTCGGTGCCCCCTACTCAAGATGGCCGCTCGGAGCCCCTACCAAGATGGCCGTCCGACCGCGCACCCTTACGACGTCACAACCGGCGACCGCTTTAGCCGTTAGCGGGGCTAGGTAGCATTAGCTTAGCTTCTCCCATGATCCCATAAAAACGCTCCCCAACGACCCGTTCCGCCGCGCGGGCCGTCTCCTCGCAACGTTAATACAACACCACATACCCCACAACAGAATCCTATTTCCCTCAAAACGCCAGTGTAGCGATCTAAATATAAATATAAAAACATAATAGCAAAACACTAGTTTGACCCCTCTGTCGTCACTTCCGGCGAGCTTAGAACGACTTCCGGGTCCCCGTCTAGATTATCCCAACCACCTTAAACATTACACATCTAATTTATCCGCCACGAATATGAAAACTTTTAAGTGCCTTTCACATCCCCGTAATCTCAAGACACTATCGATCGACCCTATACATTTGAATTACGTCCACTTTTCCCTCCGTTTGCTCCGGTGCCTCAGAGGCTAAATACAACAGCTAACGGCTGCTGCGTTCCACGGGCCTCGGAAAACCGGCGTTCACCATTACATTTCCCCATGGCCAACCGGTGACTTAAATTACATAATAACACAACCATACTCTCACACGTCCCACCAATCACTCCTAACCATAAACATTCACCAACTATACATTCATACACGCTTCCTAACACAATTAAAAAATACAAAATCAGCATTCACGCACATTACCGTCTCTCGAACGCCGCACAGCGGCGCGACCGGTAAACCTTTCATTAAGTACTATTTTTTGTTACCGCCTAACGCAGTCTAATTTCAACACGCCCGCCGTGCCCAAGGTTTAAACCAGACCTACTTGTGCTAACTCTCTACTTTAGAAAATACTACGCAACGGCGTGCTTTAGCCTCTACTTTTAAGACATACAACGCACAGTGTTTACCTTGGTTTTAACTCTGAGCACGAATCTAAGACATGTTCCTGTTCCCTTACTTGTTCCGACTGGCAGCGGCGTCCCGTTCATTGTGCTAACATTTTACTTTAAAATATACTACGCACGGTGTTTACAGAGCCGCCCTCCCCAGCCAGAACATTCAATTTAATTTTCCCTTACATCATGATTACATGAGGTTAAAGTCTTAGCAACCCCCTCCGTGGTTCGAATAGAGCACCCAAACATTATCACACTCACCTCTTAGTAACTGTTCCAGTCACTCGAAGACGATCGATCGATCAGTTGTTCTCCTCGTCGACCGGCGTGTAGAGAAAAAAAATTTCTTTGTTGTGGTGATAACATGAGCGCCCTGATTCACTGAAGTCCGGCACCAAAATGAAGTGGATTCCCAAGCTGTCCTGTTCTGCTCTGATCAGTAACCGGGTTGCTGGTACTCTGCGTTGTGATTCAATACCTTAAAGCTCTGGGAATCACTTCTGTTCAAACTGAACAGTGCAGGCAGAAGGAATTAGGAGGAAGGTAGTTTAACAGTTGTTTAATCAAAGTTTAAGAGTGTATACAAATTACAATAAGAAAATGCTATAGTTGTTGATCACAAACACTATGCCGTAAGTGATAACAACCAGACTAATATTACAGTATAAAGAATGATAGTTGATAAGTTGTTGCTGGTCTTTGTTGTCTTGGCTAGTGAACAAAGAGTTGATTTTCCCTCCAAGAAGTTCCTTTGTCCTTCTGCTGCCTGCTGAAGATGGGTGAGATGGTAGGTGAGGTCTTGTCCTTGTGGTGTGGTTGTTTCAGAGTCCTCTCCTCCATCACACACAGATCTTATAGCCAGGCCCAGTGTCTCGGAGTTGATGACATCATCACATTAGTTCCTCCAATCACAAGCCTGCTAAGCTTGTATTTGAAAAATAGGGGTTTGGCTTATAGGCCAAACCCTCTTCACATTTACCCAGAGAATATTTTCCCTATATTTTTTACTTAAACACATTACTTGACTTGTTAATACTTTGATGAACCTCAAGATATATTGATTACCTAAACACAGATATATTTCTTTATCACTAAGTCTGTTGACTTTAGTCATTCTTTTAGAATAGAATATTAATCAATACCATATAGAACAAGCTTAATAGAATACAAATCAATACCATATAGAACAAGCTTAATAGAATACAAATCAATACCATATAGAACAATCAATTAATCATATTGAACCTAAATGAAAACAGAACAGGCACATTAACTAATTGTAGACATTTAAGTATGACCAAACCTAATTATATTGTAACTTACTTCAATGACTTAATTCAAGATTATAAGTACAATATACCAGGAAATAGTTAGCTTGTTTGGATTTCAATAGTGATCTTCTCTGTGTGTGTGTGTGTGTGTATGTGTATTTGAAAATGTGTGTGTGTGAGTGTGTGTGTGTGTGTGTGTGTGTGACTATGTGTGTGTGAGTGTGTGAGTGTGGGTGTGTCTGTGTGTGTGACTATGTGTGTGTGTGTGTGACAGGAAACTCCAGCGAGATAACATGTTTATGTGACCTTTTGGTCTTTGGCAGACCAGTTGGCTCTTTGATGTCTCCTAAAAGGAGACATGTTTCTCTAGAATTGCCTGCCCTTTGTCTTACCCACCCGCTAAAGGGAAGCAAGTATTACCCCAGCTGCCACTATATGCAAATGCCCTCCTGGGGTGACAATGGCAATCAGTCTATGTAAACACACACACAATCTATGAATTATTGTTTTGAGAGCCAAGTATTTCTACACATTAGTTAATCATGAGTCTATGTTTGGGAATTTACCACAGTTGTAACAAGAACGACCCGACAAGGAGTGGAGGGGAGTCTGCAATACTCTCCCGAGCTGATTGCAAACTCCTCTCAGGTGCGTGAAGCAGAAAAACGGCACGCCCCCTCGTTGGGCTGCATGCAGAATTCCTCCAGCCCTCACACCGTGAAGGAAATAATCATGACATCCTCTGCCCAGTGTTTTCTTGCCTTTGGTGTGGTCCACTGGTTATTAAGGGTCTCGCTGTATACACTGTATATAAATTTTTCTCAGAAGCTCAAATGCCATTTTCTGTATGTTTTCAGCTTCTGCTGTGAGTTCCTTATATTTCTTACAAGACATGAATGTAATTTGCTTAATATTTCAGTGTTGGTGACAACAGTTCAGCCAACTACTCCTCCTCCATCTACCCTAGACACCACTCAACCAACCACAAATGGAGAAACGCCTTTAGGTGAGTGTAAACCCATAAATGTATTATTATGTCCACGGCAGGTGAGCCTATCCGAGGATATTATGATTCAGTAGTGTCTGTGTGTCGGTGAATCTGTGTGTGTGTTTGTGTTTGTTTGTGTGTTTTTCTGTTTTTGTGTGTGTGAATCCGCGCAATATCTTGCAAACTATAAAGCCGATCAGCCTGTGCTTTGGCGCAGAAAGTTAAAGAGGCACAAGGATTAGTGTGTTGGAATATGTTTATCAGGCAACGGCAAGTATTTTTGGGGAATTAATTGTCTTTCATGTAGTCCTTTTTGTAGTTGTGGTACACCTTTTTATCACCAGAGGGCAAGTTTTTGTGAAGCGGTACCGGGCCGAGAAGTATTTAACGTCGCACAAATAGATCAATACAGTCCGTATTAACACTTTGAGCGCCACGCCTGGTTTTCCTTTTTACCGGCTGAATGCCACCATCGGCGCCAATGTTAACGTTAATATCGCCTAATCTATGTTTTAAATTATGGCTATGTGTCTAATCTGCCCATCGCATTATCACAGACTATTTTCCAGTCAGTGCTGTCAAGGCAGGTTGTTTTTTTATCGCGTCGTTTCCGTTTTCAGAGCATTATGAAAAGCACCCGTTTTCAGGTAAAAAACAGCTCATTCTGGAGCATTCTATGAAAATCGTCTTTTACTGGAATATTCCACAACGTTGATATTCGTCGGCCTTTTTATGAATCGTTTTCAAATAAACGCTAGATGATCAATATTATACGTGCACGCAAGCACATTACGGCCGCGCACAGATAATCGCTCCGTTGATTTCCTCTCGGACTTTTACAGTGAAACCGAAAGAAGACATTTCACAAAACAGCCTATATCTTCATCAAACTTACTCTGATTATCCTAACACTGATAACATAGTCCTTACCTGACATCAGATGGTATCCAACTGGTATATTCCAATTCCTGATCACCATTCGAAAAAATCGATACGTGTATGGATCCAACGCGATACTGTAGAACTCCATGATCAGCGGGGATCTGAGGTTCCAGAATGAACTGTGGTAACCCTGGCTGGATCAGTGGACTGGAAAATGTGGAGTACCGGATTTTTTTCCCCATTCATTTTCATTGAGTCCATTCCAAAATCACTTATGTCATCTGGGAGACGACAGGGGGCGCTTTTTTCCACAATGATCGCCGGTGCCGCTCGGCTATACTCGGGTAGGCTCGGGTGATGCAATATGATTTCAGATCGCTAAAAAAAAAAAAAAAAAAAAAAGAAAAGAGAAATCTGTGGCAAATAAACCCGAGATATCTCGTGAGTGGCACTCAAAGTGTTAAGTGATGTTGTGTTTCTGTTTCAAATGTAGCCAAGAGTAAAGACTAACCCTATCAAAACAGCAGTCAAAGTGTATATTTTCAGCACTACGTTTGTTTAGCAATGATTTTATGTGCTATTAGTGAAATATGAGCTTATAAAAATATCTGCGCATTGCATTGGAAATCCGATTATTTAGACAGTAGAACATGCAAGCAATCATGAAATCGTTGTAGTCAAGAGAAAGAGGAGACTCAGGGCTTTCGATGGACGTCTAAATTTCATAAAACTACACTACCCAGCTCACACCTGCCGATGACAAAAAAACATTTCTTACAAGCATTGACTGGAATATCCTGTTTATATCACAGGTCGAACAAACCTCAACACTATTGCCATAAAATACAACGTATATTTTTTCTTTACCTTTCTGTAAACGTCTAGGAAAAAAAGGCGTCACAATCCGGTCATCTTTGACGCAGCTATCGCCATTGTTAGGATAAGGATTTCAGCTTCTCCTACGTTGCATTCGGAGGAAAGGAATCGATGAGAGACGATGAACTCTTTAACCTCTTGGCTTGGTTTATTTTCAGTTAGACATAGACACCTGTAGCGTGCTGCGTGCACCTGCTACAAGAGAGGCAGGGAGGGAAGAGAACTGAACAGGTGGACACACCCTTTTTATCAGCTTACTGTGAAGACACAAACGTGCGCCTCTACCTTGCGCTTGAGCGCCCCACAGTGTTACAACAACAGTATTGCACTCTTAATATACATTGAACACAACAGTATATCTTGGCACATTTAGTACAACTGAGGCCACTTGTATACATTTACTCTTAACAGCCATTATACAAAAGTAACTGTACTTTTGTACAGTTTCATTTGCGGTCTTTGCTGCCCTCTATCGGGGTGCCTGGTGGTATTAAATCCAGATTTAACTCTGCCATTGGAAAGAGGAAATCTGTGCCGATCCATAGACATAACACTTGGCCATAATAAGGTAATTCATAGGCCTGATATTCTATATTCTATATTCATATTTCATATTGCATGTGTCCGGATGGCAAAATGCAGTACTGTATCTACAAAAAGTCCTGTAAATTATCTGCCCTTTTTTTATTTGCTTAGCTTTTTAGTACACTTGATCTCAAAAAGGTGCTGAATGAGCTCAGCGGCATCTTTTTGCTTTTGGTCAATGTTAGTACCATGTGACTGGTGTGGTATTTCTTACGATGCATTAGCACACCAATATTTGTCACCAGAAAATGGCATCATGCTTAAATATGAATTAAAATAATATTAGTTCAGGTGTGATTTATTTCTATTAATTAAAAGTTACAAAATGTATTAAGACGATAAGATAAGATGATCCTTTATTCATCCCCTTGGGGATAGTCGGGTGTCAACACAGCCAGGGCCGCCTGGGAGAAATGCGAGGCCCTGTGTGAGATTTAACGCAAGCCCCCCCCCCCCCCCCCCCCCCCCCCCCCAAAAGGTTAAAAAAAAAAATTATATATATATATATATATATATATATATATATTTTTTTTTTCATACAGTCAACATATTCTTAAATAATAGCGCTGCCCGAGGCGGGGCATGATACAGTCAACATATAGCAAAAGAGAGAGCGAGAGAGAGCTCCCGTTCTACAGTCAATATACAGTGTACAGAGAGAGAGAGAGAGAGAGAGAGAGAGAGAGAGACACATTGGAAAGAAATTGAAATGCTATTTGGCCCTAAACAGAGAGTACACAGTGGCAGAATACCTGAGCACTGTGACTGAAGATCCTTGACTATACAGACTCAGCGAGCACAGCCTAGCCATCGAGAAAGGCCGCCATAGGCAGACTGTGTGTGTTAGAAAGAGAGAGAGAGAGAGAGAGCATGTGTGTTAGAGAGAGAGCATGTATGAGAGAGAGAGAGAGAGAGAGAGAGAGAGAGAGCATGTGTGTGTGTGTGTTAGAGAGAGAGCATGTATGAGAGATCCAAAAGGACAAAGATCAACACCTAAATCCAAGAGAGAGAGAGAGAGAGAGAGAGAGCGAGAGAGACACATTGGAAAGAAATTGAAATGCTATTTGGCCCTAAACAGAGAGTACACAGTGGCAGAATACTTGAGCACTGTGACTGAAGATCCTTGACTATACAGACTCAGCGAGCACAGCCTAGCCATCGAGAAAGGCCGCCATAGGCAGACTGTGTGTGTTAGAAAGAGAGAGAGAGAGAGAGAGAGAGAGAGAGAGAGAGAGAGAGAGAGCATGTGTGTTAGAGAGAGAGCATGTATGAGAGAGAGAGATAGAGAGAGAGAGAGAGAGAGAGAGAGAGCATGTGTGTGTGTGTGTTAGAGAGAGAGCATGTATGAGAGATCCAAAAGGACAAAGATCAACACTTAAATCCAAAGAGAAGAGGGTCTATACCAGAGAAACCAAAGCAGCAAAGTGCCAATGGCCGACATCAGCTAAATAGGCTAGCCAGGTACTGTGACACCAGGCCACACACAGCTTTGGCCAACGGCCCAACGCTACCCAAGCTACACAAACGACCAAGACATTCACACACAGCACATGTCATATCTCCAAATGTTGTGAAGTAGCATATGTTTTGCCTGGAAAAAAACATCGTTATTAACAAAACATTCGGGAGGGGAAGGAAGGAAGAGTGGGGTAATGTCATGACATTTTCATTAATCTTACCTGCACCAAGGAACGCAGGGCGAAAGGCCGTAACACAGGTCTCCACGTTGACGAAAGGCCTCTCGCTGTCGGGACAAAAATAAGCTGCTGCCAGAGCCTTGTCATGGTGCAGGCCCGACTACATCTTCTGTCAAAGATGATGTCGTAGTCAGAGTGCCAGAACCCCCTGCTATTCTCACGGCTAATGTCAATGGTCGTAGCACAAGCTAACAGCTAACTCAAGGCTAACTGATAGCATCAAACGAACGTTCCCAGCCGAGCGCAGCCGGCAATTAACGTCGAAGCTAAACAGCTAACTGGCTAACAGTTAGCTCAACCAGGCTATCGCTAACCATTAGCTAACGCAGAAGCAAGCTATGCGGCTACATACAGCCAGGTGCTGACACCAGGCACACACCGTTAGCTACTAGTAGTACTATTAGCTAGTCGGCCAGTTTAGCTCCAGAGAGTGAGAGAGAGAGAGAGAGAGAGCGATGTCCACGGCGGGAATAGAATAGAGTTAATAGAATAGGTTAAAAACTCACCAAACGTCCAAGAGGATGGCGACAACCGCGTGGAGTTGACGAAGTTCATCTGCTAAACGACCATCCTCTTCATCCTTGGCTGCAGGTTAGCTAACGCTAGATAGCCTTTAGCTAAGCTAGCTACTAGCCGACATCATCATGGGCCATGGCTATATCCCGACTGCATCATGACAAGGCTCCGGCCATTTGTCCCGCCTTTCGTCAACGTTCCTTGGTGACTGACCGACTGATAGTGACCGACCTTGGCTGGCATAACTAAGCATAATAGTCAAAAGCTGCACGCGCGAAATATTCAAAAGCAGCTGACTCTTCTTCTTCTTCTTCGTTTAAGTTTCCGGCGGCGTACTATGATGTAAGTAACCACTCCCTTCGTTGAAACCAATAGTATGTCTGCTGCAGAGCACCAGAGCTCCAATAGTGACCCAGGTGCAGACCCAGGAACAGGTCAGACACATTCTACAAACGTGTCTAATGTGAAATATATAAGCATATAAGCAAAACTAGATTTTAGGTATGTGATGAAAAAGGGCCTCGCGGGAAGGGGGGCCTCGCAAAAAAAATAAAAAAATAAAAATAAAAAAAAATAAAAAAAAAATAAATAAAAAATATTTTTTTTTTATTTTTTTTTATTATTTTTTTTGCGAGGACCCCCTTCCCGCGAGGCCCTGTGCGACCGCACTGCTCGCACACCCCCTGAGGCGGCCCTGAACGCAGCATGGGGGGGGGGGGGGGATACAGGGTGGGCGATACATAGCTTCACAGTCCTATACAGTCCAGTATCTATATACACTATAGATACACTTAAAGTATAGATACAAACACAAGATAGTCCAGTGACTAAACCAACATTACTTATTGAATCATAATATTAATCATAGTGTTGTGGACCAATACCTTTTTAGCATTTATGCAGTTTCCACTATGTGTATTACATTTTCTTAAAGGTATCGGAAATGTATGCCTCAATAATAATCTCTTATCAGTGCTGATTTGGAGTGCCAAGTTATGTATCCATGATTTGAGTAAGCAAAGTACAATAATTCTGTTAATAATGTGGATGACTTATTGATTTATTGATGTCAGCAATTAAAACTAAGTTTTATACTAGTGCTGTCAAACGATTAAAATATTTAACTCGATTAATCGCATGATTGTCCATAGTTAACTCGCGATTAATCGCAAATTAATCGCATTTTTATTTTTTGAATTTTTCTTACCTTAAACGGATCTTTTTCAAGTTCCAAGTTTTAATACTCTTATCAACATGCGAGTCAACAAATGCTTGCTTTATGCAGCCATTTAACACAAAAGGATGACCCACATGCATTGCAAATTTGCATCAAATTCAAAACAGAGTGATGCACAAAATAACTTAAAAGAAAATAATAATTTAAAACAATGAATATTGTGCATGAAATAATAGGGGAAAGAAAACGTTAGGAACTTGTTACATTCTGATAACTCACCCCCTGCCCCCCCCCCCCTCTCTCACACACACACACACACACACACACACACACACACACACACACACACACACACACACACACACACACACACACACACACACACACACACACACACACACACACACACACACACACACACACACACACACACACACACACACACACACACTCTCCCAGCTCTCTTTCTCTCTTGCCCCTTCCTCATCTCTCTCACCCCCCTCTCTCTCTATATCTCACACACACACACACACAAACACACACACACACACACACACACACACACACACACACACACACACACACACACACACACACACACACACACACACACACACACACACACACACACACACACACACACACACTTCAGAAACAAACATAGTATCAATGAGAGCATCAATAATACACCTGAGTGAAGTCTAGTAAAAAAAAAAAAAAAAAAAAAAAAAAAAAAAAAATGAATCTTGAGTTAAAAAAATTAGTGGCATTAATAGAATCAGGAGTTAACGCGTTAATATCGCGTTAACTTTGACAGCCTTATTTTATACACAAAGAAAAAGTGGTAATCACATTTGTAAATGTTATGGCTCATTAACACTAGCACAGCCGACAAGGGGTCAAATGACCCCTAGGCATTTTCAATAAATGTATCCTCGTCACTCGGTCGAGCTCCAGCTCTGTCACTCAATGACTTTTCCTAAAAGTACCTGTTTTATCTGGCACGGAAATTTCAAAATGACTTCAGGAAAATGTAATTAGAACGTTATTCCACATATGGGCCGTTGGAACAGACAAAAGTCACAGCACTTTGCGAGCGTCTAGCGCAGGGGTGGCCAGCCCATGGCTCGTGAGCTGCATGTGGCTCTTTGCCTATCAATGTGTGGCTCTTCCATCCCAAAAAAATAAAAAAATTATATTTGACATTTATTTAATTTAAAATGTTAAAAAAAAATTATGTCACTCAAACCTACATTTCATTGTGGTAAACCTCATATTTTTATATTCAGAGGTAATTATATAGTTTACACTGTTTATTTTTCTCATATTTCTCATAATATGCTGTTGGGTCATCTGACCCGTTCCTGGCGGGAATTAGTGGCATTTTCTCCATGGCTGTGCTAGTGTTAAAGTACTGAATTTTGCCATCCGGACACAAGCTATTTGAATTATAATGCAATTTGAATATATAATATAGAAAATCAGGCATATAAATTACCTTATTATGACCAAGTCATACATCTATACAATCTCCTCTTTCCGATGGCAGTGTTAAATCTGGATTTAGTCATTTCCTCGCGTGACTACTCACCTTTTTCCGATGCAATACACAGAGAATTCACATTATTCAGAGAAACTTTTAAATCATTGGTAAACAAACGTAGTACTGAAAATATACACTTTGACTGCTGTTTTGATAGGGTTAGGGTCTTTACTCTTGGCTACATTTGAAAAAGTAACACAACATTAATGAATATGATCTGTATTGATCGATTCATGACGAGGACAGCAGGGTCCACCAATTGGCTTAACAGGTTGTGTCATTGTTTGTCAACAGGGTATGTGCTTGGATTGAGGATGAAACTGAGCTCGCTGACTGAGTTGACAGACTCTTACATAAGCAACGTTGTCTTAGATCAGGTAACATTATTGTTGTTCTACTTAACACCATTCATTGTTATTATTATATTTCTTTCATAGAGGAAGTTGTGACATCACAGCCTGATCTTGCCTAAAATATGTAAATAAAGTGCTAATCAACCACAGAAAAAAAGGTACATATTATATGTTATGTTATAGCCATAAGTAATATATTGACATAATTACGAAAATGTACAATGTGTATTTATTTATTACATATAAGTACATATATAAAATATTCAAAACGTTTGAGCTCACCTGCTGGGGAACAAACCCGGTGTTCAACCAAACGTAAACATAACTTATACAAGACGTAAATATATTACTTATGGTTATAACATAATGTACATTATGTATCTTTTTTCCTGTGGTCTATTAATAATACATATATCATATATATTATATATATGAATACATCCTTCATGAGTTCATATTCATCATTTGGGAGTACTACATGTATCTCAATTACTAGTTTAATTACAATTTGCAGTAGTTGGGTGGTATAGTTTAACTATATTAAAATCTCAGTAACTTTTACAGTAGTTGAGTGCTTGTGTAAAAGTCCCGGCCACTTAGGAGACATATAGAGTGTTTTCATCCTACTGGCACCATTTTTAATGCGTCTATTATTCTATGCGTCTAATAATTATTTTTAGCATCTTTGATAAAGAATAACATTATGTGTGTGTGTGTGTGTGTGTGTGTGTGTGTGTGTGTGTGTGTGTGTGTGTGTGTGTGTGTGTGTGTGTGTGTGTGTGTGTGTGTGTGTGTGTGTGTGTGTGTGTGTGTGTGTGTGTGTGTGTGTGTGTGTGTGTGTGTGTGTGTGTGTGTGTGTGTGTGTGTGTGTGTGTGTGTGTGTGTGTGTGTGTGTGTGTTGATCCAGATACGTACAGAGCTGATAAACCTAGGGCTGCCATCAGATTTCACCCTCCGTCTTCAATTTGTTCAGAGATGACCTTCCTCCCTGGGTGGAGGAAGAAGAGTTGTTTGAGGAGGAGGAGGAGGAGGAGGAGGAGGAGGAGGAGGAGGAGGAAATTAACAAAGATCAAATGGAATCCCTTACAAAAAATATCATGATACTACCAGCTATTAGGGCTGTCACATTATATTCGAATATCGAATTAAATGTCGAATTTACATAAAACACCAGATTCTAACATGAACGGAGAAAAAACTGAGTTTCGCGACATGCAATGTCGGAAAGTGTTGTTGTTGCTGGCAGTTGGCGCGAGTGTTTGAACGTCTTATCTTGTGAAGTTATTATACACAATATTGGCGACGAGGATTATGGATTCTTTACTCTCACATCTCTCTCCTGGCGAGTCACCAATTCTGTGCATTCACTGGCTGGAATCTTTAGACACATTCATAATAGCCGCCGGGCTAGCCGATGCCAAAGACGTGAGGAAGAGAGCCCTGCTAATATGAGGGACAACGGATTTTTCGGACTCTCGGAAATGCACATAATTATGGGGATTGTATCACGCTGCTGTCTGGAGTCTGGACATTTCTCTGCTCGACAGAACGTGATGCTCCGGCGGATTGTTTTTCGTCAACGACGACAGTAGGCGGGTGAGTCGGTCCAAATAATTACTGGTCATGGTTATTTTTAGTCTTGCAATTTTAAAGACCTTTTTTGACACTGAAATTCGAATTCGAACTCATCTACAATTCTGCAACGAATATCGAATTTGATTTTTTTTTAAGTGACAGCCCTACCAGCTATACAAGGCAATATACTACTAACCATACAAGGCAATACTACTAACTATACTAGGCCATACTACTAACTATACTAGGCAATACTACTAACTATACTAGCAAATACTACTTAGTGCAGCATGTACACTATCAAAATAAAATTGTTCTGAAACCTCAGAGGTGATGTAAACTACTGTATGCTGCCACCAGCTAGGGCTTGATTGTTGCTATGGATTCGTTCTTACTGCGGTGAAAAAGCAATGTATCCCCACGGTTCGCCGGTTCACCGCCAAGGCCAACGGCAAGTTTTTCAGTGAAAATGATTGAATGAAAACGTAATGATGGTAACTAATCGATAATTATTGTGTTTATATGATAAGCTTACATCACACACCATATGCACTCCTGTAACTTTCACTAGCAAAATGATGGTAATGAGCTCAACCCTAGTAGGTAGGGATGACCGTGGTGTTGTGGTTATCGTCACAGCTCTACTACCGACCAGAGGAAATCTAATCATTAGACAGCTGCCATTTATAGACTTCCAACTTATGCAATCCTCTCACAAACACCAGTTCTCATTTCCTGGTTTCAAAACATGATTAAGTTGTTTCAAACCACTCTCCTCAAAATACAATATATAGGCAAGCACACAGGCTGCATTCACCGCATGAAAGCCAATCATGACCTCCCAATCCAATGACATCACTTCCCCTTTGTGGGACCCAATTTCAATGTTTACTAAAAGTTAAATGATACAATGACTCATTGGCCTTGGCCAAAAAAAAAAAAAAAAAAAACATTTATATTACATGCATGGTGTTCGGGTCCTGTATGTAAGAAAAGTGTGAAAACAAAAGTGTGTAAATTGTAAGTGAAAACAAGTAAACATGGTAAAAAGGTTAATAAAAAGGTTCACTGTGTACCTTCACTGTCTGCGTACATCTTGTTTCATTCATATTTTTCAAGATAAATGTGATTTATTCCATTCATGTCTTGATTATAACAGATTATTTTATTTTACAGGAATCACATTTTATCCCAAAAAAAGAATAGCCTATCAATCGATTTAATTATTGAATCACATTTGTTTTTATGTATACATTTCACATTTTATGTACCTAATCTTTGACATGTTTAATACTCTTATCAACATGGAAGCGAACAGATATAATTGCTTTATGCAAATGTATGTTTATTAGATAAAGTAAATCATTAAAATGGTAAATGGACTGCATTTATATAATGCTTTTATCCAACTTATGCCTCACCCATTAACTCACACATTCACTGACGGCGGATACAACCATGCAAGGTGCTGCCAACCTGCTCAGGGGTTCTGTTTCATTAGGGGCTCTGCTTGGCATCACTACTGCACTATCTCGCGTACGTGCACGCGTACTGAATAAACCACAAATGTACCTCTAATACCAGTATTAGTCTGACCACACCCCTCATCAGCTTACCTTCATAAGCAGGTGTGTGGTCACCTGCTCTCCTCCTTCTCGCTTTCACCACAAGGAAGAAGTGCCTCGGTAGATCCCCACACTTGACACCATGATGGAAGAAAGGTTTAGGAGCAGCTTTGGGAAACAAGGATACGTTGACATCATATCTTTATTTTCTCTCTCACTATTTTCGAGAAAATACGGCGATATTGTCTTCGTACTGGAGTGTCTGGAAGATGATGATCATTCT
The DNA here is from genome assembly GCF_963971535.1 of Notolepis coatsorum. Classification (NCBI taxonomy): domain Eukaryota; kingdom Metazoa; phylum Chordata; class Actinopteri; order Aulopiformes; family Paralepididae; genus Notolepis; species Notolepis coatsorum. The sequence continues at coordinate 122,163,480 of NC_140177.1, read as the reverse complement.
AAAAACCCTCCACCGGTTTTCGTATTGGGAGCACGCCGCTGCATGCTTCTCAACTGCAGTTCCTTGCTGTGTTTGTTGGGGTGAAACCTGTCAGGCCACAGCTGAACTGTCGGACATGCCGCTGTTGTGAGAAGCGGTGCGTTCCAGGTTGGGTGAGTAGTGTTTGCTGGCGGGCTCCACTTGTCTGTTAGTGCTATGGGGGCTACTTGACAAAGTTTATGGAAACCGGCCCCAGACTAGGGTCCTTTGTTCAGCCACCTAGGCGACAGAAGGCCTTGGTCTGGAGACCATTATAGTTTTAACTAGTGGGCCGCGACCATTGACACTGGTGATCCCTGTGTGTTCTGGACGAGTGGATTCTCTCTGTCACCGTGTTAAGGCCCCATCTTTCATATCCAAATGAGAGTATTCCTTCACGAGGGGATATGTGCATGTAATGTGCGATAGCGGCAGATTCATGTTCAAAGTCAGCTACACAGGCCAGTTGGTACTGTGCTGATCCGTCGGATGTGGTAATGTCACCGTTGTGAAGCGGTGTTGACATCTTGTTTTCTCTTTTCTCTTAAAAAGTGAGGAGAGGTTCAGAACGGCGGCCTGTCTGGGTGAGTGTTATGTCATTGTTTACATGTTCATAGCTTACGGTTAGCCGGTCAGCTGTTAACTGCTGCGTTAGCCTGCTGGATCGCTGCATGGCCTGCTTAAGGCCTACTATTAGCCAGTCAGCTGTTAGCTGCGGGGCTAGCATGTCGTGGTCGCTAGGTGACGTTAGCTTGCTGCTATGGCCATGGCCTGGTGCGGGGTAGCTTAGCTTCTCGCGCGCCGCCGGGAGCTCGCTTCTGATCGCGTGCGTCGTTAGATCGGCGTCTCGCGAGCAGAAGCAATAGCACCCGAACGGTTGGAGCAGCCGTTAGCTTGATGCTATTCTGTTGAACGTGCTTTGATTTTAACATGTTTTACACTCTTGACCACGACGTCATCCTTGACAGGGGATGTTCGTCGACCCTGCCCTGAGCCTGGACGGGGATTGCGTCAACAAAGAGGACTGTAGCGACTGGTTGGAGCGGCGACACTGCCCGGATCGAACAACACAGGACGGCTGTGTTCTACGGTGTCTTGTGACTGCACTTCGCTGATCTGCGTTCCGGGTAGGAACGGGGTTGGCCAGACCTCATAACACGTCTTCTGGTTTTACTTTGCTAAATGTATTGTGAATAACGGTGTTTTTCCCAAAACGTGTGTTGCTACAATGCATTTAGGATACGTTGCCGGTTATGTGTGAGCTGTTTTTGTCACTGGCAGTTAGCTTCTCCGTGCAAACGGGATGTAATGATCTGGTTGTTGTGTGAGTAACACGGCCGTGTACTCACAACTAAGGTAACTAACCTATGAAGCTATGCTTGGTGACAAGTGAGTAAAAGAATGTTCTTTCTCAGACTGTAATGACAATGAACAGTGTGTTCACACATTAACAGGTTTTCCTGTTTTAACTGGCCGTATTGAGGGTAAAATAGGAGGATTGTGTTTTCCCCCCCGGTTCCCTGGGGACTTTATCACCTCCTATCAGACATGTTGTGCATTAATTGTGTCTTTTGTGTGGTAGGGATACGATGTAACTCTTAGCTTGATTGCTGAGGTTGTGCTAAATCAGCTGGAGAAACTTATTTCCTAAAGGGAAATTGGTTTGGTTGCTGTCATGTGTGCTTAGCAAGGCCTGTGGTCGATACTAATCAAGAATGATGTATTCTCTCATTGTGAAAAAAACGGCGTTCCTCTGTTGAGTGTTTTTGCCATTTTTTGTAGGTGATGATGGGTTGTGTGTGTCATGTGACCTACAACTGGGTTGTACTGGCCACAGAAGCACATGTGTATGTTGGACCGGGGTTCTTAGAGCCCTCTCTATTCTGTGTTTTTCCTTAGTAAAAATCAGATAGCAGGTTAGCTCATGCGCTGTGTGGAGCTGTGAAACGCTTCATAGAGCTGACTATGACTGTGTCATATTCTCTTTTTGTCGTTACGTCGTATCATGGGTGTGGGGTCGTAAAGGGGTGAACTGGTAACCTTTCCTCTCCCCATTGTTCTGTCGGTCAGGGGTACACCCCCTGTCCTTCAAGGTTCCCGTCACGTGGCGGTTCGGCACGTTACGGGGGGGGGGGGGGGGGGGGGGGAGGGAGTTCCTGGTCCCACGGCCTGGTATATTGGGCGTGTGCACCGCAGGAATTCCCCCGCCATAGAGTACGTCACCGTGCGCGTCTCTGTTGGTAGGACTTCCGTGTGCTGTTCAGGTCCATGTGATGGATCTGTTTTCAGGGGGGGTGGTCAGGGCTCCTCCTCACCAAGCGCCTATTCAGGCCTTCTGTGAGTTCGGACTCCTTCTTCCATGTGAGGAAGCCTCCATCAGAGTACAGAGCCTTCCTCCTCAGATTGTCAAAGTGAGTGGACCCTCTAGAAGGGTCCTTTTCTATTGTATGTATATTCGATTCAATTCGTTTATTGAGTGTGTATGGGTTCAGTGCCTCTTCCCCGGAGGCCCTAAAACCAGTTTTTTACATGGCTCAAGGTGCAATATATTCTTTTCAATCTGTACAGCTCGCGTGGGAAGTCTCTCTGGGGATCCCCGTCTCTTTCCTATGGGAGGGTGGTGGGATGTAAAAATGTGAAAAATTTTTACCCCGGCTGTGTAGACTGGGATACATACTGTTGATGCTTCCTTCTTTCTATTCCAGAAGTGTTGGAGTTAGGGAGTGTCACACCCCTCTTGTCGTTCCCCTGGGCGCGTTGGGGATTCAATGACAGGTCTAAATAGCCTGTTCATTGATGGGGGTGTGTCCCGACGCACGTATAGTGCTAGCTCGCTGTAAACAGGCGATTGACTGGCACGCCTTGGTTGCTTGTGGTTGAAACAGCGTTTTTATAAAGCAACTGAGATGGGGGTTTTTCCTCTTCCGGCGACCACATCCCATGACCTGGGTGGGTTGTCGACGGATTCTCGTTCATGTCTGGGGGATGATGACGGGATGGATCTGAACATATGTAGTGGGGTCTCACGCCCTTGGGGTGGGCCACCAGGCGCGGTTCGTCCGAACGTCTGGGTGGCGCCTTCTTTTCATGTTAAGATCAACACGCATATCTGCCCTTCTCCTGGAGTAGGCATGTCGGCGTGGTTAGGGCACGGGACTGGTTCTGGTCACGCTGGTCCAGATCAGTTGAACCCGTTGTCCGCCGGGGATGCAGATCTGCTGTTCTGGTACCCTGAGGGACTTGGGCTTTTTTCAGGGGGAAAAATGCCAGGTCGGTCTGGGTGTCACAGGGTTAAGCGCTATGGAGACCCTGGTTGGGTATGTTTTTACTCAGCACTGTCGTCATGGCTTACAGCCATGCCATTCTGTACGCGCTCGATCTCGTCGGATCTCGGCCGCTACACAGGTTGGTCCTGGTTAGTACTTGGTTGGGAGACCGCCGGGGAATACCAGGTACGGTGTGCTTAGGGGCTGGTTCTCCATTATTTTTCGCTCCTCTCTCACGCATGGCGAAGAGGGGCCTGTGGGGGTGGTTTTTTGACCTCCTCTGGTGACCCTGTGCTTCCCGTACCGCCAGGCCCGGTCCGAAGTGATGTTTGCGACCCGTAGGCCTGGGTTAACCCTTTTTGGAAACTGAAACACTTGTACTGCGGTATAGCCGGTGTATACCCGCAGGTGTGTTTTGGAGTTTTTTCTTGAGGGGTTATAGGAACAACCACCGCATTGGGTAACACCGAGGTGGTTGATTCCCTGGTGTGTTGGAGCAGTGTCAACTCCCGGGTTCACCGTTTGAGGGTGCCCCTGCACGTTCATGACGTCTGCCAATCGTGTCAGCCTTCTCTGCCTCGACCCCTCTGGGTGGGGGTTTTTAAATGGAGGCTTGGTCATGCAACACCGCCAGCTTACGCTCCTTCCGCCGGGGCGGCTGTGTTCAGCTGTCCCCTCTGGCGCCTGTCTCGTCCGCAGTCTCCAGGCTAGGGTTAACAGCCTGTTGCCTGGTTTTTCCCCGGTGCGCTGCCTGCTTCCGTTGGTTAACCTTTTTTGTGTGCTTACGGCCATGCTGACTGTCTGTTCTGCAGGGTTAGTGTGCCAGGCGGTGTACTGTTGGGGGGACGGGGCCCGCTCGGTTTACGGCCATACCGACCTGAACACGCCCGATCTCGTCCGATCTCGGAAGCTAAGCAGGTTCTGGCCTGGTTAGTACTTGGGATACCGCCTGGGATTACCAGGTGCAGTAACTGGGGGGCCTTTGTCCGAATACGCTGGCGATGTGGGGGGCGGGGCACTACGTGCCCACCTGGTGGGGTCTTGATGCTGGCATCATGGACTTCTCCGGGCCCCCATTCCAGGGAGTCCAGTCCTTTTGGTGGGTCTGGGTCTTCCTTCGCGCTCCGCTGCTACGGCCTTGCCACAGGGTTGGGTTTGCCCTTGACCCCGTGATTCTGGGGGCAGTAACGAGGTTGTTCCTCCGTTCGTTCCCGGGTGGCATGCGGGTTGTGCGTGTGTGTAGTCGTGGGGTCAAGCCACGGTCTGCTCACCCTGTGCGTTAAGTTGCTTGAGTGCCTCTTCGCACGGTCGGGTCCGTCGCCTTCCCGTGAAGCCTCTAATAGGGGGGATACCCTCCATTAGGGGGGGTCGGGGGGGCTCGGCCCTCCCTGTTCTGATGGTTTTGGGGGGCTGTCAGCGGGGTGTATTTGTCAGCCAGCGGCTCCGCTTGGCCTCCCTTTGTGCAGTAGTGATGCCAAGCAGAGCCCCTAATGAAACAGAACGTTAGGTTATGACTATAACCAAGTTCTGTTAATTAGGGGTGACGCTTGGCATCAGACGGCCGCTGCAGCCCTTGACCTCACCTTGTGGTGAAAGCTTGGGAAGGAGGAGAGCAGGTGACCACACACCTGCTTATGAAGGTAAGCTGATGAGGGGTGTGGTCAGACTAATACTGGTATTAGAGGTACATTTGTGGTTTATTCAGTACGCGTGCACGTACGCGAGATAGTGCAGTAGTGATGCCAAGCGTCACCCCTAATTAACAGAACTTGGTTATAGTCATAACCTAACGTTAAGTGTCTTGCTCAAGGACACTTCGACATGCTGTCGGGAGAAGCTGGAATTGAACCAGGAACCTTTCGATTACCAGACGACTGCTCTACCTCCTGAGCCACTGTCATCCCCTAAAATGACAAATATTGTCAGGAAAAACAAAGGTACTGTATTTAGCATAGAATAAATGTTGCAAATAATAACATGGCAAAGCCCAATAGGCAAAAACAGCTGGCCATAATGACCTGCTAAATGTAACATACCATTACTGGTTTTTTTAACATTCAAACCAAACGATGGACCTTAGTGCATTGCAACAACAGACACATTGTACAACAGTTACACTGGTCAACTTAATGTTTCATTACGCAAAGATCATTCCCTGGATTCCTTGCACTTCTAAAGCAAATCACAATGTAATTGTGTCCAACCTCACACAGGGAAGAAATATTTCGAAGTTATCTCTCTACCATTATTTTCATTGTCTGGGCATATTAATAATTAAAATGTACTCTGAAATGATTGTCTGAAGAAATCGGTCACCAAAATTAAATGTTTTTTTCTTGATATATATGAACTGGTATGACTGAGTGTAAATGTTTACGTAAATAAAATAAAATATATATATTTATTTATTTCTTTTGTATGTGCGCTATGCGTCACAGAGATGAGTGGCACTAATTAAAGCATTACATCACGCGCAGGAGTGGTACTTTCTATAGAAGCAGCTGGGAGGTGCGCTGTTTTAAGTGAGCGTGGATTATTGAATTGATTGATTGATTGATTGATTGCTAATTTTATTACTGTCCACCTTGTTTCCAACTGGTTAAGTTTAGGCACTCTTTCGAAGTTGGTTAAGGTTAGAGTTTGGAATCAGGGCTGGTGGTCTATCGCCCTGCTCTAAAGACAAACTCTAACCTTAACCAACTTCGAAAGAGAGCGACTTCGAAAGAGTGCCTAAACTTAACCAGTTGGAAACAAGGCGGACAGTAATAAAATTAGCGATTGATTGATTGATTGCTAATTTTATTACTGTCCACCTTGTTTCCAACTAGTTAAGTTTAGGCACTCTTTCGAAGTTGGTTAAGGTTAGAGTTTGGAATCAGGGCTGGTGGTATATTGCCCTGCTCTAAAGACAAACTCTAACCTTATCCATTTTTGACCAGTGTGTTGACACTGTTATTGTTTGTCTTTTAAATGTTTGTCCTACGATTGTGTCAAAATAAAGTATTCAATCAATCAATCAATCAAAAACCTTAACCAACTTCGAAAGAGAGCGACTTCGAAAGAGTGCCTAAACTTAACCAGTTGGAAACAAGACGGACAGTAATAAAATTAGCAATCAATCAATCAATCAATTCAATAATCCACGCTCACTTAAAACAGTGCACCTCCAAGCTGCTTCTATAGAAAGTAGGTAAAAATATTAATTAAAAAAATTTGCAATCAATCAATCAATTTGCGCGATTTTTATTTTGTTCCACAATGACTCATGACCCATCAATTACATCATCCAACATTGTTTAAGAAACTAACACATTCGCCGTGACATAATCGTTTTTCATTTAGTCTTTATGACCCTATCACCATATCCTTTCGTAATGTTTACTGTACGCCATCTTGCTTTCACTTCTAAAAATGTGCATGCCGTTGTATAAATGTATTTATATTAACTGTTATGACTGCCGTGTTTCGATAGCATGGTGGAGTGTGGAACCCAGTTGCAGCAGATAACGGAGAGATGCTAAACAGGAAGCAGGAGACGGCATTGTGACGATAACAAGGTTTACTCAAACAGAAAACAAGGAAACTCGACTGACACACAGGTAACATTAAATAATGAACCAGCAAGTGTATGCTGGCCCAGAACACTTAAATACAAACACTAATTAGAGACAGAGGGTAATTAATAACAGGACACAGGTGTGGTAGACAGGACTAACAGAATACAGAGCACACAGGGGAAAACAATAACAATAGTACAAACTGAGACATACAAGACTAAAACACATTTACAAAACACAGACAGTAGGGACACAAGACCAACACAGTGGAACTAATAAAGACAACATAGACAACGAATAAATCAAACATAAATGACAGCAAATAATGTTAATCAGGTGAGTGAGCTGATGCCAGATCTGCCACATCTGGATCAGCCCACCGGTTGGCAATGTTGAAGTGTAAAGTGGTGTATGGAAGGGGAGTTGACAAGGTCCGAAACCTGGACCAGCCGAACCGGGAGGAGGGTTGCCGCCTGGTCCCTCAGGACCGGAGGAAGCGTTACAATTAACATGTTATTAACATTTTTATCCCAATAATGCTGTGAGTCCACCAGCTCCACAATGGTTAACCACACAGGAAACTGCCGGGTCCCTCACAAGGTCAGACAGAAGCATTTGTGCTGATGACCCACATCTGGCCATGCACCACAGCTTTGTCCACATAGCTTTCGGTGTCTATTTGTCTGTTTGTGGTGGTCAAGAGGGTGTTGTTCACACAAACACAGTTCACCTCTCCTCGCTCCCTCTGTCTGTCTGTCCCTCGCTCCCTCTGTCTGTCCCTCGCTCCCTCTGTCTGTCCATCCCTACCTCTGTCTGTCTGTCCCTCCCTCTGCCTGTCTGTCCCTCCCTCTGCCTGTCTGTCCCTCCCTCTGCCCCTCCCTCGCTCCCTCTGTCCCTCCCTCCCTCTGTCTGTCCCTCCCTCCCTCCCTCTGTCTGTCCTTCCCTCCCTCCCTCCCTCCCTCCCTCCCTCCCTCCCTCCCTCCCTCCCCTCCCTCCCTCCCTCCCTCCCTCCCTCTGTTCTGTCTGTCCCTCCCTCTGCCCCTCCCTCGCTCCCTCTGTCCCTCCCTCCCTCCGCCCTCCCTCCCTCCCTCCCTCCCTCCCTCCCTCCCTCCCTCCCTCCCTCCCTCCCTCCCTCCCTCCCTCCCTCCCTCCCTCCCTCCCTCCCTCCCTCCCTCCCTCCCTCCCTCTGTTCTGTCTGTCTGTCCCTCCCTCTGCCCCTCCCTCTGTCCCTCCCTCCCTCCCTCCCTCCCTCCCTCTGTCTGTCCCTCCCTCCCTC
>NC_140177.1:121962863-122150363 GCF_963971535.1 Notolepis coatsorum | reverse complement strand
TGATCACCGGCACAGGTACTCATCCATGTTGGGAGCACTGCATGATGAATTTTCAAGGCGTTTTCAAGATTTCAAAAAGGTTGAGGATGAAATGCAGCTGGTTTCCTCTCCCTTTACCTGCAGTGTTGATAGTGCACCCACTGATGTTCAGCTTGAACTCATTGACCTGCAGTCTGATTCACTACTGAAAGAGCACTTTAAGTCAGCATCACTGCTAGAGTTCTACTCTGCTCTCAAGGAGGAGAACTTTTCAAACATGAGGAGACATGCTCAGAAGATGTTGGTTCTCTTTGGATCCACCTATATGTGAACAGACATTCTCAGTCATGACGTTTACCAAGTCCAGGTACAGATCCTCTCTCACTGATGAACATCTGGCAGCTGTGCTTCGCATCTCCACCTCAGACATGCAACCTGACTTTGATGGACTTGTTAAAGCTCAACAGAGACTGGATTTATCACACTGAATGAAAAAAAAAGAGCTGAAGAACACTAAAATGTGGAAATATAACAAGTGAAATGGGACACTTGATATTTTTTTTTCTTTTTTTTGCACAGTTCTGAAAACATTAAATGTTTAATATAGGCATGTAGAGTAAAAAAGGCTACTGGGACACTTTTCTTTACACAGTTTAGTGACATGTCTTGTTTATTTTGGCTATAAGATGATGTGATGTCTTTAGAAAGCTAAGAAAATCCTTGTTTCAATAGTATATGAAACTCAAAATAATAACTTTATTTGTATAGCACTTTTTCATACATGCCCTTTGTTATTAATGTTTCACATTTTGTTTATCATTTTGGAAATAAATTCTATTTGAATAAATGATATTTCTGAAAGCTAACCTCACCTTTTAATTGCCAAATAATAACACATACACATAAATACACTCTTACCAGGGGTCAAAACAATGCCATTTACTGCTTTTTATATAGAAAAGGTGTACATCGCCACGACTCAGAGCCTAGCTGCGACCTCCAACATCGCGCAGCTAGCGCGCTACATGTCGGGGCTGATGGTGGGCGGTCGGTATTGGATGACCATCAATGATACCTTCACGCCCAGGCGGCTGGAGCCATCCTGCACCTAACCCAGCTGCAGGCGATAGCCGTCGGGAAGGAGCGCGTCCTGGCCACTCTCTCCCAGCGCCATCTTTGGCTGGAGCAGGCGCGGGTGCCGGAACAGAGGATGATTCCGCTGCTCACGGCCCCCCTCTCCGATGCTGGATTATTCGGGTCGGCCATGCAGCAGATGACGGCAGCCTGCAGGGAGATGGAGGAGGAGCGCTCCGTGCTCCAGCCCCATTTCCCTCGACCTGATGCCACCGGTGATGTCCGGAAGAAACAACGCCGGCAGAGGACCGTGACCGCCACCACCACCGCCGCTGCTGGGCCTTCGGCAAATAAGGCCAGGAGTGGAGGGAGTGCGTCGCCACTGCAGCCAGCCGCTCCACGCCCGGGAAAGGTAGGGATCGTCGTGACCAGGCTCCCCACAACCGTTCCTCCGGGCCGGCTCCCTGTGGGGGAAAGCAGCGCTCTTCACGCGGCAGGCACCGCTAGTGACTTCCCTGTTTACCCCTGCCCCCTCCCCCCCAACATATGATTTTGTTATTAAATAAAAAAGTCCCTCCTGGTGAGGGACTGTTTTTTGTTACAAAATGTGTGTTTATTCACTATATATTGGGGATACAATGTATAACCCTCACCTAGCGGTGGGGTTGTGTGTTTGCTTAGGGAGTAGGACAGTTTTCTTGAAAAAAAATATTCTGGTCGCTATGCATGTGTGCTTAGCAAGGCCTGTGGCTAGCACTCGGTCGAAAAACTTGTCTTCCCTCATCATGAAGAAAACAGTGTTCTTCTTGCAGTAGTAAGAGTGAACTTTACCTTTTTTATCTGAGGGGGTTGTGTGTATTCTGTTACGTTTGTGAAACATGGCATCAAGTCCACAACTAGGTTAGAGTGTTAGCCTGCAGAAGTAATCACATATGTAGCTTGTACCGAGGTCTTTGACCCTCTCTTTAACATCTGTTGTTTTTTCTTTACTGGGTGAAGTATGAAAACACGGGTGGCATGTTCGCACATGAGCCTAAAGCCTTGTATAAATCGTCTGTGGCTGGCGTGCAATGGTTGAGCTTATCCTAGAGGATATATGCTTTTTCATGTAGCATGCTAGATAACTGGTATCATGCGCTGCTTGTTATTTTCATCGTATCCGGGGTATGGGGTCATGGGGGGTGAACTGATAAACCCCTCCCCCCTTTTTACTGATTTGCCAGGGGGTTGGACCTCCCGTTCTTCGGTCTTCCTGTCACGCTGTGGGGTCAGCGTGTCACAGGGTGGGGAAAGGGGGGGGGGGGGGGGTTCCCTGGTCCGACGCCATATTTGGGCAGGTGGGTCACGGAATTTCCCCGGCCATAGAATATGTCACTGGGCGCGTTTCTATTGGTCATGAGACTTCCGTGAGTTTTTTTCAGGCTCCATATTGTGGACCACTGTCATTGTCAAGATTGGGTGATGCGGTGCATTGGAAACTGTTTGTTTTCTGCTCTGCTCTCTATTTGCATATGTGTTGAGCTTTTGGTCACGTGGCTCAATGTTTACATATATCTTTTCAATTATTACTCATGTGGGAGGTCTCTCTGGGGGTTCCCTGTTTCCCCTCTTTTATACAGAGCGGTGTTGACAGGGTTTTTTCCCATATCTGTGTCTTTTTGGCCAGGTTCCTGCCGCTCGTCCCAGGCGGCGTGGAGGGAACGTTATCTGGTTTCTTGTTAGAATTACCATTGATGTGTTTTGGGTCTCCACGTGTACATGACGCTGGCCCTGGGTGCTTTCAGTGTGGAACCACGCATGGGCTGGCACGCCTTGGTTGCTCATTTATAAAAACTGCATTTTTTTATACGAGCAACTGAGATGGAGATTTTATCTTTTCCGAGCGCCAGTGTACTAGGTTAGTCTCGGCGACTCACGCTCATCTCTGGGGGGAGATGACGGAGTAGATCAAAGCATTGGCGGAGGGGTCTCACGCCCATGGGGTGGGCCACCGGGTACAGTGCGTTCGTGTTCTGACCATCTTGGTGGCGCCCTCTGTGATGTTTTGGATCGACACGCGTACCTACCCCCCTCATGGGGATGGCGGCGTGACTAGGACACGGGACTGGTTCTGGTCGCGCCGGACCAGGTCAGTTAACCCGTTGTCCGCCGGGGAACTAGCAGATCTACTGTTCTGGTACCCTGAAGGACTTTGTGCTTTTCCGGGGGGGAAATGCCGGGTCGGCCCGGGCGTCGCAGGGATTGATGTTATGGATGTGTGTGTCGTAGGTATGTCACTACGAGTTATCCTTCGCAGTGTGCTTGGTCCATATTGTGTTGTACCTTGCGCTGTGCTTAGGGGCCTGGTCCTTCTCCATTTGTTTTCGCCCCTCCCTTCCCCTGCTGGGCAGGGCTGGGAGGGGGCTGTCGAGGAGGTTTCTATTGAACCCCTCAGCTCACTAAAGCTGAGCTGACTACACTGTGATCTAGCTGTTTAAAGTAAGTCAGTACCCATTGTGTATTTTGGTGGTTGTTCTCTCTGAATCAATCAGCTCAGTTCACCCCATAGGGATTGACTTGAGCAGCCTGTGCTAATTAGTCCAATCAGTCAGAGGCAAGGCCTGTGTTAAATACTGCTGCCTGTAGCTCACTTTGCACTAAAGCTGAGCTGACTACACTGTGATCTAGCTGTTTAAAGTAAGTCAGTACCCATTGTGTATTTTGGTGGTTGTTCTCTCTGAATCAATCAGCTCAGTTCACCCCATAGGAATTGACTTGAGCAGCCTGTGCTAATTAGTCTAATCAGTCAGAGACCAGCCCCCTACAGGTGTGGGACAATATTCATTAGGGATTTAAGTGTAGTTTATCCAAGCGCCAGCAAAGCGCTGGCGACCCACTAAGACAGACAAAGACTTGGAGTTTTCCTGCTGGAGTTCTCCGAGGAGGCAACCGAGTGCATTTGAGTATCTACTGCCTCTTACTTGCCCTCCTCCAGCAGGCCACTCTTTTGTATCTGCATTTTCTGGTCTTGCCTTCAAGTTTCAAGTTTCTTTAATAGTTGTCATACAGAAGTACAGAACACTTTCATACAAAATGCTTCTTACTGTTACGCTCCAGAGACTGTGCTAGACAAGATAGTATCAAATAACATAGTATAGCATGTAATTTAGAAGAAGAAAATGAGGTCACAGTGTTCGGTATAGACATATGTACAATGTTCTGAGTTACCATATAATATACAATACTATGCAGTGTACTAATGTACAGTACTATATAGTGCAAAGCAGAAATGGGATGAGGTACAATTTAGGTACAATTTACAGTAAGGTGTACGAGTTGTAGTGCAATCCTTCATCAATAAATATAAAGTGTGGGGAGTGGGTGCTACAGTGTGTTTGTTTAAAGTGGGTGTGTGCTATAAAGTGTGTGGAGTGGGTGCTACAGTGTGTTTGTTTAAAGTGAGTGTGTGCGTGTGGATGTGTGTGCTATGTGCGTTTGGTGGTTGTTGTTGTGTAGTGTTCATTGTTCGTTTAGCAGCCTGATGGCCTGGGGATAGAAGCTTCTTCTGAGTCTTTCTGTGCTCGCCTTGAGACTCCGGTATCGCTTGCCTGACCGCAGCAGTTCAAAGAGGCAGTTGTTCGGGTAACTGGAGTCTTTAATGATTCTCTTAGCCTTGCCCTTGCAACGCTTGTTGTAAATGTTCTGGAGGGTGGGGAGCCCCCCTCCAATTGTGCGTTCGGCTGAACGTGTCACTCTTTGTAGTCTGCTTCGGTCTTGTGCAGTGCTATTCCCAAACCAGGAGGTGATGTTGCCGGTCAAGATGCTCTCTATTGTACATGAGTAGAAGTTCTTAAGGATCTTCTGACTGACTTGGAACTTCCTTAGGCGCCTGAGGAAGTAGAGGCGTTGTCGTGCCTTCTTCACAACACTGTCAATGTGTGTGGTCCATGTCAAGTCCTCGGATATGTAGGCTCCGAGGTACTTAAAGCTGTTGACTCTCTCAACCGGTGCCCCGTCGATGCTGAGGGGGCTGTAGTCCTTGACCCCCGACCTCCTGAAGTCCACAATCATCTCCTTTGTTTTGCTGACGTTCAGGGAGAGGCTGTTTTCCTGGCACCATCCCGCCAGGACCTTGACCTCTTCCAGGTAGGCCCTCTCGTCGTTGGCAGAGATCAGGCCCACCACCACTGTGTCGTCAGCAAATTTGATGATTGTATTGCTACTCCGCTGAGCCACACAGTCGTGTGTGTACAGGGAGTAGAGGAGGGGACTCAGAACACAGCCCTGGGGGGCCCCTATGTTGAGGGTGATGGATGAGGAGGTGCAGTTGCCTGCTCTCACCACCTGGGGTCTGCCAGTCAGGAAGTCCAAGACCCACTGGCAGAGGTCATAGTTCAAGCCCAGGTCCCTGAGCTTGGCTATGAGTATGGAGGGGACTATGGTATTGAATGCCGAGCTGTAGTCGATGAATAGCATTCTCACATAGTTCCCCTGCCTCTTGTCCAGGTGTGATGCCTTGTTAGCTTGTCAACTATACTATCCTAGTCCGCTAGCTTCCAGGCTTACCCGGCTAGCTCGGCCTACTGGTTTTAGCTCTTTAGCTAAACCTTCAATTGGCTTCATACACATAGCCTTTAGCAGTTGATCCATAGCACTTCTTATTTTTATTTTGTCCTGGTCTACCACCGCCACCTGGTGTAAGCATGGCTCTGTGTTCTGTCTGTCCCTCTCTCCTAGAAAGGTTAACTCGGTTAGAGAGTCGTGTCCTTGAACTTGAGTCAGAAAAACAGTCAGCTTTAGACGTCTCGGACACTTCAGGCTTTTCTAAGGAGCCTCAAGCGAGGTCTTCTAGTCTGGAGAGTCCCAGACATTGTGCTCAGGACATGGTCTTTGCACCCAATACGGAGTGGCAGTGTAACCGCTCGGTCTCGGCCTCAACAACACTTGCTCCGCAACATGATCTTACACGTGTTGCGGGTTCCGGTCCCAGCACGCAGCGGCCTCCACTGAAACCCAGTCTTCCTGTCCTTGTGATTGGCGACTCCATCACCCGGCATATTAAGCTAGACAAGCCAGCCAAGATCAAATGTTTTGGGGGAGCCAGAGCTACCGACATTGAATCCAACCTGAGATTTCTGGCAAATAGCATAGTCAAGGGAAAAGTTAACCCACATCTCGCACCCACTGAAGATACATTTGACCATACACGTCGGAAATAATGACTGTAGGATGAAAGTCTCTGAGGTCACAAAGATCAACATAGTTAGGCTTTCTGACCTCGCCAGAAAGATGAGTCGGCATCGAGTAATCTTCTCTGGCCCCCTGCCTGTAAACCGGCATGATGATGAGTTCATGAGTAGGACAGCTTCTCTACACCGATGGCTGGAAAAATACTGTAAAGAACAGGGCTTAGGGTTCATGGATAACTGGTCCTCTTTCTGGGGGCGCCCTGGCTTGCTGAGAAAGGACGGCGTGCATCCTAACATGCTAGGCGCCTCTCTCTTATCTAGCAATATAGACAAGATTATAGCTTCAGGCTGACAGCCACCGCACAAGCATGCCAGGGTGCAGGCTCTTAGCGAGCCTGCTAGTCATGCTAAACCGATGGAGCCTGCCAATCCTTATACCTTTCCTAACCATGCTGGGTCCCTCCTCCACCAGGCTCCCCACTCCTCTCTTTCTATCTCTATCCTTAAACCGGTATATCCAATGAAAACTAGAATATCTCGTTATGCTCCGCTTTACCCAGCTCGTCCTTGTGCGATAAACCATGCCAACTTAATTGCGATTAAACCTACCCGCATGGCTGAAAATCGCGCTGTTAAATATACAGAGTGTGTGAAGGTTGGCCTTATCAACATTCGCTCTCTGCCAACCAAAGCTCTTTTGGTAAATTAACTGATAACAGACCATAGTCTCGACTTATTGGGCCTCACTGAGACATGGCTTAAACCTAATGACTTTCTGCCCTTAAACAAGGCTTCACCCCCTAATTTTAGTAGCTCCCATATCGCACGCACCTCCAAGAAAGGAGGTGGAGTTGCTCTAATTTACGACTCTAAGCACAACTTTACATCCGACGCAAACTGTAAGTTTTCCTCGTTTGAGGTGCTCCTGTTGCGTCCCTCTCCACCCAACAGAAAGTGTGGCGGTCTGATTCCTACCTCCACTGCATCCTTTGTAATGGCTGTCCTTTACCGCCCCCAGGCCCTTACACCCTCTTCCTAGATGAGTTTTCCACTTTCATCGCTGAGCTTGTTACGCGCTCAGATAACATTTTAATTGTTGGTGATTTTAACATTCATTCCAACAAAACTCTAGATCCGCTAAATAATGCTTTTACCGACATCATTGACTCTGTCGGTCTCATTCAAATCGTTGACCAACCCACTCACAGTGGTGGGAACACCCTTGACCTAGTCCTAGCCCGCGGTCTCACTGTGTCAAATTTGACCGTTTCCCCCTATGTTCCTGCTCTCTCAGACCACTACCTCATCAAATTTCAAATTGATCTGACGGTTTCTCGCCCAGACAGTGTAGAATCCTACATGAGCCGTCGTATTAACGCCTCAACTGTCCCAACTCTAGTTAACTGCCTACCAGGCACCTTCTCTCCCTTCCTCTCTTACTCTGGCCCCCTTGATCTCTTTACAGACAAACTTAACGCCGCCCTTCGTAGCACGCTCGACATTGTTGCTCCCCTTAAGCCTAAAATTAAACATGCTCCGCAAAAACAAACTCCCTGGTTTACGAAGAAAACGCGCTCCTTTAAAAAGGCTTGTCGCAAACTTGAACATAAATGACGTTCGACCAAACTCGAAGTATTCCGCCTTCCCTGGAATGATAGTTTACGTAACTACAAAAAGGCACTTTCACTTGCCAAAACCTCATATTTTCCAGGCTCATTAATGAAAACAAAAACAACTCAAAGTTACTGTTTGACACAGTTGCAAAACTTACTCAGAAACAACCAAGTGCCCTAAACCATGCGTTCTCGTTTAACGAATTCATCAAATTCTTTACCAAGAAAATGTACCTCATTAGCGATGAAATTGTTCAGACAATCAGAGTCTCACTTAGTGCCCTCTCTAAATTGGTTGGCGCGACTATCGATCACTCGATTCTGTTAGGTCGCCTTGAGAATCATGTTGGCATTCGGGGTCACGCACTAGCTTGGTTTAAATCTTATTTAACTGATAGAACACACTGCATGGTCTATAATGATTTAACATCTGAGACCCTCCCAGTGCAATGTGGTGTCCCACAAGACTCTGTCCTGGGCCCTTTGCTATTTTTGATTTACATGCTACCCCATATATCATATGCAAATTTGGCATAAACTTTTAATTTTATGCTGATGACACCCAATTATATATACCTATTAAGCCAAATGATTCCTCCCAATTACAAAATATTGAGGCATGCTTGCTTGCCGTCAACAAGTGGATGTCGCAAAACGTTCTACTCCTTAATGCATATAAAACTGTCACCAAAATTGCCTTCTTCCATCTTCGTAATATCGCCAAAATTCGCCCCATTTTAACTCTGGCTGATGCTGAAACCCTGATTCATGCTTTTGTCTCATCACGTCTGGACTACTGTAATGCACTTTTTTCAGGCCTACCTAATTCAAGCATCAAAAATCTTCAACTCGTGCAAAATGCGGCTGCACTAACTAGAACTAGAAAATTTGATCACATCACACCAGTTTTGTCCGCCCTACACTGGCTTCCTATTCAAGCCCTATCTGACTTTAAAGTGCTACTTTTTTAAATGGGCTTGTGTTACGTTCTGGTTGCTGACTGCTGTCTGGAACCACCCACCATTCTGTCATCTGTCACTTGGCTACTGTCACCTGTCTCCCCTGTCACTTAGTGCTGTCACTTAGGGTATGGTTCCTGATTGGCTGTCACGGGGGTGTGTGTGGAATGTTAGAATGTGGTGTCTATTTAACCTTCCTATCTTCTGCTTGATATCCATCAGGTCTTCATTATAGCATTCGGAGATAACGCGGGCGGTTCCGGTTCTGGACCACCACTAAGCTCCATTATTCTTATCCCCTCTTCTTCCTGCCACTCGGCATTGTATCCTAGTATTACTCTTTGTGTTCTTTACTATTAAAACGAACCTGCTTAAGAGTACACCCTCTCCGTCTCTGTGATTGCATACCACAATTGGAACTCACCTACCTCCATCCTGACAGAAGACCTGACCATCAGAGTTCCATGGATGCAATCATGGAGATGCTCCAGGCACAGAGTGCGGAGGAGCGAATGGAAGGACACCAGCAGCTTGTCAGCACCGAGTTGGTTCGGCTGGGCGGGCTCGTCAGCTCGTCGCAGGAGACGGCGCATTCGGCGCTGCTCACGGCCCAGCAGGCGCAAGTCGAGGTGGCCGGGGTAAGAACGACGGTGGGAGAGACGGCGTCGAGAGAAGCTGTGTTCAACGTCGAGGAGAGTCGGGGAGCTATTGGGCACCAGGAGCGGACCCAGGAGCCACGGCTATCCCCACCAGGCCGCTACGCGGGATCACCGGAGGGATGCAGGGAGTTTATCACCCAGTGTTCACTCGTGTTCCAGCTGCAGCCACGTTCATTCCCCTCTTCCAGATCCCAGGTCGCATACATCATCACCCTCCTCACCGGTCGAGCACTCTCCTGGGCTACGGCCCGAATGGGAGAGCGGGGCGTCAATCTGCAACAGTGTGGACGCCTTTACCGGGGAGTTGAGAAGAGTCTTCGATACTTCCTGAGTACTCTCGATCTTCGAGGCCGGTGGGCGGCTTCTCGCCTGCCGGCAGGGCCTCCGCACTGTCTCAGATTACGCCATTGATTTCCGGATCGTGGCTCGGGAGGCAGTTTGGCCGGAAATTCCCTGTGTTGTCTTGTTTGTCCAGGGGCTCTCCGCACGGATGAGGGACGAGCTCGCCGTGCGTGAGATCCCGGAGCAGCTGGAAGTGCTCATCAACACGGCCATTCGGATGGACAACCGACATCGAGAGAGAGAGAGGGAGCGTGAAGCTACTACCCAGGTACGTCTCCCTTCTCCTCCCGGTGTTGATAACTTCCTGCATTACACGAGTGGTCCACTGGGTGATGAATCCATGCAGCTTGGGGCGCTGTCGTTCTCGGACGACGAGCGGCGGCGCTTCATTGAGGAGCGACGCTGTTTCCGTTGCGGCCGCGCCGGTCATCGATTCGGCAGCTGTCGGGACCAGGCCGGCTCGACTCGCCGCCAGTCGGGATGGGGAGGCTACATATCTTTTTCGCAACCCTTTGATAACAAGATTTGAGGGATCTTTGCTAAAGAATTTGTGTGAATATCGACCGATACATCAATATACTGTTATATTGATTAATATTGGGATATTATATTAATATCCCAAATCGAGAAAACAATAGTTATAATATCCCAAATCGAGAAAACAATAGTTATCGGTAGCATGAATGACACCGTACAGATATGGAAAATATGAATGCTGCTTGGAGTATGTTTTATGCTTGCAATACCTGTAGAATTCCTGTAGAATTGTTATACACAGGGGAGCGTTTGTGCGCGCATGCGCGCATGTATAATAATATATGTGTAGCCTACGTGCATATGGGTGCGGTCCATCCTGAAGGAAATCCAGAGCTTCTTTCTTGATTAGCTGAATGAATGATTCAGACCAGGCCTCCTGTATTACGTTACTGCATTACAACACTTGGCTTACTCTGTGTGCATAGCTTAATGGCAGCAAGCCATACAGAGTCTTAAGGAGGTATGTTCTGTATTAGCTAACAAAGCCACTTACTTAGTATGTAAATATATGTCAGTCCTTCGTGCCAGTAGCCAATCAGGCTCCACAACCATGGGCATGGACTGCTGCCAATAGTTGGAGATCTAATGGCTGGAGAACTTGAGAACTGTTAGGACTGTCTGACTGTTAATACTAAACACTGCACATACTCTGCTACAGTGTGCTATTACGATATGTACTGTGTATACTATTATCATTATTATTACTGATTTAATTCTGCCATTTCATTGTTATTGCTATGTTCTACTCCATTACTATTGCTGTACTATTGATGATCTGTTCTGCCTGTACCTCCCCTCCCCATGCTGCTATGACACCTGGATTTCCCCAAGGGGATCAATAAAAGAACACTTGACTTGACTTGATGTTACGGTATATGATGCAGAAAGAACTGTGATTTGGCACATTCCCCGTCAGCTCAGCCAAGAGATTTCTATGGCCAATAATCTGTAACACAATGAACACTTGATGGTTTGCATCCTAATCTGACTCAATTCTTCACATATTTTTACTAGTGCTGTCAATCCATTAAAATATTTTATCTGATTAATCGCATGATTGTCCATAGTTAACTCGCGATTAATCGCAGAAAAGGAAATAATAATAAAAAAAATGTAAATGAATGAAGTGTGCATGAAATAATAGGGGAAAGAAAACGTTAGGAACTTGTTACATTCACCCACACAAGGGCTGAGGACTCCCCGCCCAACCCTCTCTCTCGCACGCACGCACACACACACACACACACACACACACACACACACACACACACACACACACACACACACACACACACACACACACACACACACACACACACACACACACACACACACACACACACACACACACACTCTCCCAGCTCTCTTTCTCTCTTGCCCCTTCCTCATCTCTCTCACCCCCCCCCCTCTCTCTCTATCTCACACACACACACACACACACACACACACACACACACACACACACACACACACACACACACACACACACACACACACACACACACACACACACACACACACACACACACACACACACACACACACACACACCTACACACACACACACACACACACACTCTCCCAGCTCTCTTTCTCTCTTGCCCCTTCCTCATCTCTCTCACCCCCCCCCCCCCCCTCTCTCTCTATCTCACACACACACACACACACACACACACACACACACACACACACACACACACACACACACACACACACACACACACACACACACACACACACACACACACACACTTTGAGTCAGAAACAAACATAGTATCAATGAGAGTATCAATAATACACCTGAGTGAAGTCTAGTAAAAGAAATTAAAAAGTAAACAAATATATAGTAATACGAATATTTCTAAAAAGTTAATCGTGAGTTAAAAAAAATTGTGGCATTAATAGAATCGTGCGTTAACGCGTTAATACCGAGTTAACTTTGACAGCCTTACTTTTTATGTGTGTTTGTTTATAAATCTAACCCTTACCTTAACCTCACTAGAGACGTCATGCCTAATCCTAACCTAAAATAGAGATGATAATAATAAACTTTATTTTTATAGCATCTTTCATACAGAAATTGCAGCTCAAAGTGCCATAGACATAAAATGAGCATAGAATAGACAGAATTAAAAGCAATGCAGAGAATAAGAAAATGGTAAAAGCAATGCAGACAATAACACTACAAATATTGATTGATAAGAACCAAACCGACAATTAAATAGAAAGACCTTGCAGTATTTCTTCCCTGTTTGATACCAACACAGTGTAGAATCTGACACTTGTGAGATCACCTGCTGGAGTGCTTGAGATCCTAACCACTCACCATGCCACAGACACATCCATGCACGGGATGTATTAAAAGGATACTCGCTTTAGCTGTAGCACATTTTATCTTGTGTAAACAAGACAGTTTCATTTAAAAATCCCTACCTTGTTTTATTCAATGTGTTGGTATGGTACATTCTGGTCTTCTGATAATCAAGGTTGACTTCTATTCTGACCAATACAGCACGTCCTTTACTTATGTGCAGTGGCGCCCCCCCCCCCCTGGTAAAGAGTGCAGAAGAAGAAAATGTTTTATTTTAATTTTAATTTTAGACCCCTAAAAATAAACAAAACATGTTTAAAATTAATAATATTTACTCATTTTAAGTGTTTGTGTTTCAAATGCACAATAACGTTAATATATCAAATATAAATCATTGTTTTGTGATTCACATGACATCACTGTCTCTCCTGATATAGAGAGTATACCTCTAAAGCTGGGCGCATAGACGTAGCGCACACACTGTGCGCGTCACTGTATCATCGCTGTATCATCGTAGCCAATTAAATAGGTCAAGCAAATACATTTCGCCTATCAGTGCGTTCAAATATGTTGTAATCGGGGCGCATTTTTCTAGTGCTCCAAGCAAGCAGGGTCATGCTGTGTTGTCACTCCCTCCACACAGAACAGAGAGTTTGCTAGCTAGCTACCATGGATCATGGAGGCAGAACATTCCAACCTCGAACATGCAGGTAAATCTCTCAAAACAATATCTTTTGAGAGATGAACACTGGAATGAAAGAGTTTCAACCTCATAAGCCTGATATCTCAATTCAGAAACAATCAACAGACAGAGGAAGACAATAAACTCTGTCGTTTTCTAGCTGGTGGTAAGAAGTGTTTGCTACTTTGGCTAACAAGAAGCTATATGGCTAGCTGGATGGAGTCATGTTGCTTTCTATTCCTGCTTTTTAAAACGATGGGGACAGATGCAACATGCCCATGGACTGTTACTGGAGTTTCTTTTAGTGGATTTAAAAAAAAAATGGATTATGACTTGTGGACAGCTGAATATCTCGCCCCCTTCAACTCTTGTGATGGTAAGTTTATGTTTAATTTATGCAAGCCAGCCTTGGCTCTTTTAACAATATGCAAAATATGCTGTTCTCATACTGAAGTTATTCTTGGTATATACTGTATACTAGGAACTAGGTGATCCTTTGCAGTTCCTTCTAATTTGTGTAAGGTTAGTGCCTGGGATTCCACGTCATGCTGTGTGTGTGAGAGAGAGAGAGAGAAAGAGAGAGATAGAGAGATAGAGGGGGATACTAATTAATTTCGCCGCGGGGGGGCATAATCACCCGGGACAATATAATGGTAACTTGTTTCAAATGACAAGATATACCTCTGTGATTATTATTGTACGGATCTGAATATGGGAGTGCGTGTGGGAGCATGCACAAATATATTACAGTGATAATATGCTGCAGTGCTCCCGACTCCCGAGAGAGAGAGAGAGAGAGAGAGAGAGAGAGAGAGAGAGAGAGAGAGAGAGAGAGAGAGAGAGAGAGAGAGAGAGAGAGAGAGAGAGAGAGAGAGAGAGATTGATTTGTGTAGGCGCTATTGGAAACGTGGCTGCATTGACTGTGATCATATATTGATTGATGGCAATGGTGATAGTTGTACTCTACCTACTTAAATAAAGTACCTTGTGGTTTCGCCAAAGCTCTGATGTGCACAGTAGGCTACTCAGTGTGTGGTTTTTCGCCAATGCGTGCACGCGTGTGTTTGTGTGTGTGTGTGTGACATTGTGATACCTCGGTACATGTTTGCAAAATGTTTGGTATAGCGCCCCCCCTGGAGAAGAATTCACCAGCCGCCACTGCTTATGTGGTATATTTTAATCTGTTCATAAGGAATTATAAGTTAATACATTGATAGAATTTTAGATGCCAGTTAATGGCTAGTTAATAGTTAATACTACTATGTGTTGAAGGAGAATGGAGCTTCTTAAGGAAAGTAGACGAGGCTGGTCTTAATTATATCTACAGTAGTGTATTCAATTTAAAGCACTGAAGTTCAAGACAGAACAAATAGAACAGAACCGGCCGGCAGAAAGAAGAGAGGGGTCTGGTCCTCCATATTACATTGATATTTATTAGAGCAGGGCCGTTAACGGCGTTAACGTGCTGCGTTAACGCTATACTAGTATCGCGCGATAATATAATTAACGCATTAATCTATGTAATCATTTTTTTTTTTTTACCTTTATTTACCCAGGGTAGGTTCGCTGAGCACAGATGCTCTTTTTCAGGAACGCTCTGCTTAACATTCACACAGTTCCATTCACACCTGGGAGCTGCCCAGTACAACCACAGTTGACACCATTGGCCACTGAGCAACTCCACTGGAGCAGTTGATTCAAGCCATGTCACATAGTTCAAGTTTGAAATTATTCTTTCTGTTTTGCTCCTGAGAGTGCTAGATACTGTACTGTACTGGTAATATTATTTATTTGTGTTAACTTCTGAGTAAAACAACTTATTAAACACAAGTACATCTTATTGAACATTATTTTGATATTTCATTACCAATTATCATAGCAAAACAGCTTTTTCAAACAGTCTGCATTTTGTAAACGGGAGATGGGCTCATGGTGTAATGGGCCACCTGGCCTGAGAAACATAAGGAGGAAAGAAAAAGTAAGGACTTACTTCTGGTCATTATTTGGGTAGAACACACATATTTTGAATGCCTTCGGCAGGTTTTTTTCTTTTTTTTTTGAGCCATTTTAATCTAGATTAATCTAGATTAAATCCAGGATTGCAGATAGATTAATCTAGATAAAAAAAAAATATATATGCCCACCTCTAATATTTATACATATTCCAGAACAGCTGATCACATGACAAAATGACAAGCTTAAACAGGCGTGTCCTCCCCCAAATCGTCCGATCTTACATCATCGACAAAGGTTACGGGCAATGTTGACGAGCCCCCCGCCCCCCAGTCCTGATGACCTGGTTTTAATGTTCCGGCCTATGGTACATTGTCATCATGTCCTGCTTTGTACCCATTCCACCTTGAATATTGTTTGGTGAAGATAAACACAGCCCTTCCCGCAGAGGTCTGTTAAAGTTAATATATTACAGAGCTCTGTGGGAGGCTGATACCACTGATTTGTAGATCAATGGTACTTATGTAATTATGATCCCATGGTACAGAAACTATACATGTTCTACCACATTCCCCCTGTTGGGGCTGCTGGCAGTCCCACCTATAGACAACCAAGAAAATGTAAATGCAAGTAATTTGAGAAAAATAAGTAAATGTAATAATAATAATAATAATTAAATAATAATTAAATAAAAATATCCCCAACTAAGAACTCCTGGAATAGAGTATCATTCTAAGAAAAAGAAAGAAAGAAAAACAAACATAGCATAAACTCACTTCCACATCTCCACTTTGGTCCCGCCGTCTTTGACCTATAGCCATAACCACTCTGTCCCACCAGGGGTCTGTCCCTGGTGGGTCCATAAACACTTACTGAATCTTTCTCCACTTCCAGCCGTCTGCTGAAACACTTCCTTTACCGACTTTGCTCCTCCTCTCACTTACCGTGCACCGAGACATACGTTGTTGATTGAGAGTGAATATCACCGCTTCAGACTAATTCACAGACCCACCAATATATGTATGTCCGTACCAAGAACCCATGTCTCAGAGCCCACAATTGTGTCAAGAAACCTCCCCCCTCATCACATTTATTATATAGATTATCATATAGGAGTAAAATGTTAAACTCCATGTGAGAAGGGTAAAACTCAACTCATTGTAATCTTTGTCGGTAATTCCCACTTTCAATCCACTCTCTGATCACCTATGGTGTATGACTGAGTACATTTCCTGAGTCTAGCCATGGTTCAGCCAACATTCAATACACTGGGTTATGCCAAAAGAAAAGAGGGTCATAGAAACATAGTTATCTTATATGAATGCAACGACAACAACCGTGAACACATTATAATCGCGTGATTATAACAACACTTTTTATTAATGTCCCACTCAATGTCTCTTGTCCAGCCCACAGTCCACGACTCAGCCTGCCAGTCTTCCATCTTGCCATGCGCTTTCCTGATGCACCCATCCCAGTACTAACCAGGCTCGAGCCTGCTTAGCTTCTGATATCGGACGAGACCGGGCATGTCCAGGTTGTTATGGTCGTAAGCGAATCCTCTGTAAGCGAGAAGAGTCTGTTGGGATCTTCATCCTCCACCTCCGAGAACCCCCTGCGATGTCCATTAGTCTGTCCATTGTCCTCCAACACCGTCTCCGCATGGCCCAATGCAACCTCCAACAGGAAAGTTTCAATTAGAATTTCCCACAATATCTAAATTTGGTTCTTAACCAACACCCATGACAGACAACATTGACCAGCATCTTCCCCAATTTACTATACCAATACAAACAGTAGTTTTATTAAACCCCAAATGTCCACCCATTTGTCAGTTGCAAAACCCAGACTAGTGCTTTGTCTATATGACCAGGCTATTGTCACGTTTTAGACTCAATCGTGAAAGTTGTAATAAGATATTTAAAAATATAAGAGATTAAACACTTTTGAAGGTATTTATTATAAAAAGTTAACCAGCAATGTAATATAAAAAGTGAATAAGCAAAGTATTTATACAAGGTGAATATAGCAAGGTACAATTGAAATCTAGATTGTTACAACCGGCCGGTCGAGTATATAAAAGAAAGAAAAAACAGTGTGGTGTCATTGTGGGTCAGTCCAGCATGTCTCGTCCGTCCAGTCCAGTCAGTCCGTCCAGTCAGTGTCCAGTAGAAGTCAAAGCAGAAGAAGAAGAAGTGCCCCCTTCCCTGTGAGGGTGATCTTTATTAGTTCCCTAGTCCAGTGTGTGTATGTGGTGTCTCTCCTGAGTGCACGTTGTGTGTCTGTGTGTATTGGTCCGCCTGTATGTCTGCCGTGCACGAGTGCGTGGAACGCACATTTACGTGCACGTTTGTGCGTGTGTGTCTCTATGATTACGATCTGTGATTAATGGAGACTGGAATATGTGACCAGTGTTTGACCTGGTCGTATATTAGTTGGCTTGTGGCATTTTGTTGAATTATTTGATCCGGTGGTCTGGTGGGATCTCTCACCAATGGAGTCACTGTGTGCACGTTGAGAGCGAGGGTGTATGTATGTGTGTGTGTGTGTGTGTGTGTGTGTGTGTGTGTGTGTGTGTGTGTGTGTGTGTGTGTGTGTGTGTGTGTGTGTGGGGGAGATGTGTGCATGTGTGTAGGTTTGTGTGTGTGTGTGAGCTTGTCCTATGTGTAAGTGTGTGTGTATGGCCTGCACCAAGGGTCAGCAGGTCACTGATAAGGATCTGTGAGTGGTCTGGCTGGGCCAGAGAGAGAGAATCTAAGGGAACCGACTAGGCTTTGCATAGTGTAATAATGGGAGAATGTCTCTGCTATTAATTTACATGATATACGTGTCATTTCAACAGTCCCCCCTTCCCTAACTTTAGTTAGGGAAAAAATTAAATAGAAGGGGGACCATATGCAAAATTATCAACAAACAACCAAACAATAAAAAACACACCCAACCGGCCGACCCAATCCACACCGTAAAAAGCACAAGAGTCAATAGAAAAATGGCACAATCATCAACCTCTCCACCGGTCACATCAAACAGAGTCCTGCATGTGGCCAAAAACCTCCCGAGACAATCTACGGCCTATTAAAGAACACACTTGAATAATAACTTGCTTAAAACTATGATATAATTGGAGGATAAAAAGCTCACATCGTCCCATGTCCCGACATATGGTGACGGCCCTCAGCGCAGCTCACAGTACATCAGACTCACTGTGAGTTGTTAAACAGAACATAACAGTGTATAATAAAAACAACCCAAATCAAACAACAGCAATCCGTGGCTCCGTACATCAGCCCGGACCACAATCAAGCGGAAAAAGGAGAACCAGCCACACATAGCCCGGTGGGGGGGTCGTGGCCACAACTCCCTCACCAGAGTAAATGTGAACCCGGTCCGCCCGTCAAAATAACTGTATGAAAACAAAATTACACGTCAAAACAGGAAACAAATGATGTACACAATATCTACTTCTAAAGGACACAGGAATGGAGACCACTCTAATGTTCCTACCAACACCTAGCAAGAACAAGGCTGCGGATGAATCATAAACACATACCACAGACCTCAACCTCACTAAGCATGAACCTGTTAAAAGGCCAAAAAATATCTAAATAATGAAGTTCAGGAAAAAACGTCCTTGGCACAGGACACCGCCGTCCGACGTCCGCGATGAATCTCAGCACATCTCTGGACATATTTCCAACGTATGGGATGACCAACACTAATCTAGTTGGGCTTGTGGAGTGTGACCACATAAATTTGGGGGCCCAGAGGAGAGAGAGAGAATTTGGTGCGGTCAATGAGAGGGACAGAGAGAGATGGCAGAGGAGGAGACAAAGTCCTATAATACGAGGCTTCTTCTCCCGGTATCAAGTACAGGAGAGTCCATGTTATCTGGTGAGGAGAGACTAGGCATAGCTTCCTCCCATATCCGGATATCACGTTCTGGTAATACGTAGCAACGGACAGCTCCACCTCCTGCACAGTCAGTGGGGGAGAAACGGGGGAGGATGAGTAGAAGAGGGGAGGAGAGATAGCACCGTGGTGGGGACTGTCATGGCTCTTGGTAGAATACTGAGAGATGGCTTTTTAGGAGGATACAGAGCGATGTAGCAGCGCCAGCGGCGCGTCCTCTGTCAACCTCAGCGAGCGTCCATCCCAACGGCCGCCCCCTTCAACATTGGAAAGAAGGAGGAGTCCTCTGTGAGTGCAGCAGCAACCAGCCGGTCGGCCGACACCACCCTTCAGGATGATAAGAGTACTGGTATCAGTGACACAAACATATCCGACAAAGACAGACCCGTATTCGTCCAAACCGCTCCATGGCTTCATAGCGGGGGTCCTCTGTACCGCTGCTCCGTGCTAGCCCATGACCCCAGGTCGCCAGGCCCAGCAGGTCCTCGACCACAGAGCCGTCGGGGGATGTAACGTCACAACTTAGTGTTCCAATATCTCATACTCCACCTCTTCTCCTCTATGAGCTTCCGGACCTGTTGCTGTCAGTGTGGTCCAGCTGTCACCATGGCCCGTCCCCCCTTGACAGAGGAATCCATGGGTCCGTGTGGGATCCGAGCAGAATCAAGTCCGCTGCCCGCCCCAGAGTCACAGAGAGAGAGAGAGAAGAATAGAACAGCGGCCCTCCCCGCCAACATTACCAATCAATCCAACACATTAAAATGACATCCAGACAGAGATTTAGAATAAAACGGCAAATTTAAAATGAACCAGACTCAAAACCAAAAAAG
The DNA here is from genome assembly GCF_963971535.1 of Notolepis coatsorum. Classification (NCBI taxonomy): domain Eukaryota; kingdom Metazoa; phylum Chordata; class Actinopteri; order Aulopiformes; family Paralepididae; genus Notolepis; species Notolepis coatsorum. The sequence goes on along the minus strand of NC_140177.1, from coordinate 122,130,347 downwards.
AGTAAAAAGAAAAAATACAAAATCTACACCCAAAAAACAAAAATAACGTAAAATAAGGACCAAATAGGGAGAGAGAGCGAAGCGGAGTGTCGTGTGCGACGTGCGCGCAGTCAGCGCGTGTGTGTATCAGAGTGTGTGTGTTCCATGTGTCAGTGTACATGTGTGTGTATCAGAGTGTGTGTGTTCATATGTCAGTGTACGTGTGTGTGTATCAGAGTGTGTGTGTCCATGTGTCAGTGTACGTGTGTGTGTATCAGAGTGTGTGTGTGTATGTGTGCCTGTGTTCGTATTAGGTTGTGTGTGCATGCAGACAACGTGTGTGTATGTGTGTATGTGTGTGTGTGTGAGTGTGTCGTTATCGTGCGCGCCAGTGTAAGGGCGTGTGCTAGCGAGATTATCAGCGTGTGCGTCAGAGCTTGTAGATGCCCGTGTGTTTCGGGGCTGGACCCGCTGCTGATAACCTTGTTGTGAAAAGGGGCCAAAAAACTCTAGACCTCCCTCGTGGGTTCCCCTGTCCCAACAGTTCCGGGCCCAATGGCCGGGTCTTCCGCAGGTATAGCAGTACGTGAGGTTCCACTGTCGCTCTGCGCCCCCTGTCCCCCGTCCCGCACTTCCAGCCATCTGTCAGTTTGATTACAAAATACAGATACATGACTCGTTGGATGCAAGAGAGAGAGAGAGGGGGACGCGTCCACTCTGCACCATCACACAATAATGCACACTGAAGCCGTGAGCGGTGTAATGCTGCGCATGACTGGGCAGCATGCAGCAGACATGCCCTCAAAATCCCCAAAACCAAATGCACTGTGCAAGGCAGGTAATCTACAAATCCAAAGATTCATTTAAACTTGTGTAATTCGGCAGTTCAACAAGTCGAAAGTACTAATCTTCTTGGAGTGAAGCTGGATAGCACTCTGTCTTGATCTCAGCATATTAATTATATTGTTTTTAAAATGGGAAGAGCAATCAGTATTTCCAGGAGACGTACTCATGTCAGATAGTGCAACGTTTAATTACACGTCATCTTGACCATCGCTCTGCGATGTGGCACTGCCAGCGGTGACCTCTGTAAGCCCCAGGTTGCCCAGAACAGGGCAGCACGGTTAGTACTATATGGGCTGCTGACCAAGGTCTAATGTGAGCCGTACATGCATGCCCACCGGGCGCCTCTCTTGGCCTAACGTTGAAAATAGATGAGCAGTAAAACTCCTGTAACCATACATAAACAGATAGTTATTTGTAATACTGTGCATGAGCAGTACACATGCAGTGCAGCAGCTTGAATTGCCAGTTCCTAAAACCAACGCTCTAAGGATATCTCTTATTTGTAGAGCATTAACTCCTTGGATTAACCTGCCTCAAAACCTCTGCTGCAACCACAGCAGATTCACTTTAAAAAACAATCTCTAATTGTATTCAATACTGATATTAAAAAGCATATAAAATATGTTGACCTGTCTACTTCTGTTTTTACCGTCCCTGTGCATGTACGTAATTTCAGCCATTCAAACCGTTAGTTCCATCATGCATTGTGTGTTGAGTACTGACCTTAAAAAATTAAATAGAATTGCAATAAATGTGTTTTTGTGGACCCCAGGAAGACTAGCTGGTTGCAATGGCACCAGCCAATGGGGATCCATAATAAACCCAAATAAAATTTCATTTCAAACCTTTATTTATACTCGTGAAAGCACTGAGGTTTCCCTCATTTACAGTGATGACGAGTTAACAAAGGACACAAATATCATAACAGTTAATAATTACAATGAATTACAATTACTACAATGATGGATTAAAAACAATTACATGATTCAGTACATAGGTCAAGTGCAATGCCTTTAAACTCCATGAATGACGGGAATGTTCCGAGCTTTAGAGTATTTTGCAGGGTATTCCATGTGTACGGAGCATCGTAGGAGAAGGCAGACTTTCCAAGCTCAGACCGAACTCGAGGCACCCTGAGCACAAGCCGATCATTCGAACGAGTTTGGTAGGTGACAGCACTCCAGACCAACAAAGATGTAATATAAGGTGGAAGTTTGCCAATAATTGCTTTGTAGATAAAAAGATACCCATGATAACTACGTCGCAACGAGAGAGATGGCCAAAATCAAATAATAGGTAAAATTACTAAATGTATGATCCATGGTCGCTCACTAATTCGCTGTTATAGATAGTGAAATGCATGCTTGTCTCGCATCGGTGCGTGGCGGTGCCGCATGCACAAATCAAGCTTCACCCATTTATCAAAAGAAAAAACAAAACACCTGCTCCTCCTAATTGGTAACTGCAGTATCATTATTTCTATTTCATTAATATAATGTTCTATGATTGGTGTGGTGACCGCTTGTCACACCCCCCATCCTGACAACGCACCCGACGCATATTGTTCTTATTCGGGCCGGGTAATGATAAGTTGTGGACGTCGGCTGAACCGAGCACAAGGGGCCCACATCGTCCCCGGCGCCGGCAGGAACATGCCTCGACCGAGCGCACGTTGCTCCAATAAAATAGGCGGCGCGTCCCAATATTGTATGCTCTATATACCAATACGTGCGGCTTCATCAATGCAGTCCTGTGTGAATTATGTGCGTGGTCCCGCAACGTTACACATCTACTATGTACCGCAAGCGGCACGTCCCCGCGCCGCGGACCAAAGAAATAATAATAATAACAACAACAACATGATGATTATGATGAATTGAAAACGGGGGACCCTGATGCAAACAAGACGAAAAGTCCTCCTCCCCCCTTTTTCATGTCATGCAGTCTGCACACTGTGCGTGTAACTATAATTATGTAATAACATATAATGCAGGACCTCTTTAGGGGGTCTTTAATCGGCATGCAACGAACTGGACCATGAGTCCGGAATTAAAGCAATTTTCATGTAACGGAAAAGGACAGTCTTTGGTATATATCTTATTCTATCACATGGGAAGGTTATGTTTGCCAGAGTCAAACGAATGAACGATGAAAACGACATCCTTATCGCCCCATTAGGCATATTATATATTATGGTCTTCGTGCCTTGCGTTTATCAATAATACGTTTATTCATGCATATGTAATATGTGAAACCCTGATTTAGGACGCAGCGGCACTCGCGGGTTTCGCATAAAGCGAATAGCTGTAAATGCATAGTCCATATGTGTCTTTAAATATTTCCAGTTCCAGTGTTCTATTGTCCATTTTGCATGTATAACCAGCTATTATATATTTAATTAGAATATCAGAATGCATTATAGAATGTTGATCAGTGCGACTGTACCCGCAATATGGTTAATTCGCATTAGAAAAAATAAAGATTGCTGGTTCAACAGCATCTATAAGTGTGGTAATAACGCAGATATTGAGTGTATAATATTTCTGTGAATATGCGCGTGGTGCACGGCACGCCTCTGTATCCAACCAAAACGAAAACGATTGCTTCCAGCCCACGAGTCGTGCGTCCGTGGTGGCTGATGGGCCAGCAGTGCGCACGGCGGTGTTCAGAGTGGTCGCAACGAGAAGTCAGGTACCCACTCCCCCTATATAGCATAATATAATAATATAATACCCGCTCCCACAACTGCTTATATAGCATAATATAATATTATAATATAACACCCGCCTATCGTTAATGAACTAGATACATCCATCTAATCGTCAACGCATAGTCTGAAACTGCAATGTGAAGAGGGTTCAACCGTCAGTGGTTCCACAGACCTGCCCCCTCACGCGGCCGCTGCAAGGGTTCAAAAGTCCACGAAACCAGGACCCCTCTCTCGCAGAGCAGCACAACCATGCAATATGAACAATATATGCTTTAACAACAATAGGTTGGCCCCCCTACCACCAGTATATTCATTTTAATATAACGATAATGGTCACCTTACCAAGAACAGTTATAGCAATGTATATATAATATACCATTCATTACTATAGCACTCTACACACACCGTTCTCCGACGGCGAGGCCTGGAGCCTGCATCATACAATATCTGACAAATATACACCATGGCAAGGAAACAGCTAACGACCTATGGATATAGCCTCACAACACTTAGAATTTAAGAAGCCTGTATAATACAATACACAACACTGAAATATGGGAATAAAACATCGGTATAACGTGACTCATAACCTAACCATATCCAATATGGGTATAACTGACTCATAACCGTTTTAATCGACTAAGCTTATTTCGCAGACTAGGATTGCAGTTGGCTGACGCAATTAAGAGACTAAATCAGGACTAATCAAGGCTGATCACCCCTTTACCGTAACCTGTTCGTAATTCTCACGCACTTCAGTCCTACAACCCTATGTTTTTGTCTACTTAATAACTCTGGCTATAGGGTTCAAGTCCCTGTACATTACAGCCAGGCCTCCCCGAGGTCTTAGGGTTACCCTATTACTTAAATAGTGGTATTTCTACCTGTGGCTCTAACTTAAATAAATGACCCTAACATAAATAAATGGGTCACTCTAACTTTGTGTAGAAAAAAAGAAAGAGAGAGAAAGAGAAAGGTGTGAGGGGAAAAAAAATTTAATAAAAAAGTTCTAGTGTAGATTGCACCTCGCTTATATTCATTTCAACAACACAATTCAATGGGTTTACTTATATTTTTAGCAACTTATTCACAAGACAATAATGAGAATGCATCCACTCATAACGGCTGTTTTAACTATGTAGATTTCGACTTTACGTAACAGGTTTTTTTGCTTACCTTTGAAAATGGATCCTCTGAGTGGATGTTCCGTCAATATTGTCCGCAAACAGGTTGGTAAGTCTGAATGAATGCCCACCCAGGGAAAGCCAAATTGTCACGTTTTAGACTCAATCGTGAAAGTTGTAATAAGATATTTTAAAATATAAGAAATGAAACACTTTTGAAGGTATTTATTATAAAAAGTTAACAAGCAATGTAATATAAAAAGTGAATAAGCAAAGTATTTGTACAAGGTACAATTGAAATCTAGATTGTTACAACCGGCCGGTCGAGTATATAAAAGAAATAAAAAACAGTGTGGTGTCATTGTGGGTCAGTCCAGCATGTCTCGTCCGTCCAGTCCAGTCAGTCCGTCCAGTCAGGTAAGGTAAGGTAAGGTACATTTTATTTATATAGCGCTTTTCCAGATTAAAATCACAAAGTGCTTTACAGGCAGTAAAAGGTTAATCAGAATAGAATAATCACACATGTTACATCATATACAAGATTGTAGAATACTTCAAAATAAATAAATAAAAAATATAATCACATATACACACATGTTATACCACATACTTGATCAATTAAAAGCCTGACTGTATAAGAAGGTTTTTAGACCTTGTTTAAAAGACTCCACACTAACAGCAGACCTGATTTCATAAGGTAGCCGATTCCATAGCTTGGGTGCTACGACTGAAAAAGCCCGGTCACCCTTGGTTTTTAGTTTGGTCCAGGGGACGACGAGCTCTCCTTGGTCGGAGGAGCGGAGAGCCCTACTGGGGCAGTAAGGGGTTATAAGCTCAGCAATGTAGCTTGGGGCTTCACCCTTTAAGCCTTGTAGGTGGTGAGCGCAATTTTAAAATCAATCCTGTATTTTACAGCTAATACAGGGGTAATGTGTTCTCTGCGTTTGGTTCTGGTTAACAATCTGGCGGCCGCATTCTGAATGATTTGAAGTTTAGCCAAAGCTGCTTTGTCAAGGCAAGTGAACAGAGAATTACAGTAGTCAATTCGTGAAGAAATAAAAACATGGATAACCTGTTCAAGACAGTGATATGGGATATTGGGGCGTAATTTTGCAATATTTCTTAGTTGGAAAAAACAAGACCGGGTTAGTGACTTTAAGTGGTCATTAAAATTTAGAAACTGATCAAAGATGACCCCCAGATTTCTTGAGCTTGGCTTCAGGTAAGCGGCTAGTGGACCAAGTGCAGTTAAAACATCAGCTTTTTGTGTGTCTGGCCCGAAGTATAGTAATTCTGTTTTTCCTTTATTCAGCTGTAAGAAATTACTATCCATCCATGAATTGATCTTGGAAAAACAATCAACAAGAGCTGACAGCTTATGGGCATTTTGGGGTTTAAAAGAAAAATATAACTGGCTGTCGTCAGCATAAAAATGATAGCAAATGTCTTTAAATGAGCTGATAAGCTGTCCAAGGGGTAGCATATAGATGGAAAACAACAGCGGCCCCAGAACTGACCCCTGAGGGACCCCACACGTCAGTGGAGAGGTGACTGACATATGTCCACCAACAGACACAGAAAAAGATCTTCCTGTCAGGTAGGAAGTGAACCACTTCAGTCCCACCTACCCCAACCTCGTGCTCAAGCCTGTGAAGAAGTGCGTTGTGGTCTACAGTATCAAATGCAGCTGTCAGATCAAGTAGTAGAAGGACAGTGTATTGACCATGATCAGCATTTATTAGAATATCATTTGTAATTTGTAGGAGAGCTGTTTCTGTGCTGTGCCGCTGACGGAAACCAGATTGAAATTTGTCTAGAATATTATGTTCCTCCAGAGTCTCAAGAAACTGTATTGCTACAGCCTTTTCAGTGACTTTAGAAATGAAGGGGAGTTTAGATATAGGCCTGTAGTTTTGAGGTGATGAAGGGTCAAGATTTGGCTTTTTTAACAAAGGTTCGACTATAGCTTTTTTGAAGTGGCCTGGAACACAGCCTGAGGATAGAGAGCTGTTTATTATGGCTAGAAGAGAAGGACCAATAGTAGGTAGTGAGTTCTTAAGAAACGTGGTGGGAATTACATCAAGGGTGCATGTAGAAGAGGACATTTAGTTAATAATTGTGGTGAGCTCTTTCAATGACAGAGCAGAAAAATTGTCCAATATTATAGGTTTGGGTGGAAACACTGCATGGAGTGGCAAAGGAGAAAAATGTGCTATAATAATTGAGATTTTGTCCACAAAAAATTACAGAAATTAATTGCAATCATCCTGAGTGAGAGCAGAAGTGGATGGAGAAGCAGGTGTTACAATTCTGTTTATGGTTTCAAATAGGACTCTGGGGCTGCATTTACAATCCCTTATTAGGTTGGAGAAATAGTTTGCTCTAGCATCTATGACCATTTTATTATATTTGGCAAGCATGTCTTTCAAATGTTGGTAATGGACAGTTAAATTGGTTGCATGCCATAGTCTCTCAGTTCTTCTACAAAGTCTTTTAAAAACACGTATATCCTCATTGATCCATGGAGTGGGGTTCTCCTTGGGTGCTTTCCGTGTTTTAAAAGGAGCAACATCATTTAAAATGTTATTGCACAAGTGTACAAAATGTTGTACCAGAGTGTCACAATCCAAGGCAGGTGCTAATATATTGGACAAATCAGACCCTAGAAATATATGCGAGAATGTATCCACTGTCTGGTTGTTGATAGTGCGTCTACGCAAAACACGCTTAGGAATGGATTCAATCGTCAGAGGAATGTCAAATATCACACACTTATGGTCGGATATTGCCAGATCTTCTAAATAACAATTATTAATATTTATTCCCAGAGTAAAAACCAGATCCAATATATGGCCTTTGTTGTGCATAGGCTCTGTGACATGTTGCGTAAAATTAAAAGATTCTGTCATGTTTAAAAACGCAGCAGCAAATGAGTCCGATAGGTCATCAATATCAGTGGCGGCTCTGCCACTAGGGGCGCACGGGCGCCGCCCCACCTGCTGTTAAATCAGAGAAGAAGAAAATAAAACTTTTTCGTTTTTTGTTTTATAGCCCTATAAATAATATAAACATGTTTAAAATGAATAATATTTACTCATTTTAAGTATGTTTGTATTTCCAATGCACAATATAACGTTATTATCTCAAATAAAAAACACTTGTTTTCCTGAGCAGGAAGTGACGTTTTTTTAATTTTTTTATTTTTCCGTATTTCTCGGCCCGGGCTAGACGCGATAGCGCTCTGAGTGCGCGTCACAGTTTGATCGCTGTATCCGTCACAGCCAATCAGTGCATAACGCGTTGTGCGTTGAAATATGACTATTATGTTGGAATCCGGGCGTGATTTGAAGCGGTCTAGCCAGTAGCGTCAAGAATTTCTGTAGCCGCATTTCGCGGAGACGCTCTCTGATTGGCCGACGCCAGTATTTTTTTCCGTAGCAGAATTTCACAGAGACGATCTCTGATTGGCCGAATCCAATTTCTAATGTTCCAATTCTAGCTTATTCCTAGGTTGGTCCGTTGGTGAGAGATAGTTGTGTTGTTGTGTTGTTGTGAGATGCAGGCAGCTGTTTGTCTTAGAGCGTGCCGTGACTGCAAGTTCTTTAGACTGTTAAGCTTAGGCACTCTTTCAAAGTTGGTTAAGGTTAGAGTTTGTCTTAGAGCATGGCGATAGAACGCCAGGTAGTTTGCAGTCTGATCGAGCGGAAATGGACAAAGGAATGTACTAACTTGTGTTGTGTGGTGCTAACAAGCTAACACTTGGCTAACAAGCTATATGGCGGATGCAGTCTGGAGACAGTGGACAGTGGTCTGGAATACATCAACAGTGGATTATACACGTTTATCAAGCTCTCCTGCCCTGGACGTTTCAACTAAACAGTGAGTCTCTCTCTCTCTCTCTCTCTCTCTCTCTCTCTCTCTCTCTCTCTCTCTCTCTCTCTCTCTCTCTCTCTCTCTCTCTCTCTCTCGCTATACACAGCTGTCTCCGCGAAATGCGGCTACGGAAAAAAGTATTGACTGTGCTTGCTGAGACGATAATAGGCTGGCGATTCAAAACGCGCTGCTGTGTTGTGAACTATAACATTAATTTAGCTGCTGCTGATGCATAATGAATGAATGGTGAGTTGTTTAAAATGACAACATACATGTGTTAATTATTTGATTTGATTGATCTGAGAGACAGAGAGAGATTGCTCCAGAGCATCTCAGAGCATTACATTTTCAACTCGACCTATTAACGTGAACTGCGACCCACAAGGCACCAGCGCCAGCGGCCGCTACTGATCAATATGCATGTTAAAATCACCCATTATAATGATTTGTTCATGCCTATAAACAGTGGAGAGAAACTCGGAGAACTCAGATAGAAATAGGCTATTATGTCCGGGGGGGGGGCGATAAACCACTGCACAATAGACAACGTTTTTTCGTGCCAATTTAACAAATTGAACCTCAAATGATGAAAACTTTCCCACGTTAATCTCACGACAGATGTACTTGGCCTTAAATACTGTTCCCAGGCCGCCACCACGACCAGTGAGTCAGTGTCCAGTAGAAGTCAAAGCAGAAGAAGAAGAAGTGCCCCCTTCCCTGTGAGGGTGATCGTTATTAGTTCCCTAGTCCAGTGTGTGTATGTGGTGTCTCTCCTGAGTGCACGTTGTGTGTCTGTGTGTATTGGTCCGCCTGTATGTCTGCCGTGCACGAGTGCGTGGAACGCACATTTACGTGCACGTTTGTGCGTGTGTGTCTCTATGATAACGATCTGTGATTAATGGAGACTGGAATATGTGACCAGTGTTTGACCTGGTCGTATATTAGTTGGCTTGTGGCATTTTGTTGAATTATTTGATCCGGTGGTCTGGTGGGATCTCTCACCAATGGAGTCACTGTCTTTTTTTTTTTTTTTTTTTTTTTTTACTTTGGCCATTCCCCTGGCTCTTTTATACGTTTATCGCATTTATTCTGGTCAAGGATGACCGACAGAAACAGTCAGCATCCCCATTGTCTGTGCTGAATGTTTGTTAGTGTTTGGTATTTTTTGTTGGTTTTTAGTACTTTTAAATATCCATTTTTAGTAAGTAGTTTTCATTTGATCCTATAATTTTTTCATTCACCGATTTGTGGACTTTTTTTGTGTCCTGAAAGGCGCCTTATAAATCAAATGCATTATTATTATTATTATTATTATTATTATTATTATTATTATTATTATTATTATTATTATTATTATTATTATTATTATTATTATTATTATTATTATTATTATTATTATTATTATTATTATTATTATTATTATTATCATCCAGGAGGGAAAAGACACTTTGGATAGTAGGGACTGCATATCTGCCTGTCCTGACTAGGAAACACTTTGCAACTGTGATCTCCTCTGGCAATAGTTGGATATTGTAATGTGTGGCGAGGGGTTGCAGCAATTCCACTGAGAGAAACTGGTCTGAGGCTGGATAACATGCCTGTATGCCTCTCATAAGTTGTTATCCAACTCATGAGAACCTGCTCTCAAGCTCTTGCAGTATTCTGTCGACGACTGGATAGAACAGTCTCTGTCTCAGCTGATCTCCTGAGCTGAGGTCTGAGCTTGTGCCACAAGATGACTCAACTACATACTCGTCCATCCTTTTCTGCTTCCTCCTTTGGCTGGTACAGTAGTATGTTCCTCAATCCAAATGCCATTACATATGGCCTTTGTCCTGTCATACATGTCCACTGCCATCTCTGAGGTGCGATAACTTTTGAGTGTGTCCTGCACTGTGCTTTTAGATGTGCACTTTAACACAGCAGCACCTGGAGCCATCCATACCCATGTCCAGTGTCCACTGACAAAGACATGCTCATGATACTGTGATAAACTATAATAAGCTTTAATCGAACCCTGGTTCATTTCCTCTGATAGTCCGGTTGGTTTCGGGTGGTGTGAAAGCTCATTCACTCTTGCAAGTGAACCCTGCTGCGGTTCATTTGAGATGTGAATGCAAAGCGGACCAAAGGCAGGAAAAGACCCAAAAATCAAAAAAAAAATTATGAGAAGACTGAAACATATGTATATAATGAAACACACAATACAGTTTTTTTTCGATTGCTTAAGCATGATTTTGAAAACGGGGCCCGCTGTTTCAAAACACACAATTAGCACAACCACAAACACAATTATCAGAACACCTCAGATCCTTTGCTAAATTAAACACTTGTCAAAACCATACACTAATTTATAAAAACTACATTTTGTTACCATATGAAACACACGTTTCATATGACTTAATTCAGTTTGAACCAGTTACACACACTGCTGTGCTTAACCTAAAACACAGCAATTCTACTTCTCAGTGATTAGAGTACTGTAAGTGAAGTACGCAGAGAATGTGCACATATACAATAAATTCACCAAACACTACACAAGACCAATGCTGTAGACTGATGAAAATATAATTTATTTATCTACATATACCCAAATCAATGATGCAGACTGATGAAAAAAAAACATTTTCTCTCCATATACCCAAAATCAATGATGCAGACTGATGAAAATATAAATGTTCTCTCCATATAACCAAATCAGTCAACATTTCAACATGGAGAATCACAACAAAACATGTCCCAGTTTTCATGCTACTATGTGCATAACACTGTAAGCTCAGCAAATATCAGACAAACATAAAATACTGTATCCAGTAGGCCTACAGGTTAAAATTACAGTAAAACAAAAACTATTTTGAAAAAATGTAAATAGAGTACAGAAAATACTAGACATTATCTCTTTGCCTATCTGGCAAGATAATTTTTTTGTTGTGATTCTCCATGTTGACATGTTGACTGATTTGGGAAAATGTATATTTTCATCAGTCTGCATCATTGGTTGTCTTGTGTAGTGTTTGGTGGATGTATTGTATATTTTCACGTTCTCTGTGTACAGTACTTCACTCTCCTTCCATTTTGGTTGAAGACAGGTGAACTCACCTGCTGCATTTGTATAGTGCTTAAACCTGATTGGTGTATCTACAATTAAGCAATGGTGTGTTTGTGCATCTGATGGCTGTGTTTAACCAATTGGCTCATATGTGTGGTAATTTGACATTCTGTGTCTAACGTAATGCAAGTGTGTTTAGTGTTTTGCAAATCACTGTGTGTATTGTTTTGCAAAAAGTGTGAGGCTGACATTGTGCTTATAGGGGTGCAAATCTGGGCCTATGTTTTGCTCCTTGAGTGTAAGGTTTTGATAATTGTGTAATACTTTTGATTTGAGTGTTTATGCAATTGAAGAAAACTGTAAAGACTAGAGATGAACTGTTTATTTCTTTTGTACATAGGCTGTGCATATGTTTGTTTGTTTGTTTATTTGCTTATGTGTATGATTCTTAACTGTGTTTTTATTTTGTTATTGGTGTATGTGTGTATGTATGTACAGTATATGTATATATATTATATATATATATGTATATATATATGTGTATATATGTATATTTGTACTCCTGTTGGGGCCTCTTGGACCAGATCAATGTTTTATCTGGCTAAATAAAGGTTAAATAAATAAATAAGAAACTGATGATTTGGTCCTGTTAACTTTGAATTTTCTATGAGGACTGCCCAGATCCCTCTTATGGACACGGACCTCACTTTGAGAACCTCTAATGATTCTAGTTCTTCAGTATTCAACTCTAATTACTCTAAAATTGACCCCCCTCCACCCCCCGGGCTGAAGCCCCCAATGTTTTCTAATCCTAAAAAAAAAAATCCTGATGCTCTGAAAACTCATTGAGTTCCAATACCAAAAATATAGTAATTTCATCCTTGCACAATGGTGCCACTGAAGGTCATGCAGTATCACATTTTATGATATTCATATTTATTATGCATATGTCTTGTTTGCCTTTACTGGTTTATTCATATCTATGCCTTCTAGGCTTTTGTTGCTCTTTTTGTGCAAAGCAACTCCCCTCGAGGGACAAATACATTTACATCTCATCATTTACATGCATAGTGATCTGTCCAGCTCATTTCCCCCCGCAATCCCTCAGAACCTCCACAGTCTCTGTCTCCTCCCTTCTGCTTGTCCTGCTCCGTATTCCTGACACAGAACAAATAGGCTTATACCATTGGCTTACACCCCACAGGGTAATTTTGTTGACCAATAACTCTTATTAACAACAAGTGCCCATGTCTCTGTCTTGAACATCCGTGGGGGCCCAAGGCGATGTTGAGTCGTGGTTCCTCTGGCCTGGACATCAGAGCAGGTTGCATCACTGGCCTCAGGGCCGGATTAACGACCGGGCCGTTTGGGTCGCGACCCGTGGGCCTCTAGTGATGAGGGGCCCCCAAAAAAAGTATAAAAAAAAATAAAAAATAACTTTTTAATTTTTTTATTTTGGAGATCGATGTCATACTGTGACACTGAAATGAAAAAATATTTCATCAACTAAAATATTTAGTCAACTAAAATATTTCATCAACTAAAATATACAGTACGTCACACCCCGCGCCTCTCCCTGCCGTCTGCAAGTGGCTAATCTTGAGTTTCCGACCCCCCAGTAAACTAACCATGGATAAATCCAAAAAAAGGAAAGTCTGAGGAAAATAGAGGGTTTAATTCAGCGTGGACAGATTAATTTGCTTTCACGACTAACAATGCAGGCTTACCTGTAGCCTATGCCTGATATGTGGTGCGAAATTTGCGAACAACGAAAAATTTACTTTTTATTTTATAGATTTTGCACAAATAAGGGAAGGACTCAAATAGAGCTGCATAGTTCAGGGTTTTATTTCAAAGCAGGTCTACAGATGCCAGTGTTTTTTCTCCTTTTCTGTGTTTTATTTCAAAGAAGGTCTACACATGGTAGTCCTTTTTTAAAGTGGACTACTTTTTATTTTATAAATGTTCCACACATAAGGGAACGACTCAAATATACCTGAATAGTTCAGGGTTTTATTTCAATGTCGGTCTACAGACACCAGTGTTTTGTCTCCTCTTCTGTGTTTTATTTAACCCTTGTGCCTTGTTAAGTAACTGACAGAGTTGTCACGTTAGTGCATGAAAACATTGCATCACGTTCAAGGTCATAAAAAACTTAATTTGTAATATTTCGTTCCAATTCTTTTTTCATGAATACCACTATGAACCTAACTCAACATATCTATCAAAGATTCCAAATATTTCTGTTTGTAGGGTTATGGTTAGGGTTAGGGTTGGGGTTAGGGTTAGGGTTAGGGTTAGGGTTAGGGTTAGGGTTGGGGTTGGGGTTAGGGTTAGGTTAGGGGACTGTTGAGCAAGTGTTGGGGTGGGCACGGGCACAGGGATGAGATTTTACCTTCTCCTAATCTTTCTGTCTGGGTAACCCTAACTGTTACAAAGGGTCAGATTAAACCGAATATATACATTTATTACTTGAGATATATTGTATAATATTTGTATATCGTCTGATATCCCTTGTATATTCTTTGTACATATACACGGATTATCCCTTTACCTAGGTACAGGCCAGACCATAATATTCGTTCTCCTATTGGACAGCGACCCCTAGGCGCCAACGACCATACCCCCAATGTCGAGTTCAAAGCTACCGCTAAGACATGTCTCAACATGCCCAGGTTTGGCAAGTAATACGAGACAGAACTGAGGTTGGCACTAGATTATTCACCTTACGTATAAATACGGCGCAGGTGGATACAGCAGCACTTAGACCAAAACGTTGAAGCCTTCACCACGATACAACGTGCTGTGAAGTGGGCCCCTTTTGCCCCTAAATAGAGCCTTGAGAACCGCGTGCGAATTGATAGCTAAAGTGTCAGAGTTTAACGCTGTATCGTCGAGTTCGACCTATTCTATTATAAAGTAATAGTCTATTATTTATAGTGTATCGTGCGGCTACCGTTCTACAGTGACCAGCATTACCACCGGTTCGTCGTACCGAGCTAGTGCACATATCCAGGCTGGGCGGCCTAACCTCGTGCCGCCATCCGAGGAGTCCTAGACGAGAACCGTGTGGATATGTACACCGGAGAACCTATACCGACGAATGCAGAGCCTTTTCCGGCTGGATTATATTGCTTTGGTACTGTGGCTGCTGGAGCAGAGAACCGTCTACCCCACTGCTGTGTGGGATCTACCCTGTGAGGAGCACCGTCGAGCCCGCCTCTAGGACCCACAGAGGCTGGCTAGCTTTCATCCATGCTGCCATGCATACCGGAGTATAGCTGTTGCTTTGTCTACGGACCAAAGGATTATTGCACCGTCTCCTGTATCTGGAGTCTCTTTATTCCTCGTTGATCCAGACTTTGCTCCCGACAATTCCTCTCCCCTGCTGGCTTACAACCGGAGGGAACCCCCTTAGTATCTCCAGCTGACTACGAGTGTGCCTTATATAATTCTTATGCTACAGGTGGTATTAATTATACCCATCGTAATATGCTCATGGACTTACGCTCTTGACCTACTTAAGTGTTCTTCGCCATATAAGCGCAATTCATAATTCTCAATATTGTAACCTACTATTGCTGCTCTGCTAATAAATACTTCTAAATATGACTTTCTTTGTTAAGCCGTATTATTGTGTGGGTGTTCACCATATATACCGTGTACTGTATGGCCAGTAATTAAAGTACATAACTAAGTAGTGGTTTAATGATACCATACTCTCAATACAGTCAGGGAATTGTACCCCTCAGTTACAATTGGTCCTTCGAGCCGGATGAATATCAGTGTAATATCTAAATATAATATTGATATTAACCATGGCCAGCGGTGAACACTCCACAAACGGCTCTCCTAAGCTAGAACGGCAGCAGCGCAGACGTCAGCCACCTCCTTACCTAGAGGACTACGCTGCCAGTCTAATACCTAGCTTTATACAGACGTTAAATGCGGGAAAAGCGGATAGTAAAAGCATGTCAAACCCTACCGACCAGGCGACCTTGCCAGTAGAGACCCTAGTGGGTTCTAACGTAACTGACCAAGCTCACGGGGGAGACCAGGAGGGACATGACATGACTATACCCCCCGACAACGTCAACGGGACGGTCCCCGGAGAGCTCCAGGATAAAGAAAGCGCTCCAGGGACGGAACCCGACCCACTACCAGAAGAGAAGCGCGCCCAGGAGATAGACCTCCTCGGAGCGCGCCAGGAGAACGGATCTCCAACGAGCACTGTCAGAAGCCGATCACCTCCATCAGTGTCTTCCCCCAGCGAGGCGGACAAGATGCTGGCGCAGGCATTCATCGCCACCCTGGCAGCCTCCACTGAACGCGATCGACTCCAAGCACAGACGCTTAGCGAGCGCGAACATTCTTCCATGGAACAAGAGCGCCTCCGGGCGCAACAGCTAAGTGAGCGCGAACACTCTACCATGGAAAGAGAACGCCTGCAGGCTCAACAACTGAGTGAGCGCGAACAATCTGCAGACCAAAGAGAGCGCCTTCACGCGCAACTCCAAGCGCAAGCCCTTAGTGAACGCGAACACTCTGCGACCCAGCAAGAGCGCTTCCAGGCGTAGCAAAGGAGTGAAGACGACCGCATACGCCTGGAGACCAGACGCCTCCAGACGGAAGAGAATATTGAAAGAGACCGCGCCGATGCCCAGCGCGCCGCCGCCGATGCACAGCGCGACGCCGCCAATGCACAGCGCGACGCAGCCCAAGCCCAGCGCGAAGCAGAGCGCGACCTCGCTCACATCAAGCGTGAAGCAGAGCGCGACCGACTACAAGCACAGATAATGGAGCAATTGATTGCCAGGGCGACACCCCCTCTCTCCGCACGGAGCTCCAGGGCATCGTCAAGACAAGGGTCTAGGGCACCTTCCCCTACCCGACCAAGCGACCCGGAGCCCGGCCAACAGAAAGAGCCTATCCACGTCTCCGAACCCCCTCCCCGACCGGTCCATGCGAGACCCAGCAACCGGGAAGAACCGGCCTATGCCGCCGAGAGACTGAATAGACGTCTGCAAGATCTAGAAGACCTAGCAGAGGAAGAGGAAGAGGAAGAGGAGGAAAGTCAAGCCCACCAGCAGCATCGTACTCCACAGGACCAGGAGGTCCAGTACAGCCCAGACTTTACCCCCGAGGCCCTGCGTTACAGACCCCCGACTCAACTCAAGGGTGAGTTTGACGCACCGCCAGCCCAGAGGAACAGCACCTGGGTACCCGGGCTTTGGTACCCACCAAGTACCAGCCCACGACGACACGTACGGGGAGACTCGCCCAGGAGGCCTCTCCCCCAATGCTCACCGATGTGCCAGCCATCCATGGCATCGTAGCTTGGCACACCGACGTTCCCGGATTTTACACACGAGGACAGAGCACAGTACACGGAACTACGGATGTGCTTAGAGACTATGATGTCCGACGTCCCCGATGAGACGTACAAATATGCTATCCTCCTCAAGCACCTGAAGGTGCCCAGAGCGCATAATATAGCGCTGGCATATTCCAACTCAAGTACCCCATACACCGCGGCTCTAGTAGCCCTCGACCAACGTTATGGACGCATATGGGACTACGTGATACAAGAGATAAGGAATATTGACCGTCTCCCCCCAGCCACAGACAATCGCTCATTGGATGACCTCTCTATCAAGGTACAATCCCTGGTAGGGATGCTGGGGGCACAAAAGGAAAAGGGTAGACACGAACTGTACGCTAACTCTAATGTAGAAAGGATATTAGAGAAGCTTCCTCCTGCCCGACAAGAGCGCTTCAGGCGGCAAAGAGACCACCGAGATCCCAACGGTCCCGAGCCATCCCTCCTAGACCTGGCCGATTTCCTCGCGAGAGAAGTCAGCAGCCTACAACTGGATACGTTCGTGCAGAGTGGACCAAGCCCCAGAGATGGACCTCGGAGATCCAACGATAACCGCAGGCTGGTGACCGTCATGCACCAAGCCGAATCAGTACCGCGGAACAAGAACCACAGCACCCCCTCGACGAAAGAGAAGTGGAAGATTGTATGCCAGTACTGCGAGAAAGAACATTGGCTGTCACAATGTGACACTTTCAAGAAGATGACCGCCGACGAGGTGAGTCAATGGATAAAGTCCAACCGCCGCTGTTACCGCTGTGCGCGCAGCCATATGGCAGCCGAGTGCCGCTTGAAGAAGAGGTGCAGCCGGTGTGACGGAGCCCACTTGGACGTCTTGCATGACAGCAACAGGAAGAAACCCGCACCCCCAAGCAGCACCAGAGTAAGCGTCATGTATATTGACCCCGCCAGCAGCGGGAGCTCCAGAGTGCTCTTGAAGGTGGGCCGAGTGACATTAAGCTACGAGGACAAGGTCATGGACACTTACGCCGTCCTTGACGACGGGTCAGAAAAGACCCTCCTCCTCGCATCCGCTGCAGCCCAGCTGGGTCTGCGGGGGAGCGAAGAAACGATGACGATTCGTACTATAAGAAGAGACCTGAAGACAATAAAGGGTGAGAACGTCTCCTTCACTATCGCAGCAAGCAGGCAGCCAGAGAGGCGGTATAGGATCACTAACGCTTTCACCAGCCAAGACATAGGCCTGTCGCGGTACACCTACCCCATCTCCAAGCTGATGGAAAAATACGTGCACCTGCGCAACTACCTATACCGCTCATCGACGGCGCCACCCCGACCCTGCTCATAGGATCCGACCACGCACACCTCATCGTCCCAACGGACCGGGTCCACATTGGGCCCAGAGGCTGTCCAGCAGCAGTCGAGACCCGCCTAGGATGGACACTACAAGGCCCCCTCTCCAGGTCTCCCAACCGACCAGCAGCCACTCGCTGCCTCCACTCCAGAGTGACAGAAGAAGACACCACCCTCTTACAGCACGTAGAGAGGCTATGGACACTAGAGACAATGCCCTTTAAGAACGAAAAGAAACACATTCGTTCCAAGGAAGACATTTATGCCATAGCCCTCCTCGAGCAGGGGACAAAGAGAGTCAAGGTCAATGGAGTGATGAGATACGCAACTCCACTCTTGAGGCGAGAGGGTATGTCCACCTTCCACGCCTCAAAAGAAGCGACGGAGCGATATCTACTGAACACCGAGCGGCGCCTAGCCAGAGACCCCGCTCAAGCCACTGTGTACCGCGCTGAGATTGACAAGCTAATCACAGCGGGACACATAAAGAGAATTGACATTCAAGAGGCCGATCAGACGACCGAATCATGGTACGTGCCCCACCACAAGGTCCACCACAACGGCAAGGATCGTATTGTGTTTAACTGCAGCTACCAGATCGGATTACAAAATCTGAATAAAGAACTCTTGCCCGGCCCCACACTCGGCCCCTCTCTACTAGGCGTGTTGCTACGTTTCCGCCAGAACAAGGTGGCCATCAGCGGCGACATCAAAGGGATGTTCCTGCAGGTGCGACTAGTGGAAGAGGACAAGCCCCTGCTGCGGTTCTTATGGAGAGAGAGGATCGGGGATGAGCAACCATCCATCTATCAATGGGAAGTCCTCCCTTTCGGAACCACATGCAGCCCATGCTGTGCTACGTTCGCACTGCAAAAACATGTCGCAGAGGACCCAGCAGCTGACGAGGAGGTCCGACAAAGTGTAGAGAAGAGTTTCTACGTGGACAACTGTCTGCAAAGCGTCTCAACGCCAGAAGAGGCCGAGGCCCTCCTACTCAAGCTTTGCGCCTCCCTGATCAAAGGCGACTTTGATCTCCGGCAGTGGGCCAGCAGCGACCCTCAAGTACTGCGCAGCCTCTCCCCAGAGGACAAGGCAGCAAGCAGCGAGACCTGGATGGCGACCATCCCAGGTGAAGCCCAAGAAATGACATTAGGACTAGTCTGGCGCTTCAAAACAGACTCGCTCCATTATAGACACACACCCCTGACCAAGGAGCAGGGAAGGTCGATTTCACTACCGACCACCAGACGGAGTGTATACAGAACACTCGCCAGACAATATGACCCGTTGGGATGTATTCTACCTTACACCACCAGGGCAAAGATGATTGTACGAGAGCTGTGGGACAAGGACCAGGGCTGGGACGACCCCATACCCGACCACCTTGCTTCCACATGGAGAGAGTGGGAAACAGAACTCAGCTCGCTCCCAGGTGTCAACATACGTCGCAGCTACTTCCCACCCACAGTGCGGCTGGAGACGTGTCAGATGGACCTGCACGTCTTCAGCGACGCCTCCGAAGTAGCCTACGGTTCGGTGGCCTACTTGCGGGCCCGAGAGAAAGGAGGAGAAATACATACCGCCTTCATCCTGGCTCGTTCAAGAATAGCCCCCCGCAAGCAACAATCGATCCCGCGTCTAGAGCTCTGCGCAGCCCTAGTAGGAGCGCAACTCGCCACGTTAATCCAACGTGAACTCACCATCCCGGTGCAAAGAACAATCCTGTGGTCAGACTCCATGACCGTACTCACATGGATCCGGTCCGATTCGTGTAGATACAAGGTCTTCGTGGGAGTCAGAATCACAGAGATCCAAGATTTAACAGAATCAGCATGCTGTGGTACGTGGACACAAAACAGAACCCAGCAGACGTCATCACACGGGGAATGTCCCTGGATGACCTCACACGTCACAATCTCTATAGTGACGGTCCCGAGTTCCTCAAGCTCCCGGAAGAATAGTGGCCTAACCCCACCCCACGGGAGGCTAGTCAAGAGGAGGCAGAGATGAAGAAATCTATGTTCTGTGGGTTGACGCACACACCAGTCCCCACAGATCCCAACATAGATGACTGCCCTACCCTTGAGAGTGCGCAGTTAAAGACATTCCTGTGGCACCACACTGAGGTTCCCTCCACTACTGACATTAATGCAGCTAATTACGAAGAAGCAGAACTCTTTCTGCTACAGCGAGCCCAAAGAGACTCGTTCCCCGACGAGCTAGACTGTCTGCAGGGATCAAAGCCAGTCCCGTCAGACAGCAGACTGCTCCACTTGGCCCCTGAGCGCGACGCCCATGATCAAGTCAAGTCAAGTCAAGAGTTTTAATTGTCACGGCATACAGGTATACAATGAAATGCGGCTGGTCTTGCCCGCGACGATGTGCAATACAGTGGTACAACATATAATAGAATCCAATAAAAATACAGTGGTACAACATATTAAAGAATCCAATAACAACAACAGTGCAATAAACAGGTACATGGTGTGCCATCTCGGTATCTGTACATAGTATTTACAGAGCATATAGGACATGCTAGGTAGCTTTTAGTAGTGCAATACACTGTTCCTGATGTTATACTAATTTAAAGTGGCCTTTCCTCTGGCCATAAGTGTGCGTGTGTGCGGCATGAGTGTTAAAGTGGCTGCTGTGTGTGAGCGTGCTCAGCGTGCGTGTCGTGTATGTGTTTGTGTGTGCTTGTGTGTGGATAGTTCAGTTTCTGTGTCTCTCAATGTTCATTGTTCAAGGCTCTGATGGCCTGGGGGAAGAAGCTTAGCCTAAGCCTCTCCGTCCTAGTAGCTGGGGTTCGCAGGCGTCTGCCTGACCTCAGCAGCTGGAACAGGCTGCTATTGGGGTGGTGGGGGTCTTTCATTATCCTGCAGGCTCTGGATTTGCACCTCTTGTTGTATAGAGCCTGCAGGGGAGGTAGCGCAATACCCGTGGTACGCTCGGCTGAGCGCACCACTCTCTGTAGGGCCTTCTTGTCCTGTGCCGTGCTGTTCCCATACCAGGCAGTGATGTTTCCGGTCAAGATGCTCTCTACAGCTCCTGAGTAGAAGGACTGGAGTATCTTCCCCGATACTCTGAACTTCCTTAACTGTCTCAGGTGGTAGAGGCGCTGCTTCGCTTTCTTTACTACTGTGTCTATGTGTGTTGACCATGTCAGATCCTCTGAGATGTGGACCCCCAGGTACTTGAAGCTGCTCACCCTGTCCACGGTAGCCCCGTTAATCATCAGTGGTGTGTGTGTCTCCTGCTGTCCTCTCCTATAATCCACGATCAGCTCCTTGGTTTTACCAATGTTCAGGAGCAGGCTGTTGTCCTGGCACCAACGTTCCAGTACCTCAACCTCCTCTCGGTAGGCCTTCTCGTCGTTGTCCGAGATCAGCCCCACCACCACCGTGTCGTCGGCGAACTTCACTATGGAGTTGGAGCTGAACTTGGCCACACAATCGTGTGTGTAGAGTGAGTACAGCAGGGGGCTTAGAACACAGCCCTGGGGGGACCCGATGCTCAGGGTGATGGTGTTGGAGGTCTGACCCCCCACCCTGACCGCCTGGGGTCTTTCACTCAGAAAGTCCAGTACCCAGGCACTCAGGGCGGAGCTCAGACCTAGCTCGATCAGCTTGTCCACCAGTCTGGTGGGGACTATGGTGTTGAACGCTGAGCTGTAGTCAATGAACAACAGTCTCACATAGCCCCCCTTCTGACGGTCAAGGTGGGAGAGAGTGCTGTGCAGTACCTGGGAGACCGCGTCGTCAGTGGACCTGTTTGTCCTGTATGCAAATTGGATAGGGTCCATATCACTGGGGAGAGAGGCACAAATGTGGTCCTTGACCAGCC
The DNA here is from genome assembly GCF_963971535.1 of Notolepis coatsorum. Classification (NCBI taxonomy): domain Eukaryota; kingdom Metazoa; phylum Chordata; class Actinopteri; order Aulopiformes; family Paralepididae; genus Notolepis; species Notolepis coatsorum. The sequence continues at coordinate 122,108,232 of NC_140177.1, read as the reverse complement.
TCTCGAAACATTTCATGACCACAGAGGTGAGTGCCACCGGTCTGTAGTCATTTGGACATGTTGGGGAGGGTTTCTTCGGTACAGGGATGATGGTAGACATCTTGAAGCAGGCAGGGACTACTGACTCCGCCAGGGATTGATTAAATATGGCGGGGAACACCGGGGCAAGCTGGTTTGCACAGGACTTAAGTATGCGTCCTGTTATACAATCTGGGCCCGCAGCCTTCCTGGTGTTCACCTGCATAAATGCTCTTCTCACACTGTGTTCCGACAACGAGAGAGCGCCCCCGCCCCCCCGCGGTTGCCCCCCCCCCTCCACAACAGCCGGTGCGCCAGTGACGTCACTAGCCAGAGGGCTAGCGGCGACACTGTCTACACCGAACCGAGCGTAGAAGGAGTTGAGTTTGTCCGCGAGAGAGGCGTTGTCGCTCCCCATTGAGGGGGCGCTGACTTTGTAGTCAGTTATTGTCTTCAGTCCCCTCCACAAGCCTCTTGTGTCGTTTTGTGCCATTTGTGTCTCCAGTTTCTCAGCATATGTCCTCTTAGCAAGTTTAACAGCCTTGCGCAGAGTGTAGACTGAAGCCTTGTACTCTTCCATATTTCCTGACTCTCTGCCCAGGTTATAAGCCGTGGTGCGTGAGTTCAGGGCTGCTTTTATAGTGCTGTCCACCCAAGGTTTCTGGTTTGGGAAAACCCGCGCCTTCTTTGTGAGGACAATACCGTCTGCCACTGTTGTTATGTAACTCACAACGGTATCAGCGTACTCGCTGACGTCACTGGCGCTTCCTTTAAACATGTCCCAGTCTGTATCCTCGAACGCGTCACGGAGCGCGGCCTCTGATTCGTCAGACCACTTTTTTGTCTCACGTGACACGACGACGTCACGCGATCTTTGTTTGTATGCTGGGATTAAAAAAATGGAGTCGTGATCGCTCGCGCTTGCAGAACCCATCAGTGGCGGAGCCGCTACAGCCTTGTAGCCAGCTCTGAACGGGGTGTAACAGTGGTCGAGTGTGTTTCCCCCTCTTGTGGAGCAGGCGATGTGCTGAAAAAAGGTCGGCATCACTTTTTTCAGATTTGCCTGGTTGAAGTCACCAGTCACTATCGTCGCGGCTTCCGGGTGCTTGATCTGTTGTTTGTTGAGGTGGTCGTGTAATTCCACCAGCGCTTTGCCAGTATTTGCCTGTGGGTGGATATATACGACGGATATAATGACCGCGGTAAACTCACGGGGTAGGTGGTACGGGCGGCACAGGATTTGGAGATGTTCCATATCTGGGGAGCATGAACTTGAGAGGACATGTACTTCCTTGTGATTAACCCAGAGATTGTTCGTGAGGATGCAGACCCCACCTCCGATGCTCTTCCCAGAGGCTGCCGTGCGATCTGCTCTCAGGACGGTGAAATTGTCCGATGGAGAGACGCTGTTGTCCGGCGTCGCTGGCTTGAGCCATGTCTCCGTGAAACACATGATGTTAACGTCTCTCATCTCCCGTTGGAATCGGACCCTCGCTCTCAAGTCGTCCATCCTTCCCTCCAACGAACGTGCATTCGCCAGAAAGATGGATGGAATTGCTGGACGGTAAGCAGATCTTTTTAATCTAAGTCTGATACCGCCTCGTCTTCCTCTATGCCTCTTTCTGCCGTTTCCTTTGTTGCCGTTCTCCCGCTTGATTTCTGTTAGCCATTCTGGGCATAAAGTGTCTCCCAACTCCTCTTTGAGTCCGGAGTTTAGGTCCATAAGTGTCTGGCGGTCGTATGACATACCCGCCAGTGATGTTTTAATAAAAAAAAGTAGAAAAAACAAACATAATAGCTAAAAATGTGCACAATCGTCGCGGAGCTAAACCAAAGGCGACTGACCGGGGTCGCGCCATCTGTTTTCATCAGAGTGGGTGGTCGTCTGAGAAGGGCCCCGGACTTAACGGATGACGTCAAGTTCCCGATAGTTCTCAATAGCCGACACAAGGTCACAGAGCTCAACATAAAGAAATACGACGAGGACGTGCACCACGCTGGGGCAGAGAGAGTCTTAGCTGAGATCAGACGTCGCTATTGGATACTGCAAGGAAGAGAAGCAGTACGACGCTTCCAGCGGACCTGTCTAGACTGTCGCAAGTGGCGAGCACAGCCCAGTATACCCAGGATGGCTGACCTACCCCCCTGTCGCCTCCGACTCGGCGACAAGCCCTTTCACTCCACCGGTATGGACTGCTTCGGCCCGCTGTATGTGAAGAAAGGAAGAGGGACGGAGAAGAGGTGGGGTATTGTATTCAAATGCATGACCACCCGAGCGATACACATAGAACTCCTTCCAACCATGAGTACGGACTCATTCCTTATGGCCTTCCGGGGATTCACAGCGCGGAAAGGAAAACGTCTATATTATTGTCTGATCACGGGACAAACTTCAAAGGCGGAGAAAGAGAGCTGAGAGAGAGCTTCCAAGCTATGGGCCCAGAACTTAAGACCCACATCGCTCCCTCTCAGATTGATTTCCAGTTTAACCCCCCGAACGCCCCTCACTTCGGGGGAACCTGGGAACGAGAAGTACGTTCAATAAAGACAGCCCTGTACGCCGTGCTTGGGGCCCAGACCTTGGCGGGAAGAAGTCCTCACGACAGTCCTCACGGAGATCGAGGGAGTATTGAACTCAAAGCCCCTCGGTTACGTCTCAAGTGATGTAGCAGATGTCGACCCAGTCACCCCCAACACTCTCTTGATGGGGCGGCTGGACCCCGCGCTCCCACAGACAGTGTACAGACCTGAGGAAGCGAACGGCCGAAGAATGTGGAGGTACAGTCAAGTATTGGCTGACAAGTTTTGGAACAGTTTCCTCCTCCACTATCTACCGTCTCTACAGACCCGCCAGAAATGGGTAAAAGAAAGAGACTACTTGACGGAGGGCACAGTCGTCATGATTATAGACCAGTCACTACCCCGAGCTATGTGGCCGGCCGGCCGCGTAAGCAAAGTGATCACTGGTGCCGACGGAAAGGTCAGAGCGGCAGAAGTGCTCGTCCAGGGACGGACATACACCCGACCCGTGGCGAGGCTGATAGAGTTGCCAAGGCTACCTGATTCCCTTGATGATGACCATGACCCACTGACTTTGTGAATTGCCCTACTCCTCACAACGGACATTGAGTAGTGGACAAGACGGTTAATCTGTCTCTGCTTATCTAATTAGGTGCGGACTAATTAGGAGGCGGCTGTTACAAAGGGTCAGATTAAACCGAATTTATATATGTATTACTTGAGATATATTGTATAGAATTTGTATATCGTCTGATATCCCTTGTATATTCTTTGTACATATACACGGAATATCCCTTTACCTAGGTACAGGCCAGACCATAATATTCGTTCTCCTATTGGACAGCGACCCCTAGGCGCCAACGACCATACCCCCAATGTCGAGTTCAAAGCTACCGCTAAGACATGTCTCAACATGCCCAGGTTTGCGCAGTAATACGAGACAGAACTGAGGTTGGCACTAGATTATTCACCTTACGTATAAATACGGCGCAGGTGGATACAGCAGCACTTAGACCAAAACGTTGAAGCCTTCACCACGATACAACGTGCTGTGAAGTGGGCCCCTTTTGCCCCTAAATAGAGCCTTGAGAACCGTGTGCGAATTGATAGCTAAAGTGTCAGAGTTTAACGCTGTATCGTCGAGTTCGACCTATTCTATTATAAAGTAATAGTCTATTATTTATAGTGTATCGTGCGGCTACCGTTCTACAGTGACCAGCATTACCACCGGTTCGTCGTACCGAGCTAGTGCACTTATCCAGGCTGGGCGGCCTAACCTCGTGCCGCCATCCGAGGAGTCCTAGACGAGAACCGTGTGGATATGTACACCGGAGAACCTACACCGACGAATGCAGAGCCTTTTCCGGCTGGATTATATTGCTTTGGTACTGTGGCTGCTGGAGCAGAGAACCGTCTACCCCACTGCTGTGTGGGATCTACCCTGTGAGGAGCACCGTCGAGCCCGCCTCTAGGACCCACAGAGGCTGGCTAGCTTTCATCCATGCTGCCATGCATACCGGAGTATAGCTGTTGCTTTGTCTACGGACCAAAGGATTATTGCACCGTCTCCTGTATCTGGAGTCTCTTTATTCCTCGTTGATCCAGACTTTGCTCCCGACAATTCCTCTCCCCTGCTGGCTTACAACCGGAGGGAACCCCCTTAGTATCTCCAGCTAACTACGAGTGTGCCTTATATAATTCTTATGCTACAGGTGGTATTAATTATACCCATCGTAATATGCTCATGGACTTACGCTCTTGACCTACTTAAGTGTTCTTCGCCATATAAGCGCAATTCATAATTCTCAATATTGTAACCTACTATTGCTGCTCTGCTAATAAATACTTCTAAATATGACTTTCTTTGTTAAGCCGTATTATTGTGTGGGTGTTCACCATATATACCGTGTACTGTATGGCCAGTAATTAAAGTACATAACTAAGTAGTGGTTTAATGATACCATACTCTCAATACAGTCAGGGAATTGTACCCCTCAATTACACTAACCCTAACCCTAACCCCCTAATGGCAAGAAATAAACCACTATGGACGGTTTGAAAGCTAATATTGTTAACTTTTGTGTTAGAGGGTTTCAAAATCTAATCTTTTCAAATTCTGTGAATATATGGAAAATAAGCAAACGGACACAATTTCATGACATAATAATCAACACAGCCATCGTTGTACACAGAAACACAAAAAAATATAGGCAAAAAACACAAAATAGTCCCTAAGGGGGCAGAAGAGTTAAAAATAGATCTACACAGCCAGTATTTTTTCTCCTCTTCATAAGAGTTTGAGGTTTTCCTTTGTTATAACAGGTAAAAACAGCAATAAAAAGTCAAAACTTTTCTTTTTGTTGCTTTATAATTCCATTAATGCAATAAGTATAAAGTATAATAAATCGCAAATTACTTTGGCTATGCAATTGTCAGGCATTTTATGCTAAATGTGGGGTATGCTTGGGGATATATAAAATGTTATACACTGTGTTATCTTCATTTTAAGGGTAAATAGGTTGTGCAGCTCCCTGAGCATTTTATTTTGTGAGAGGGGGGAAAAGTGGCTCTTTTGATAGTAACGGTTGCTGACCCCTGGACTAGACGTATATAGGGAGGGCTGGAAATCTATAGTCCTCCCTCTGTCCTGTGGAGTGCGGCAATACGCCTAGACGCGTAGTCCGCCGGAAATATACAAGAAGAAGAAGAAGAAGACTAGACGTAGAGTCTGCTGTCACGCCCGCATCTCCACATCCCAGCCCCGACACGAATGAGGCAGATTGGGATCATGACAGACAGCAGAGACCCGCCGGTGCTGATAGCGGATATCCTTGAGCTCCCCCTAGTGACTAGGGGCCTCCACTACACACTAGTAAAAAGAATAAAAGAAATACGAAAAAAATATTTATATAATCAGATCCAGCGTTTACTTTCACAGCATCTATAGTGACTACTAGTATCATCTCATCTCTATCTATTTTTATAAAAATGTTGTATTGTAAATAAAAATATGATTGATTGTTTGATAATGAGGAGGTGAGAGACGTTGAGTCGACGTGACACTGACGTCCAGGTCCAGGGGTCACTGTCAGGTCAGGTCAGGTGACCACTGACTGCGAGAATTGCACTTGCAAGTTGATCAAGTAGGCTAAGACTCGAGTAGTACTGTATCATATGTGTTGACAGAGTCTGCTATGGGGCGACAATAATATGTTCATGAGGCATGGTTTCTATCTTTAGCCATTAACACATTAACTGCCACGCAGTTTGCCCCTCTCATACCACTCTCTGCCACCACTCTAAGCCTATGGAGATGTTCACTTTCTTTGCAGGGCTATAATTTTTTTAATTGTATTGCTAAATTGACATTACTATGGCCCATTCAACATCGATTATCTATCGTTCAGGATGTAGGAACGTTATACTTTTTCATTCATAGATTCATACGAAAATACCGTCTAGAATATAAATATGTTTTTATCGTTTTCTGCAGTAATTCCTAGAACGTGGGTTATAGGCATAAACGCATATATAGATTATCAACTGCCGTTTGTTGCCGATACACTCTATATAAAAAATGTCAACTGTACATGATCCTAAACGTTATGACTCATCATGCGCGGTTGAACGGGGGGGGGGGGTCGTTTATAATTCCGTGATCGTCAGTAAATGCTTTATGTAGTATGGGTGATATATTGATCAGAGCAGTTTGCATTAATAATAATAAACAATCACGCTGAAAGTAACGTTACTGTCCTCTTACGGTTCGCCAATGAGACTGGAGGAAAAAGATCCCACTTATTTGACGGCGATCGACTAGATCCATTTCCGGTTTGTATGTCGAAATAAACGCCCAAATCATATCGATTATTGAGTTATGGCAGCGATCCATATACACGGATGGGTCCGGTGGGGGCCGTCAAGATCGTCGTCTTCAGTCCCGCACTGTGCATGCAGCATAACATGCGCTCTTCCCAGAGCTCATAGTCCTCGGCTCTTCCGTTGAATGAGGGCCATTTGCTCTTTCCTTTTCTCGCCATCCTCTTGTTGATGGTAGGCGTAGCTTTAGCTCTTGTTGGCCTAGCGTCTAGCCATGCGGTGCTCCCGGTGCTAACCTAGCCTATACTTTAGCTAAACTTGCTACCCTTTATTATTTCGCCCCTGCGTGATCTGGGCCCATTACCTGTTGACAGAGTCTGCTATGGGGCGACAATAATATGTTCATGAGACATGGTTTCTATCTTTAGCCATTAAACGGCGTGGTTTATTTCACATAGGTCCACAGCAGTACATGAGACATCCTTCTCTTATGAGAGCGAAGGTGGAAGAGACAGAGGGGGAGTCGGCATCTCCTTATATACCCTCTACCTGGCGGCAGCATTTAACAGCTCCGCCTATAGTGCCCTCCAGTGGAAACAGTTATACATAGTTAGACAGTTACTCAGTTACTTGAAATCATGTATAACCTCTAACTTTAACAATATGAGACTCAAAAAACATGGATAAAAAAGTTAAACAGTGGGAAAGCGGAGCTGCTAAGTTAAAATCGAAACAGGAAAGGGACAGAAAGAGCGTGTTACTTCGGCAAAGCATACCGACTATCTCAACTTTTTTCACCCCGTCAGGTAAGGCTAGCCTGGCTAGCACTAGTAGCAGCAACGTTAAAGAGGCTGAGCCAGGAGCCGCGGGCAGAGAGGACGAGAATGCTAACGTTATTAATGCTAGCGACAGAGAAGAGGCAGCGGCAGCCTCTAGTTCAGCCGGCCCACCACTGGCTGCCACCTGTTTGTCTACACCCGCCGCATCTCCACAGCCCAGCCCCAACACCAACACAAATGAGGCAGACCGCGATGATGACAGCCCGCCACTGTGCGTGCATGCACGTGTATGTGTGTGTGTGGGGGCCTCCACAAGAGTCTGGCCCAGAGCAGGGGCGTATCTAGACCCAGCACTATACTGGGGCACAGGGGGGCACAGAAGTATATGAAGCGAATATTTTTTTGCCGGTTTTGGGCAGTTTTTGGACGAAAATTGGTGGATTTTGAAACTATTTTTTTTTTTTACTTTATTTCGGTTTTAGGGTTAGGTTAGGGTTATGTTATTTAATTATTTTGGGGAGCCAGCCCCCCAATCTCCTGAAATGCATAGAAATCTATGAAATAAATAAAACAATCTAACATTTATATTAAAAACCCCTAAAATTTTGGAACAGTTACTATATATATAGTCAAGAAAGCATTTAGTCATACTTAAAGTTTAAAGTGCTTTACTTCCATTGAACATTGCATTGAACATTGAACATTGAGGATACATCATTAGAAAGCACAATGTATGTTTCCATAGTTACGCAGATGACACACAATTGTACATCTCCGCTGAACCAAATTATCACACAGCTATAAACTCCATTTCCGCCTGTCTCTTAGCAATAAACAAATGGATGACAACTTCCTAAAATTAACTGAGGGCAAAACTGAAATCCTACTAGTCAGTCCTATAACAAAAAGAGAAATGTTACAGAGCAATATGGGGCAACTTACTCCTTGGATCAAACCCGAAGTTACAAGTAAGTAACCTACACTGGCTTCTGGTAACATTTAGAATTGATTTCAAGGTCCTCCTCCTTATATACAAAGTATAAACATTGCGATCATCTGCTACTGGTCTATTGAAGGTTCCAAGCCACAGTCTAAAGAAAATCGGGGATGCAGCCTTTGCTAACTATGCACCAAAGTTATGGAACACACTACCTATGGACATTAGGGAAGCTAGATCTCTTAATATTTTCAGAAATAAGCTAAAAACGTACCTCTTCACCATAGCCTTCTAATACACCCCGCTGTTGATTGTACTGTAGCACTATTTTACTCTGGCCATTCTATTGCATAATTTTACTATCTATTCTACTATTCTATTATTGCACTGTATTATTAGTGTGCAAACCAGTCAACTTACAAAAAAGAGCCTGTTGGAGGATTTCAACAAGATAAATGCGACAACAGTGCAAAATATTTCACTATAATATTTCAAAGCGAAGTAAAAAATATTATAATAATTATTTGATCATGTTAAATTATCATTTGATCATGTTAAAAAAGGGAAAATAAAAAATATAAAAAAATTTAAAAAAAATCTGTAGGGCACAGATGATCATCGTGGTCTAAATACGCCGATGGCCCAGAGGCCTCTGAATTCTTAATCTGGCCTTGACTGGCCTTCATACTTTTTAAGTCTCTCATTCCTTCAAAAGGTTGACAGAATGACACTCATCAATCAACAATCAAGAGGTTTTGTCCTAGTGACTCATTCTGCGCTTGTTTTGCAATTGCTCATGCAAAGGTCCTTTGCAGCGTGGACCTTAAGCTGCGATGCTGTGTTAAATTAGCGTTTTTTGTTAGTTTGCTGGGATAGCTTATAGCAAGTAGTAAGCATTTACAGGTTAGTTTCTTTGTTTGCACCGGTTTTTCTTGGTCCTAGCATGACCATTTCCTAATTATTACTAATTCTTACGGGGTACCCCTCTTGCACAGTGTTTCAGAACTGTAAAACCTGTGAAGTAAAACATGGTTAATAATTTACAGATGCCAGAATAATCTCTGTTTTCTCCACAGCCCATCAACTCATTGGGAGAAAACAATTAACTTCTCATGGCCCATTTATTCCGTCTGTCACCTTAGTCAGTCAAATACACTTTTGTCAGTCTATTAATTATTGCCCGTCACACTCCTGGTTCTCTCCTCTTTACATGAAATAGATATAAACAGTAGTGTGGTATATTTCTGTATCAAAAATGTAATTCCCACAAGCATCTTCAGCTACAGGTCGGGATTCTATTGGTAAGGAAGTACAGTCAGTTAGTTGAATGAACTAAAATCTAAAAAGGTGTCTCTCTGGTAACTATAGAGTTCACCCGAGGGCACATACTATGTAAATAACAGGACTCGGGGCTGCCAGATACAAGGCAACACACACTGTATTTAAATATAGTCAGGGATTCTGGCTTTCCTGAGACAATAGGAATACCGCCTTCAGGCTGTTTTGACTTGCCAGGTAAACACTAAAAACAGTAGGCCATTGAGTAACTATCCTTCCCCCGCTCGCATTTATGGTCAACATATAGAATTTACAGGAGGCCTTTTGCTACTTGAACAATTGGGGCTGACACGGACTCCTACATTTGAGTGTGACAGCCTCCCCCAGCTGCAGATCAAACAAGTTACTAGGAGAACATTTAAAGAACCACTACTGGCAATATGGCCATTCCCAGCCTGGCCAAAAATCAGTAAATTAGTTCTAGTTTAAAAACGTAGTTCTGTATCGTATGGCTCTCGCTCGGCGTCACTCTCTGCACTGTCCTCGCACACGTGCACGCGCACTGAATAAAGACCACAATGTACCTTTAATCCCAATATTTGTCTGACCACACCCCTATCAGCTTACCCATATAAGCAGGGGTGGGGCCACCCACTCGCCTCCTTCTCGCTTTCACCACAAGGAAGTGCCTCGGTAGATCCCCACTTGAAGTGATGTGATGGTAGGAGAAGAGTTGGAAAACAAGGATACGTTGACATCATATCTTTATTTTCTCTCTCACTATTTTTGAGAAAATACGCCGATATTGTCTTCGTACTGGAGTGTCTGGAAGATGATGATCATTCTAAAAATCCTCCACCGGTTTTCGTATTGGGAGTTCGCGCCGCTACATGCCTTTCCAACTGCAGTCCTTGCTGTGTGCTGGTTGCGGTAAAGACAAGTGAGAAGCGGTGGGTTCCAGGTTTGGTGAGTTATGTTTTGCTGGCAAGCTCCACTTGTCTGTTAGTGCTATGGGGGCTAGTTGACAATGTTTATGAAAACCGGCCCCAGACTAGGGTCCTTTGTTCAGCCTCTTAGGCGACAGAAGACCTTGGTCTGAAGCCCATTATAGTTTAACTAGTGGGCCACGACCATTAACACTGGTGATCCCTGTGTTTTCTGGATGAGTGGATGTTTTCTCTGTCACAGTGAGCCCCATCTTTCATATCCAAATGAGAGTATTCCTCACGAGGAAATATGGGCATAGATGTTCGGTAGCGGAAGATCTGTGTTCAAAGTCAGCTACAGGCCATTTGGGTATTGTGCTGGCTCCGTCGGTTGTTGGTAAAATCACCGTTGTAAAACTGTGTTAACATCTTGTTTCTCTTTTCTCTTAAAAAGTGAGGAGGGTTTCAGAACGGCGGCCTGTCTGAGTGAGTGTTATATCATTGTGTACAAGTTCAGGTGATAGCTGTTTAGCTTACATACTAGTGGTGGCCTACTGTTAGCCAGTCAGCTGTTAGCTGCGGCGCTAGCCTGCTGTGATCACTAGGTGGCCTACCTGGCTAGGCTAGGAAACGTTAGCTTGCTGCTATCAGCCGAGGCTCAGCGCGGGGTGGCTCCGGCCCCTCGCGCGCCGCCGCGGTTCCCAACTCCCCTCTCCCTCACGGGGAGAGGCGGGGGGGATTCGAAGCTCCCCTCTGGTTGCGTGCGCTGTTCGCTCGGCGTCTCGCGGGCAGGGGCGGTAGCGACCGACGGTTAGAGCGGCCGTTAGCTTAATGCTACTCTGTTGAACGTGCTTTGATTATAACATGTTTTAAACACTCTTGACTACGACGTCATCTTTGACAGAGGATGTTCGTCGAACCTGCCCTGGGCCAGGACGGCAAGGACTGCGTCAACAAGAGGGACCGTAGCGACGGGATGGTGCGGCGACGCTGCCCAGATCGACAACACAGGACGGCTGTGTTTACTACGGTGCCTTGAGACTGCACTTCGCTTGATCTACGCTCCGGGTAGGCAAGGTTTGGCCAGACCTTGTACACTTCTTCTGGCTTTTCCCTTCTAAATGTTTTGTAAATAACGATGTTTTCCAAAAACGAGTGTTGCTGCACTACATTTAGGATACGACGCGAGTTATGTGTGAATTGTCTTGTCACTGGTATTTAGCTTCTCCATGCAAATCGGGTTGTTGTTACAGATGTGAAAATGATCTGGTTTGTTGTGTTGAGAAACATCATGTGTGTTTATATGTACCGTGTACTCACAACTAAGGGGGTTAACTAACCTATAAAGCTATGCTTAGTGACAAATGAGTAAAGAATGATTCTTTTCTCAGCCTGTAATGACAATGAACAGTGTGTTCACATATTAACAGGTTTTCCTGTTTTAACTGGCCGTATTAAGGGTAAAGTAGGAGGATTGTGTTTCCCCCCGGTTCCCTGGGGACTTCTTCATCCTCCTCTCAGACATGTTGTTGCACTACATTGTGTCACTGTGTGGTAGGGATACGATGTAACCCTTAGCTTGATTGCTGAGGTTGTGCTAAAACAGCTGGAGAAACTTTATTTTCCTAAAAGAAAAGATTGTTTGGTCGCTTTCGTGTGTGCTTAGCAAGGCCTGTGGCCAATACTAATAGAGAATTATGTATTCTCTCATTATGAAAAACGGCGTACCTCTGTAGAGTGTTTTTGCCATTTTTTGTAGGTGATGATGGGTTGTGTGTGTCATGTGACCTACAACTGGGTTGGACTGGCCACAGAAGCACATGTGTAAGTTTGGTACCGGGGCTCTTGGAGAGCCCTCTCTATTCTGTGTTTTTTCCTTAGTAAAAATCAGATAGCAGGTTAGCTCATGTGCTGTGTGAAGCTGTCAGACGCTTCATAGAGCTGACTATGACTGTGTCATACTCTCTTTTTGTCATTACATCGTATCATGGGTGTGGGGTCGTAAAGGGGTGAACTGGTAACCTTTCCTTCCCCTTTTTTCTGTTGGTCAGGGGTAAACCCACCTGTCCTTCAAGGTTCCTGTCACGTTGCGGTTCGGCACGTTACAGGGTGAGGGGGGGGGGGGGGGGGTGGGGGAGTTTCCTGGTCCCACGGCCTGGAATATTGGGCGTATGCACCGCAGAAATTCCCCCGCCATAGAGTACGTCACTGTTGGTAGGACTTCCGTGTGCTGTTCAGGTCCATGTGATGGATCTGTTTCGGGGGGTGGTCAGGGCTCCTCCTCACCAAGCTCCTATTCGGGCCTTCTGTGAGTTGGGACTCCTTCCGTGAGGAGGGAGCCTCCTTCAGAGTACAGAGCCTCCTCCTCAGATTGTCAAGGTGAGTGGACCCTCTAGAAGGAGTCCTACTCTATTGTGTATGTATTCGATTCAATTCGATTATTGAGTGTGTATGGGTTCAGTGCCTCCTCCCCGGAGAGCCCTAAAACCAATTTTTTACATGGCTCAAGGTGCAATATATTCTTTTCAATCTGTACAGCTCGCATGGGAAGTCTCTCTGGGGATTCCCGTCTCCTTCCTATGGGAGGGTGGTGGGATGTAAAAATGTGAACAATTTTTACCCCCGGCTGTGTAGACTGGGATACATACTGTTGGTGCCTCCTTCTTTTCTACTAAAAAGAGTTGGAGTTAGGAAGTATCACACCCCTCTTGTCGTTCCCCTGGGCGCCTTGGGGATTCAATGACAGGTCTAAATAGCCTGTTCATTGATGTGGGTGTGTCCCGACGCACGTATAGTGCTAGCTCGGGGTGTTCTGTAAACAGGCGACTGACTGGCACGCCTTGGTTGCTTGAGGTTAAAACAGCGTTTTTATAAAGCAACTGGGATGGAGGTTTTTCCTCTTCCGACGACCAAATCCGACAACCTGGTTTGGTTATCGACGGATTCTCGTTCATATCTGGGGGATGATGACGGAATGGATCTGAACATATGTAGAGGGGTCTCACGCCCTGGGGGTGGGCCACCGGGCGCGGTTCGCCCGAACGTCTGGGTGGCGCCTTCTTTTCATGTGTAAGATCAACACGCATATCTGCCCCTTCTCCTGGAGTAGGCATGTCGGCGTGGTTAGGGCACGGGACTGGTTCTGGTCACGCTGGTCCGGATCAGTTGAACCCGTTGTCCGCCGGGGATGCAGATCTGCTGTTCTGGTACCCTGAGGGACTTGGGCTTTTTTCAGGGGGAAAAATGCCTGGTTGGTCCGGGTGTCACAGGGTTAAGCGCTATGGAGACCCTGGTTGGGTACATTTTTTACTCAGCACTGTCGTAATGGCTTACGGCCATGCCGACCTGTACACGCTCGATCTCGTCAGATCTCGGCCGCTACACAGGTTGGTCCTGGTTAGTACTTGGTTGGGAGATCGCCTGGGAATACCAAGTACGGTGTGCTTGGGGCTGGTTCTCCATTCTTTTTCGCTCCTCTCTCACGCATGGCGAAGAGGGGCCTGTTGGGGTGGTCTTTGACCTCCTCTGGTGACCCTGTGCTTCCCGTATCACCGGGCCCGGTCCGAAGTCATGTTTCGTCGACCCGTAGGCCTGGGTTAACCCTTTTTTGAAAACTGAAACACTTGTACTGCGGTATAGCCGGTTTGTTTTGGAGTTTTTTTCTTGAGGGGTTATAGGAACAACCACCGCATTGGGTAACACCAAGGTGGTTGGAGCAGTGTCAACTCCCGGGTTCACCGGTTGAGGGTGCCCCTGCACGTTCGTGACGTCTGCCAATCGTGTCAGCCTTCTCTGCCTCAACCCCTCTGGGTGGGGGCTTTTTGAATGGAGGCTTGGTCATGCAACAATGCCAGCTTACGCCCCTTCCGCTGGGGCGGCTGTGTTCAGCTGTCCCCTCGGGCGCCTGTCTCGTCCGCAGTCTCCAGGCTAGGGTTAACAGCCTGTTGCCTGGTTTTTCCCCGGTGCGCTGCCTGCTTCCGTTGGTTAACCTTTTTTGTGTGCTTACGGCCATGCTGACTGCCTGTTCTGCAGGGTCAGTGTGCCAGGCGGTGTACTATTGGGGGGACAGGGCCCGATCGGCTGAGGGGCCTTTGTCCGAATACGCTGGCGATGTGGGGGGCGGGGTCACTAAGTGCCCACCTGGTGGGGTCTTGATGCTGGCATCATGGACTTCTCCGGGGCCCCCGTTCCAGGGGGTCCAGTCCCTTTGGTGGGTCTGGGTCTTCCTTCGCGCTCCGCTGCTACGGCCTTGCCACAGGGTTGGGTTTGCCCTTGACCCTGTGATTCTGGGGGCAGTAACGAGGTTGTTCCCTCCGTTCGTTCCCGGGTGGCATGCGGGTTGTGCGTGTGTGTAGTCGTGGGGTCAAGCCACGGTCTGCTCACCCTGTGCGTTGAGTTGCTTGAGTGCCTCTTCGCACGGTTGGGTCCGTCGCCCTCCCGTGAAGCCCTCAATAGGGGGGGTGCCCTCCATTAGGGGGGGTCGGGGGGGCTCGGCCCTCCCTGTTCTGATGGTTCTGGGGGGCTTTCAGCGGGGTGTATTTGTCGGCCGATGGCTCTCGCTCGGCCTCCCTTGTGCAGAGAGTGACGCCGAGCGAGAGCCATACGATACAGAACGTTAGGTTATGACTATAACCAAGTTCTGTTAGTATGGTGACGCTCGGCTTTCCGACGCCGCTGCAGCCCTTGATCTCGCCTTGTGGTGAAAGCTTGGGAAGGAGGCGAGTGGGTGGCCCCACCCCTGCTTATATGGGTAAGCTGATAGGGGTGTGGTCAGACAAATATTGGGATTAAAGGTACATTGTGGTCTTACATTTTACATTTACATTTAGTCATTTAGCTGACGCTTTTATCCAAAGCGACTTACATGTTCTGTACGACAGAACATGTAAGTCGCTGGTCTTTATTCAGTGCGCATGCACGTGTGCGAGGACAGTGCAGAGAGTGACGCCGAGCGTCACCATACTAACAGAACTTGGTTATAGTCATAACCTAATGTTATGATGGTACTAGACACTTGAACTATACAGGAAAATAACCATAAAGTAGAGCTGGTCAGTTTAAAACAACCTAAGCAGTTTTTAGACCTGATAAAGTATATGTTAAATAAAATAACCTAATGGAAGTAGAAATAACTTAATGAGAATAAACTAAAAACATAAGAAAATATTAAGATAACCTTTTACTTGAAAACAGCAAGATAGAATTCCTTTGTGCTTGTTAAAAACCATAAATAGGGCTAAACACAGATTCTAGGCCCCAATTAAAATCAGGAAAAAGATACACTCATGATTATAGTATAGTCATAATTAATTCTTAATCTATTAGTCTGTCAAATGAAATGCTGTATGCTTTAAACACATTAAAACAGAACAGTACATTTGTGCTTAAAATAGCCAGGACTACCTCTGGATTCAAATTAAACTCTTTGGTGACTCAAAATGGTCGCTATATGGTTTAGCCAATCAGGACGTAGAAGAACCTCCCTCTGACGTATGAGTCCAGCGTATTCTAGAGGAGGAGTTTAATCTTTAAAACAGACTGCAAGATAGACAGACAGGAGGCCGCTTGAAACCATTCCATGCACAAACGAGACGGACGGAGCATTGCCTGAAGAGACGGAACGAGAATACAAATCCCTTTGTCTCCAGGGGCAACAAGGGAATCAACAACCAGACGCCATTGACGAAGACCATTCTTTTTAACTGCTTTTGATTAGTCTTGTGTTCGGTGGCATAGTACCGTAGCAAACTTGGATCATTGCACATTCCAGTTGATTGAAACAGATCATTTTTGTATAACTTTTTTTGTCTAGCATTCTATAGGCCTACTGCTTGGTGCCAGACTTTGGTGCCAGTTCTATTGAAACTTGTATTAGTCGCAATTGTCTGTCCCGCGTCACTCAGCTGTTTTTTTTGTTTTTTCTCGGATCCAGAGCATTGCTGGCGTCAACCTGTGACTGCCGCTTCTGTCCGTATCTCTGTTTACCTGTTTAAACTGTATCCCAACCCTGTTACCCGTTTCCCCCACGTCCATTCCTTGTACTTTATTTGTTATTTTGTTTTCTACCGCTGCTTGTTTCCCCCGTCCTCTCCTGCGCCCGTCCTGACTCTCTACAAACATTTCACGTCCTCACTTTCCCCCCTGCTCTCTGGACCTGCCGACTGTACTCTCACCGTTCCCACCATCACTGGATCTCAAACTGGACTACAAACCTCGCCACTGGAAAACAAACTCCCGGATCTACACATTTTTCTCCCTGACAAAACCTTACCTGTCCTCCGGACCGGTCCTGTGTGTGTCCCTCCAACTGCTCCTGGCTGTCTGTTGTCGGCTAAACCAGCCACCCGCTGCTGGCACTGCCTGCCTGGCCGTGCTATCCTACTACTCCCTTCCCGCGAGGGAAATACCACTCCCTCGCGCTGGTTTGCGGGTTCCCATCTCCTCGGGTGAGTGTCGGCGATACTACACTACTGCCCTCACTCTCCTCTCGGTCTTGGCTGTTGGTATGGCGCGGTCAGGTCGGCCCGCTACGCGGGCTTGGTCTGGAGCCGGCTACTACACGCTGCTCCAAAACAACAACACTCTCTCTCCCAGTATCCAGCTGCAACTCTGGAGTGCTCCCATTGTCCAGCTGCAGCCCCGGAGTGATCCGCTCAACATTCTACTCCAACTCTCCGCCCTCCAGCTACTACCAACTTTTAACCCACTCCTGCTCCTATTCTACACCCAACTCGGACTCCTGCTTCTCCTACCGTTTTCCCCTTGGATTCTCACTCCCCCCCCTCCCCCCATTTTTCACTGCCCCCCCCCCCCCACCCCCCTGCCGCCTCTCATATACTCCTGCTGATCTTCACTCGCTCAACAACAACTACCGCCTCCCCGCTGCCACTGCCACTGCTGCCAGAAACGCTGGCATTCACTGTCGCCGTCGCAACATCCACAGAGGCCCCCGCCTAAATTGAAACCGGACTCTCCACCTCCCTGACGGCTCATACATCCCCTCTTCCTGGACTACCTCTCGCCCCCCTGCCACACCCACCCGCCGCACCGCTAACCTCGATAACCTTCGCTCCTTCCTCCCTGCTCCCCCATCCATCTCCCTTGCTCTCCTCAACACCCGTTCTCTCTCTAACAAATCACCTCTGATCTATGAACTACTACTGGACAACAACCTTGACCTACTCCTCCTCACTGAAACCTGGCAACAGCCCTCGGACTTCTACTCCCTCAACCAAGCTACCCCCCCAAATTACAGCTTCATCGCCAAGCCCCGCCTCTCTGGCCGAGGGGGGGGTCTTGCCGTTTTCCACAAACTCTCCCTATCCATCACTGAACTGCACCTAAACCTCCCTCCCATGCTATCCTTTGAATACCTTGCCCTCTCCCTCCCCAACTCTATCACTGCACTACTCCTCTACCGCCCTCCAAAGCCTCATCCCTCTTTTCTAACTGAACTTTCTGATCTCCTGACCATAGCCTCCACTCTCTCCACCCGCCTCCTACTTACCGGTGACCTCAACATCCATGTTGACCAACCAAACTCAAACCTCACTCCTGACTTCCTCTCCCTCCTTGACTGTTTTAGCCTCACCCAGCACATCAACTTTCCCACCCACAACAAAGGCCACACACTTGACCTTGTTTGCTCTGCCTCCCTACCCATATCCAATCCTCACCCCATCCCATTCCCACTCTCTGACCACTACTGCATCCTTTTCGCTGCTCCTCTTCCCCCACCCCACCACTCCAACAAACGCACCATCTCTTTCCGTAACATAAAATCAATCTACCATCTCACACTGTCTCAGTCCATATCCTCTGCATTTCCCCCTGACTCCGCCCCCTCTAACCCCGACGACTATGCCCTCCTCCTCAACTCTACTCTCTCTGACTCCCTCGACTCATTGGCACCCCTGAAAACCATCACTGTCTCATTCACCACCTCCTCCCCCTGGTACACTCCGGAACTCTGCTCTATGAAGCAGACCGGCCGTCAACTAGAACGCCTCTATAAAAAAAACCCACCTCACCATCCATGCCGACCTCCACAAACAGCACGTCTCCTCCTACCGTGATGCACTCCAAGCTGCCAAATCTGCCCACTACTCCACCATCATCAACAGCAGCAACCGCAACCCCCGGACCCTCTTCTCCACTGTCAAGAAACTCCTACAACCCCCGGACAATAACTCACTCTCCTCCCCTGACCTCTGCAACTCGTTTCTCCTCTTCTTCAATAATAAAGTATCTCTAATCAACAGCTCACTGACTGCCCGCATCGCCAATTCCCCCACCCTCGCCCCTCCCACCAACATTTTTCCCCCACCTGACTCCATCCCTCCCACCCCTTTTACTGCCTTCGCCCCAGTTGACTCCTCCTTCATCATGGACCTCATGACCACCTCCAAGACCACTACCTGCTCCCTTGACCCCCTACCCACTACTCTCACCAAAGCCTGCCTCCCTGCTCTCATCCCCCACCTCACCGCCCTTTTCAACCAGTCACTATCCCTAGGCCACGTCCCCTCCCCCTATAAACTCGCCGCTGTCACCCCTGTCCTCAAAAAACCCACTCTTGACCCATCCAGCCTCTCCAACTACCGCTCCATATCCAATCTTCCTTTTTTCTCAAAAACACTGGAACGTATTGCTGCCTCCCAACTCCACTCCCATCTCCAGTCCAACACCCTCTATGAACCCCTTCAGTCTGGCTTCCGTCCCGCTCACAGCACCGAAACTGCACTGGTCAAGGTCATCAACGACCTCCTCATCTCCGCTGACTCCGGTGCCCTCAACATCCTGATCCTACTCGATCTCAGTGCAGCCTTTGACACAGTGTGTCACTCCATCCTCCTCCAAAGGCTGCACCAACTGGGTGTTGAGGGCACAGCACTTGGCTGGTTCTCCTCCTACCTCACAGACAGACACCAATTCATCTCCCTCTCCGGCCACACCTCCTCCCCCTCCCCAGTCACACAGGGGGTCCCCCAAGGCTCAGTACTCTTCATCTGCTACATTCTCCCCCTTGGTCACATCATCCGTAAATACCACCTCAACTTCCACTGTTACGCTGACGACACCCAAATCTACATCAGTACACAATCCCCCCACAGCCCACCCCTCAGTCACATCGAATCCTGCATCACCGAACTCCAAACTTGGATGACTCACAACTTCCTCAAACTGAACAGTGATAAGACTGAACTTCTCATCATTGGCACCAAAACCACCCTCACCAGATCCGGACCCATCACACTCACCATCAACGACTCCACCATCACCCCCTCCCCCCTAGTCCGCAACCTTGGTGTCCTCCTTGACCCCACCCTCTCATTTGACCCCCACGTCCGCTCCATCGTAAAAATATCCTACTTTCACCTCCGCAACATCGCAAAAATCCGTCACTGCCTCTCCCCCCCCGCTGCTGAATCCCTCATTCACGCCTTCATCTCCTCCCGCCTGGACTACTGCAACTCCCTCCTCACTGGTATCACCTCCCGCTCCCTCCATAAACTACAAATGGTCCAAAATTCAGCCGCCCGCCTCCTCACTAACACCCGGTCCCGCGAACACATCACTCCTGTCCTCCACTCCCTCCACTGGCTCCCGATCAAACACCGCATTAACTTTAAAACACTCCTCCTCACTTTCAAAGCCCTCCACAGCCTGGCCCCCCCCTACTTGACTGATCTCCTTCTCCCCTACCGCCCCACCCGTTCCCTCCGGTCCTCCTCCACTGCCTCCCTCACTGTCCCGACATCCAAGCTTAAAAACTTCGGAGATCGGGCCTTCTCTCGTACTGCACCCCGACTCTGGAACTCCCTCCCCCAGTCCATCAGAGACTCCCCTACACTCTCCACCTTCAAAGCTCGCCTCAAAACCCACCTGTTCTCCCTTGCCTTCAACCCCCCCCACCCCTAAACCCCCCCCTCCCCTCCAACCTGATTGATGTCTGTCTCCAGTCTTTTTTGTGCTATCAGGCTGTCTCCCCTGTTCCCCCCATGGTCTCATGTTCCTTTTGTTTTTGTTTCTTTGTTGTTTTTGTTTTTGTTTCTTTGCTTTCGTTTCTTTGTTTGTACTCCTGCTCCCGACTACTGTCAGCGACTTCGGGTTATTGAGAAGCGCTATATAAATTAAATTAATTATTATTATTATTAGTGTGGGTGACCTGGCGAAGCCAGGTTGCAACCCACACTATACATATCTATACTCTTTTTATTTATTTATTTATTCCACCGATTTTGCCAACACACTCGTGCCAGAGCGTTCGCGCCCCATACACGTGAAAGGTATCAAAACGAGCGGCTTGCTCCAACTCGATATGCTATTCGAACTCGTAAAGTTTCACCGCACCGTCTGGCTACGAATCGACTTTAAACGGTAAAATTTCGGAAATACAGTGCAATTTAGAGTTTCAAACACTTTGCACGTAAGCGTTCGCGCACCATACACGTGAAAGGTATCAAAACGAGCGGCTTGCCTATGGCAACTGCGGTCTTCGAACCCGTAAAAGTTTCACCGCACCGTCTGGCTACGAATCGACTTTAAACGGTAAAATTTCGGTCCCATTGGGAATGCATTGCATTTTAGAGTGTAGCAGCTGAAATAATCTTTTTCCCCCTACCTTGGGTGAATTGCGAGTGTGATCTCAATTTTGGACGTAGAAATAAAACAAACACATCAAAACGATGACACGCCTGTCATCCCGCTCACAAAAGAAAAATAAATGGAATTGGACATTTCTATCTCAACTGACGACCATTTGTTTGAAGGTTCTCCTCCCCATTGACCGCCATGCAATCGCCCTCTAGAAATCAATTTTTTTTTAGCCTTCTGTTCCGATCGCCGAAGGAGTGCCACAATATCGCACGAATGCCACAATCTCGCGCACAACCCTTCGCCTACTCGTTGTAGTGCTCTTGTGCGAGTCTCAACGCTTCATCTCTTATAGTTTTCTTTTAATCAACGTGACAATGCAGTCATGTAAAGAAATTTCAGAATATGCAAGTCATTGTGCTCATGGCTGATTGGTTCAGGCTTAACAGCTGTGAGGCTCAGGGCTCATGGCTGAGCTGACCTGCCAATGACATCATCCACTTAACCCATCATTGGCCATCACTGTGTTGCACTACTGAATTGCTGGACAGCGCCCTCTGTCTTGTGGGTTGTGTCATTGTACTCAGTAGGGATATCCTCTTTCATTTTTCATTGGTCCATGTTGACCACCTTTCATTGGTCGATGTTGACCACTCCCCCGATCCTTAGACCACGCCCCCTTAGGCCACACCCCCTCAGTGTATCTCTTGAACCGTTTGTCGTAGAGACTTGCGGATTGTGCCATTGGTCGATGTTGACCACCTTTCATTGGTCGATGTTGACCACTCCCCCTGTTGACCACCTTTCATTGGTCGATGTTGACCACTCCCCCGATCCTTAGACCACGCCCCCTTAGGCCACACCCCCTCAGTGTAACTCTTGAACCGTTTGTCGTAGAGACTTGGGGATTGTGCCATTGGTCGATGTTGACCACCTTTCATTGGTCGATGTTGACCACTCCCCCGATCCTTAGACCACGCCCCCTTAGGCCACACCCCCTCAGTGTATCTCTTGAACCGTTTGTCGTAGAGACTTGCGGATTGTGCCATTGTACTCGGTGTAATAGTGTAATAGTGTGTAATAGTGTAATAGTGTGTAATAGTGTAATAGTGTAATAGTGTGTAATAGTGTGTAATAGTGTAATAGTGTAATAGTGTGTAGTAGTGTAATAGTGTGTAATAGTGTAATAGTGTGTAATAGTGTAATAGTGTAATAGTGTAATAGTGTGTAATAGTGTAATAGTGTGTAATAGTGTAATAGTGTGTAATAGTGTAATAGTGTAATAGTGTGTAATAGTGTAATAGTGTGTAATAGTGTGTAATAGTGTAATAGTGTAATAGTGTGTAATAGTGTAATAGTGTCTAATAGTGTAATAGTGTGTAATAGTGTAATAGTGTAATAGTGTGTAATAGTGTAATAGTGTAATAGTGTGTAATAGTGTGTAATAGTGTAATAGTGTAATAGTGTGTAGTAGTGTAATAGTGTGTAATAGTGTAATAGTGTGTAATAGTGTAATAGTGTAATAGTGTAATAGTGTGTAATAGTGTAATAGTGTGTAATAGTGTAATAGTGTGTAATAGTGTAATAGTGTAATAGTGTGTAATAGTGTAATAGTGTGTAATAGTGTGTAATAGTGTAATAGTGTAATAGTGTGTAATAGTGTAATAGTGTCTAATAGTGTAATAGTGTGTAATAGTGTAATAGTGTAATAGTGTGTAATAGTGTAATAGTGTAATAGTGTGTAATAGTGTTTGCGACAGTGCGACAGTGGCTCGGGAGGTAGAGCAGTCATCTGGCAATCCGGAGGTTCCCGGTTCGATTCCCGCTCCTCCCGGGCAGCGTGTCGATGTGTCCTTGAGCAAGACACTTAACCCCTAATTGCTCCCGATGAGCAGGTTGGCACCTTGCATGGTTGCCTCCGCCGTCGGTGTGTGAATGGGTAAAATGTGAGTAACAAATTGTAAAGCGCTTTGGATAAAAGCGCTATATAAAAAATCAGCCATTTACCATTTACCATTTAGTGTAATAGTGTGTAATAGTGTAATAGTGTGTAATAGTGTAATAGTGTAATAGTGTGTAATAGTGTAATAGTGTGTAATAGTGTAATAGTGTGTAATAGTGTAATAGTGTAATAGTGTAATAGTGTGTAATAGTGTAATAGTGTGTAATAGTGTAATAGTGTAATAGTGTGTAATAGTGTAATAGTGTAATAGTGTAATAGTGTGTAATAGTGTAATAGTGTGTAATAGTGTAATAGTGTGTAATAGTGTAATAGTGTAATAGTGTGTAATAGTGTAATAGTGTGTAATAGTGTAATAGTGTAATAGTGTGTAATAGTGTAATAGTGTAATAGTGTGTAATAGTGTAATAGTGTGTAATAGTGTAATAGTGTAATAGTGTAATAGTGTGTAATAGTGTGTAATAGTGTAATAGTGTAATAGTGTGTAATAGTGTAATAGTGTAATAGTGTGTAATAGTGTGTAATAGTGTAATAGTGTAATAGTGTGTAATAGTGTAATAGTGTAATAGTGTGTAATAGTGTAATAGTGTAATAGTGTGTAATAGTGTAATAGTGTGTAATAGTGTAATAGTGTAATAGTGTGTAATAGTGTGTAATAGTGTAATAGTGTAATAGTGTGTAATAGTGTAATAGTGTGTAATAGTGTAATAGTGTAATAGTGTGTAATAGTGTAATAGTGTGTAATAGTGTAATAGTGTAATAGTGTAATAGTGTGTAATAGTGTAATAGTGTAATAGTGTGTAATAGTGTAATAGTGTGTAATAGTGTGTAATAGTGTAATAGTTTAATAGTGTGTAATAGTGTAATAGTGTAATAGTGTGTAATAGTGTAATAGTGTAATAGTGTGTAATAGTGTAATAGTGTAATAGTGTGTAATAGTGTAATAGTGTGTAATAGTGTAATAGTGCAATAGTGTGTAATAGTGTAATAGTGTGTAATAGTGTAATAGTGTTATAGTGTGTAATAGTGTAATAGTGTAATAGTGTGTAATAGTGTAATAGTGTGTAATAGTGTAATAGTGTAATAGTGTGTAATAGTGTAATAGTGTGTAATAGTGTAATAGTGTGTAATAGTGTGTAATAGTGTAATAGTGTGTAATAGTGTAATAGTGTGTAATAGTGTAATAGTGTAATAGTGTAATAGTGTAATAGTGTGTAATAGTGTAATAGTGTAATAGTGTAATAGTGTGTAATAGTGTAATAGTGTAATAGTGTAATAGTGTGTAATAGTGTAATAGTGTGTAATAGTGTGTAATAGTGTAATAGTGTAATAGTGTGTAATAGTGTAATAGTGTGTAATAGTGTAATAGTGTGTAATAGTGTGTAATAGTGTAATAGTGTGTAATAGTGTAATAGTGTGTAATAGTGTGTAATAGTGTAATAGTGTGTAATAGTGTGTAATAGTGTAATAGTGTAATAATGTGTAATAGTGTGTAATAGTGTAATAGTGTGTAATAGTGTAATAGTGTGTAATAGTGTAATAGTGTAATAGTGTGTAATAGTGTGTAATAGTGTAATAGTGTGTAATAGTGTAATAGTGTGTAATAGTGTAATAGTGTGTAATAGTGTGTAATAGTGTGTAATAGTGTGTAATAGTGTAATAGTGTGTAATAGTGTGTAATAGTGTAATAGTGTGTAATAGTGTAATAGTGTGTAATAGTGTAATAGTGTGTAATAGTGTGTAATAGTGTGTAATAGTGTGTAATAGTGTAATATTGTGTAATAGTGTAATAGTGTAATAGTGTTGCGGGTTGTGTCATTGCACTCAGTAGGGATATCCTCTTTGATTGGTCTATGTTGACCACTCCCCCGATCCTTAGGCCGCGCCCCCTTTTTGTATCCTTTGAACCGTTTGTCATAGAGACTCGCGAGAGACCCTCTCCCCCGTTGGCCGGCGGTGCACAGGCGTCACCCACACTTTCACAATTTCCCCCGCGCGGAATTGTCTAGGTTTAGTTATATTCGTTATTGTTTGTGAAAATGATAGAATCTGCACACGTCATCGTGACACGCCGTTTACCCAGCATGCAACTTTCAGCTGCTGGTTCTGTACATTCCTCATTCCTAGCGACTAGTGTACACTCCAGCACTATATATATATATTATTGTGTTGATAATGTTCTCCCCATCATTTATCTCACTAGAAACGTCTTTCTGGGATTTTGAAAAAAAAATTGGGGCAATCATGAGTGAACACGCAAAGCTGCAGCCGTGGTATAAATACTGCACCGACATTTTCATGTCATTAGGAGCGAGTGTCGTTTGCCAGGTCATGTCTTGAGACGTATAGCAAGGCAGTCGCCTATGTGGACGTGCATAGGCGGCTGATCCGAGCGGCTCACGGGCCGCAGTGGATCAGAGACCGTATCGTACGCTCAGATCCCCGCTAGCTGAGGGCAACCAAGGCCAGCAGGGATCCCACACGTGGTCGATGGGCGTGTGGTGCATGGCCTGCGCATTCAACACTGGCTCCAGTCCTAAATTACAATTGTACAAATACAATTTTATTTTAAATACAATTATCATTGTTTATTTAGGGCTTTGCACCAGCCACAAATAGGATATTTGCACATGTTTTGACATAGTGCTGAGTCTGCTGACATGACTCCCTCTAGCCCTTTTTTTTTTCTCCTACGGGACCACCAGTGGTTAGAGAGCATTTATTTTCACACAGTTTCAAACGACGACGTCACGTAAGTACACTGTCTACATAATTGTTGGTAACATTTTTACATTTGTATGACAGTCTATAGTGCTTCCGTGATGTTTTTGCAACGTTTTTGGTCATGTTGCAACATGGTTTTACTTCTGAAAAGCCTGTTTGTAAATCACACAGACGCTGGATTGTTTCCCCAGAGCGAGGGCTGTCTGACTTGGCACCAACACGAGGTCCCCTCCCCCAGCCACGGTAATTTTTGCTATGGCTGGCTAACTAAAGCTAGCGCTGTT
Source organism: Notolepis coatsorum (assembly GCF_963971535.1). NCBI lineage: Eukaryota > Metazoa > Chordata > Actinopteri > Aulopiformes > Paralepididae > Notolepis > Notolepis coatsorum. Next base: position 122,082,391 of record NC_140177.1, on the reverse strand, counting down.
TTAGCCACCTTATAGCATTTGTATGATAGACTGTAATGCTCCCGTGAGGTTTGTCTGGACGTTTTAGTAATGCTTTTCACTATAAAACATATTTCTAAAAAGTCCGGAAATGGCCGGTATTAGCTGTGTGCTAACGATTGATTGATTGAAAATTGTATTAACGGATTGCAGAATGGGTACAATACAGTACAGCTCAATACACACAATATCATATGTATATATTCTCTGTTAGGATCTATGGGTAACTACTGTATATTTGCATATCATATGTCACAAATGTAACTACTATATACCTGTGTATGTACCTATGCCATAAATGTCATGTATGTCATAAATGTCACTGAATTGAAAATGGGGGACCCTGATGTAAACAAGACAAACGTCTTTCTCTGGTCTGCATCCCCTTAACAATTGTGTGTATTGGGCGGCTACGTGGCGTAGTGGGCAAGGCGCTCACCACGAAATCTGGAGACGCTGGGCTCGAGTTTAGCTGGTCGTCCGTACTAATACACATTGGCCGTATTAGCGGGTGGGAAACTGATGGGTGGGGATCGGGCGTTGTGGACAGCGACTCCTACAGGTCGGTTGGTGCGCCTGCGCAGTAGAATCAGGAAGTGTCGGGGGCAGCGTGAGCCTCCCACGCGTTACTCCTCGCCACTGAGAGATCGAGCTGCGCAGGTGAAAAGATGCGACTGCTGTTACCTCAAGTACCGGAGGGGACTTGTGCTATGTATGACTTAGTCCACATTGCAGCCAGCTTGTGGGAGGCAAGAAACAGGTGACAGGGGAGGGTTGAATTGGATGTTACGAAATTGGGATGGGAGAAAAATATAGAAAAAATGGGAGAAAAAGTGGATCAAAATTTTTTTTTGTGTATTCAGCCGTACTGTATTGTACCCATTCTGCAATCTGTTAAATAAAGTTTTCATTCATTCATAGCTAGCTGTTGTGGACACTCACCTTTCCACAGCAAAACGGTAGGCAAGGCACCTTGGTTGAGAAATGCAGGTTTCAGTCTGTGTTGTAGGATAGACAGTCTATCTATCCTGTCTCAAGATGCACAATGAGATCTTCTTCTTCTTATTTGAATTTCCGGCAGTGTAGACGCATCGTGGCGTATTACTGCCCTGAGAGAATTGTTGAATATATATAGAACACAAATGTTCTAGAATGTTTGCTTATGACATCATACTGTGACATCCCAAATGTTCTAGAATGTTGTATTATGCATTATACTGTGACATCACAAATGTTCTAGAATGTTTGATTGTGACATCACAAATGTTCTAGAATGTTCTATTATGACATCATACTGTGACATCATAAATGTTCTAGAACGTTCTATTATGACATCATACTGTGACATCACAACGGAACATGTTTGAGTGTCATTTGAATAATATAAATAATGTGTTTGGTAAGGCTGTCCCCGAAGCCTGTTTTTGGGATTCAAACTTCATCAGGGTTCTTTAAGCGAAATGTTTTTTAAAACGCAAAGGACACCGCTTTCCTATCGTAGTAAGGTAGACAATGAGCTACAACCTTATTTTCACCTAAACGAGCCGTCCTCGGAGCTGTACAATTAATAATATTGATCTCTATGTGCAGTCGGCCTTGAGGCAAGTGCGCAGCCAGGGACCGTCTAAAAAGTGCAACACCGAAAAGAGACACTACAAAAAGATTCAATAACTTCACTGTCATACAATATGGTCTGATATTAACATTCAGTATTCAAGTAGAACAGCTAGCTAGCTGTTGTGGACACTCACCGTTCCACAGCAAAACGTTAGGCAAGGCACCTTGGTTGACAAATGCAGGTTTAGTGAGTTTGGTATTTAAGATATTTAATGTTTTTTCCTATACAAAATCCCCAGAATTATGAAAAAGCATTTTTTCCAAATCTAAGTGTTGTAGTATAACACTATAATATAATAGGATACCACTGATTATGTGTGCAGTGATTTTGGTGACACTATACACTGTATGACAGTGAAGTTATTGAATCTTTTTGTAGCGTCTCTTTTCGGTGTTGCACTTTTTAGACGGTCCCTGGCTGCGCACTTGCCTCAAGGCCGCGACTGCACATATAGATCAATATTATTTTATTATTAATTGTACAGCTCCGAGGCCGGCTCGCCTCGTTTAGGTGAAAATAAGGTTGTAGCTCATTGTCTACCTTACTACGATAGGAAAGAGGTGTCCTTTGTGTTTTAAAAACATTATTGACCGCGGAAATTCGAATCTGTGAATATCTTCCTAACTTTACCTAAGTCTCCCGATTCCGATACAATAAAGCGAGTCTTCCTCACAAATCATATTCTCAAAATAATCTGACGGGCAGATATTATTGCTGGCGGGCCTATTTCAGCCTGCGAGCCGCCTATTGCCGACCCAGGCCTGTACAGTGCGAGATATATATCGCACGTGCTACAGCAACAGCGGTCTGTGCGATGGATGGATTTACTTCAGTAGCACTGGTGCGATAGGGATTCGGTTCATATAGATACTCTTATTTTGAAAATCCTGTAGCGGGTCTCATTTCTGCCCACGCGCAGCTCCAGCTAGGCTCCGAAAGCTAGCAACGTTCAGGTGCATATGATAATCTTATTTTGAAAAAACTCTTGTGACAACTCGACGAGTCATATCCGCCCTATCCGTGCGCCTTCTGCAAGCAGAGCAGCGCGTTGGTCGGTTGCTGCGTTAACACAGCAGTGCGCCTACACGTCCCGAAATAAGTCCGTGGTGGTTTTTTTTTCTCGCAACAGGTCAAATGCATCTACATGCTTTGCACCGTCGCCATTCCTTTATGCGCACATCGCCCGAAATTAACGTTTATGTACCATTACAATCACTACAACGTTAGCAAGCTAACAAGCTAATCCTGATCAGAGGCAGAGCCAGCAGACACAGTGTGGAAAGGGAAATGGGGGGGGCACTCTCTCCCCTTCCCTGTGTGTGTGTGTGCGTGCGTGCGTTTGGAAAGATGATGAAGTCACTAGTCAGGACAGGAGTATATTATAGTAAACTGAGGATGGACAGATAATGTTGATATTCAAATAAACAAGTTTCGAGAGGAGTGGAAGTTTGAAGACAGACTAGACTACAATATGATGCAGGGGTGGTGAGTTGAAACAGTGTGTGTGAATGAATGAAAAACTTTATTTAACAGATTGCAGAATGGGTACAGTACAGTACGGCTCAATACACACAATTGTTAAGGGGATGCAGACCTGAGAAAGACGTTTGTCTTGTTTACATCAGGGTCCCCCATTGTGTGTGTGTGTGTGTGTGTGTGTGTCCCAACCGACCCCACTTCTATGTTTCAATAAATTATTTGCATTTAAAACTATTAACGCTGACTCATTCCTTCAGTCCACTCAAAATTATGCTAATATTCCTTATGTTGTTTATGATATTAATTGAAAATAGCATATGAGAGTATCATAGTAATAATAACACATGGCGATATACTAAATGACAGCCAAACATGGCACTGCAACTAAATAACACAAATACAATAGGCACATTTGTGACTGTTACAAATATAACACGTTTTATACTTGTGCTACAAGATTTTGGCCTGTGCTACAAAACTATCAACCTCTGTAGCACCAGTGCTATGTGCAAAAAAAGTTAACGTACAGCCCTGCGACCACTGAACTATATCTGTTGGGTAACGTGCGTTTAGACAACACTATTTGGGACAGACCATATTAGGCTATTACTTCACATAAAAGATCATGTCTAAATGAAATGCACAAAACAAAAAATGTATGTATCATAACGTTACCCTGGTATAGATCTGTATGCATGTATGCATATTCCCACCGGGAGATATGGGACCGGACGTTAGGTTGTCGTGAAGCGAGCGTATTAGCAGGTAGTTGTGTTGTGCATTACGAGGGAAGTATTAACCTGTAAAACCCATATTGAGCGGGAATTAAACCACCATATATACGAATACAACCTCTCCTCATTCTTCCTGACATTACTGCACCACAATACGTTCACTAGGCACCGAACAAACTACCGTAATTCCTCTAATAGTAACCGGGTCTCAAATACAAGCCGGGTCTCTATTAATAGCCGGGTGCGCTCTTGAGCTAAGCAATTATAAGCCGGCCTCCTAATACAAGCCGGGTTACTAATATACTGAGCTGCATACTGAGCTAGTTACTTGATTTCACTTTGAAAACGTTGAAATGACCAGTGACCACCTGTAATTGCACTGTTTACTATTTCATACAGTACTTGGTTTCAATAAATGAACCCAGTACATTTTACTGGGTTCAAACTGACACAAAATGTTGATTTATTCATTATGATCCGTTTGAAAATTTTAAATATAGGCCTCCCTCTTATACAGCTCCTCCTAATACAAGCCTGGTACCCGCTACAGTTGAAACAAATACAAGCCGGGGTTACTATTAGAGGAATTACGGTACATCAGTTGCAGCCTGGACATTAAACTTTGTCAACATCCACAACTTCTTTTGTTACCCGAGGATAAAAACATCTAAGTAGTGTAGGTGCATCGTGGCGCATTGTCAATTCATTAGTTAATGACTAGCGGCCACTAAACCTTAAGTTCTCCAACTAACTAAATAGTTTAAATTGTTCCTGTTAATAATAATTAACATAAGTAGCATGGTAATAATACGTAGGTTATTGATCAATGAATGTATTGATAAATTAATGGTGTACAAATGATACACCAGTAGAAGTCATGTTATTTGCTCATTGTCCTTGCTGTGTCGCCTCAAAAAATAGGATTGAGGCGATATTTAGCCAGGCGACAGAAGTTGCTCCGCGATCGTCGCTCGAAAATCTCCTGCCGTATGGGTTGTCTCATTCATAACAATGGACGCGATACAATTCTGTCGGTCGCCTGGCAAAAATCGCCCACTGTGTGCATTGGACTTTAGGATGAGGCTAGAGTGTTGGTGGTCTTTGTGTTACATTCTTTGAGGAACCGAAGGGAGAGTCACATGATGGGAGGGGGTGATGATGATGAAGAGGAAGAAAGGGAGCAGCACATTTCTCACGTAAGCTGCTGACTCGCATCACAACACAGGCCGCAGTTTCATAAGTGCTGCTATTATTGCAGTTCTAAACCCGGTGGTAACATGTAAAACAGTACCACTAAGTTTCATCCTCTCTCTTTCTCTCTCTCTCTTTTTCATGCCCTCTCCTTCTTTCTTTCTCACTCCCTCTGTCTCTCTCTCCCTTCCCCAGGGCCTGCACTTCCCTCTCTCCCACCTCCAGGCCCTTCGACAGCTCCAGGGGGCAGAGCGCCTCCCAGTGGCCCGGCTAGAGTTGCCCTCCGACGGGGACAAAGTCAACCTAGTCCTGTCCCTCTGGACCGAGAGCCTGCTGGAGGTGTGCTAGCAGCACGCCGGCGTGTTGATGGTGTACATCAATGTCACGTCGTGGAATTTATACACATTTATCATAAAGAAAGGAGAAAGAATTACACGTTTGTTGTCTTGCGTTCATATCAAACGGTACATTATTTTTATTTATTGGATTTTCAAACATTTCTGGTATACATAATGTGTGTATGTGTCTACAACGGTGGCTGGTTGATGATTATGTCATGAAATTGGGTCAGTTTGCTTATTTTCCATATATTTACAGGATTTGAAAAGATCCGAATTTGAATGGGGGACCCTGATGTAAACGAGACGAAAGTCTTTCTCTGGTCTTAACAATTGTGTGTATTCAGCTGTACTGTATTGTACGGAAGCCCTAAGAGGCCGTACATTCATACATTTTATTTACTCCGTTTTCCCAAGATAACAAGTTAATTTAATTTGTTTTCCCGTGATAACGGGATAATTTTCTCGAGAAAACGAAACGATAGTCTAGTATAATATTAAATCACTGCAGGAAACATCATTCAGTGTCGCAATGTCAGAGGAGCAGGTAGCCCTTTCGTGACTATGATGCACTCTGTGCATCACAGTCACAAAAGGGGCTAAGCAGGAGGATATTGATCACCGCGTCACATATCTCTTTAATCAAGGCCTGACAGAGGCTGAAATAGCTTTATGCCTTGCTGTTACAGATAATATATATACACATTAGTGTGCGTCAAAGTGCAATCAAAGTGAGCTCTCAAAGAGCACCTGGCTACGGGAGGCTGCAACTCAAAACTGGTCCCTGTATGTCCAAACCCCTCCCACCCTTTCCATGTACAGTTTCCTCCCCATCGTATGTATATTTTCTGTTAGGGTCTCTGTTTAACAGTACTGTATATTTGCATATCTTGTATGTCACAAATGTAACAGTACTGTGTATGCCTGTATGAATGTCATGTACCCCCCCTGAAATAAATTAATCCATTATCACGAGAAAACGGACTCAGTTTTCCCGTGATAATGAGATAATAAGTCGTTATCACGAGAAAACACTTTTAACGAGAAAATTATCACGAGAAAACAAATTAAATTAACTCGTTATCACGGGAAAACGGAGTAAATAAAATGTATGAATGTACGGCCGCATAGGGCTTCCGTAGTATTGTACCCATTCTGCAATTGTTAATAAAATGTTCAATCAATCAATCAATGCCTCTAAAAAATTTTTACCAACATTAGAGGAAAAAACGTCCCTAGTTGTTTATTTCTTGGCATTGACTCCCACGTTAAACGCTGTTTTTAATCTGCAATGATTAATATAATTTTCGATAAAATGTTAAAAATCCATTTCATGGAGAAAGAGGGAGCAGTCACCAGGTCTTTACACACGGTGGCGCCATTGTCCTATGTATGTTGCCCATGTGGCAGTAGGAGCCGGTCAGTCTGGCAGAGGCGGAGACGTTTGGGGGGGGGGGCGCTGTTGACTCAGCTGCTGTGTCTCGCGGCACTCTTCGTGGTGCAGCTGAATGAAATTGGATTACAACAAGCTCTCTTTCGGATTAAACTCCTAGCATCTGCTATGTTTCAATATAATAAGAATTATTATGATTATAGTAATAAAGTATGTCGCAATACTCTAATTCAGCCACTGGGTGGCTGGTGCGGTCCTCGTGGTCAGACCACTTCCGCGTGTATCCGGCACGGTCTGAATGAATTTAAGTGGACGGCCATCTTGTGGTGGCGGTACGCATTACAAAACAAACAAAACGGTGCAATAGCCTCTACTCAAACGGTGCAGGGTAAGTTTAGTTATATTCGTTATTGTTTGTGAAAATGATAGAATCTGCACACGTCATCGTGACACGCCGTTTACCCAGCATGCAACTTTCAGCTGCTGGTTCTGTACATTCCTCATTCCTAGCGACTAGTGTACACTCCAGCACTATATATATATATTATTGTGTTGATAATGTTCTCCCCATCATTTATCTCACTAGAAACGTCTTTCTGGGATTTTGAAAAAAAAATTGGGGCAATCATGAGTGAACACGCAAAGCTGCAGCCGTGGTATAAATACTGCACCGACATTTTCATGTCATTAGGAGCGAGTGTCGTTTGCCAGGTCATGTCTTGAGACGTATAGCAAGGCAGTCGCCTATGTGGACGTGCATAGGCGGCTGATCCGAGCGGCTCACGGGCCGCAGTGGATCAGAGACCGTATCGTACGCTCAGATCCCCGCTAGCTGAGGGCAACCAAGGCCAGCAGGGATCCCACACGTGGTCGATGGGCGTGTGGTGCATGGCCTGCGCATTCAACACTGGCTCCAGTCCTAAATTACAATTGTACAAATACAATTTTATTTTAAATACAATTATCATTGTTTATTTAGGGCTTTGCACCAGCCACAAATAGGATATTTGCACATGTTTTGACATAGTGCTGAGTCTGCTGACATGACTCCCTCTAGCCCTTTTTTTTTTCTCCTACGGGACCACCAGTGGTTAGAGAGCATTTATTTTCACACAGTTTCAAACGACGACGTCACGTAAGTACACTGTCTACATAATTGTTGGTAACATTTTTACATTTGTATGACAGTCTATAGTGCTTCCGTGATGTTTTTGCAACGTTTTTGGTCATGTTGCAACATGGTTTTACTTCTGAAAAGCCTGTTTGTAAATCACACAGACGCTGGATTGTTTCCCCAGAGCGAGGGCTGTCTGACTTGGCACCAACACGAGGTCCCCTCCCCCAGCCACGGTAATTTTTGCTATGGCTGGCTAACTAAAGCTAGCGCTGTTTTAGCCACCTTATAGCATTTGTATGATAGACTGTAATGCTCCCGTGAGGTTTGTCTGGACGTTTTAGTAATGCTTTTCACTATAAAACATATTTCTAAAAAGTCCGGAAATGGCCGGTATTAGCTGTGTGCTAACGATTGATTGATTGAAAATTGTATTAACGGATTGCAGAATGGGTACAATACAGTACAGCTCAATACACACAATATCATATGTATATATTCTCTGTTAGGATCTATGGGTAACTACTGTATATTTGCATATCATATGTCACAAATGTAACTACTATATACCTGTGTATGTACCTATGCCATAAATGTCATGTATGTCATAAATGTCACTGAATTGAAAATGGGGGACCCTGATGTAAACAAGACAAACGTCTTTCTCTGGTCTGCATCCCCTTAACAATTGTGTGTATTGGGCGGCTACGTGGCGTAGTGGGCAAGGCGCTCACCACGAAATCTGGAGACGCTGGGCTCGAGTTTAGCTGGTCGTCCGTACTAATACACATTGGCCGTATTAGCGGGTGGGAAACTGATGGGTGGGGATCGGGCGTTGTGGACAGCGACTCCTACAGGTCGGTTGGTGCGCCTGCGCAGTAGAATCAGGAAGTGTCGGGGGCAGCGTGAGCCTCCCACGCGTTACTCCTCGCCACTGAGAGATCGAGCTGCGCAGGTGAAAAGATGCGACTGCTGTTACCTCAAGTACCGGAGGGGACTTGTGCTATGTATGACTTAGTCCACATTGCAGCCAGCTTGTGGGAGGCAAGAAACAGGTGACAGGGGAGGGTTGAATTGGATGTTACGAAATTGGGATGGGAGAAAAATATAGAAAAAATGGGAGAAAAAGTGGATCAAAATTTTTTTTTGTGTATTCAGCCGTACTGTATTGTACCCATTCTGCAATCTGTTAAATAAAGTTTTCATTCATTCATAGCTAGCTGTTGTGGACACTCACCTTTCCACAGCAAAACGGTAGGCAAGGCACCTTGGTTGAGAAATGCAGGTTTCAGTCTGTGTTGTAGGATAGACAGTCTATCTATCCTGTCTCAAGATGCACAATGAGATCTTCTTCTTCTTATTTGAATTTCCGGCAGTGTAGACGCATCGTGGCGTATTACTGCCCTGAGAGAATTGTTGAATATATATAGAACACAAATGTTCTAGAATGTTTGCTTATGACATCATACTGTGACATCCCGAATGTTGTATTATGCATTATACTGTGACATCACAAATGTTCTAGAATGTTTGATTGTGACATCACAAATGTTCTAGAATGTTCTATTATGACATCATACTGTGACATCATAAATGTTCTAGAACGTTCTATTATGACATCATACTGTGACATCACAACGGAACATGTTTGAGTGTCATTTGAATAATATAAATAATGTGTTTGGTAAGGCTGTCCCCGAAGCCTGTTTTTGGGATTCAAACTTCATCAGGGTTCTTTAAGCGAAATGTTTTTTAAAACGCAAAGGACACCGCTTTCCTATCGTAGTAAGGTAGACAATGAGCTACAACCTTATTTTCACCTAAACGAGCCGTCCTCGGAGCTGTACAATTAATAATATTGATCTCTATGTGCAGTCGGCCTTGAGGCAAGTGCGCAGCCAGGGACCGTCTAAAAAGTGCAACACCGAAAAGAGACACTACAAAAAGATTCAATAACTTCACTGTCATACAATATGGTCTGATATTAACATTCAGTATTCAAGTAGAACAGCTAGCTAGCTGTTGTGGACACTCACCGTTCCACAGCAAAACGTTAGGCAAGGCACCTTGGTTGACAAATGCAGGTTTAGTGAGTTTGGTATTTAAGATATTTAATGTTTTTTCCTATACAAAATCCCCAGAATTATGAAAAAGCATTTTTTCCAAATCTAAGTGTTGTAGTATAACACTATAATATAATAGGATACCACTGATTATGTGTGCAGTGATTTTGGTGACACTATACACTGTATGACAGTGAAGTTATTGAATCTTTTTGTAGCGTCTCTTTTCGGTGTTGCACTTTTTAGACGGTCCCTGGCTGCGCACTTGCCTCAAGGCCGCGACTGCACATATAGATCAATATTATTTTATTATTAATTGTACAGCTCCGAGGCCGGCTCGCCTCGTTTAGGTGAAAATAAGGTTGTAGCTCATTGTCTACCTTACTACGATAGGAAAGAGGTGTCCTTTGTGTTTTAAAAACATTATTGACCGCGGAAATTCGAATCTGTGAATATCTTCCTAACTTTACCTAAGTCTCCCGATTCCGATACAATAAAGCGAGTCTTCCTCACAAATCATATTCTCAAAATAATCTGACGGGCAGATATTATTGCTGGCGGGCCTATTTCAGCCTGCGAGCCGCCTATTGCCGACCCAGGCCTGTACAGTGCGAGATATATATCGCACGTGCTACAGCAACAGCGGTCTGTGCGATGGATGGATTTACTTCAGTAGCACTGGTGCGATAGGGATTCGGTTCATATAGATACTCTTATTTTGAAAATCCTGTAGCGGGTCTCATTTCTGCCCACGCGCAGCTCCAGCTAGGCTCCGAAAGCTAGCAACGTTCAGGTGCATATGATAATCTTATTTTGAAAAAACTCTTGTGACAACTCGACGAGTCATATCCGCCCTATCCGTGCGCCTTCTGCAAGCAGAGCAGCGCGTTGGTCGGTTGCTGCGTTAACACAGCAGTGCGCCTACACGTCCCGAAATAAGTCCGTGGTGGTTTTTTTTTCTCGCAACAGGTCAAATGCATCTACATGCTTTGCACCGTCGCCATTCCTTTATGCGCACATCGCCCGAAATTAACGTTTATGTACCATTACAATCACTACAACGTTAGCAAGCTAACAAGCTAATCCTGATCAGAGGCAGAGCCAGCAGACACAGTGTGGAAAGGGAAATGGGGGGGGCACTCTCTCCCCTTCCCTGTGTGTGTGTGTGCGTGCGTGCGTTTGGAAAGATGATGAAGTCACTAGTCAGGACAGGAGTATATTATAGTAAACTGAGGATGGACAGATAATGTTGATATTCAAATAAACAAGTTTCGAGAGGAGTGGAAGTTTGAAGACAGACTAGACTACAATATGATGCAGGGGTGGTGAGTTGAAACAGTGTGTGTGAATGAATGAAAAACTTTATTTAACAGATTGCAGAATGGGTACAGTACAGTACGGCTCAATACACACAATTGTTAAGGGGATGCAGACCTGAGAAAGACGTTTGTCTTGTTTACATCAGGGTCCCCCATTGTGTGTGTGTGTGTGTGTGTGTGTGTCCCAACCGACCCCACTTCTATGTTTCAATAAATTATTTGCATTTAAAACTATTAACGCTGACTCATTCCTTCAGTCCACTCAAAATTATGCTAATATTCCTTATGTTGTTTATGATATTAATTGAAAATAGCATATGAGAGTATCATAGTAATAATAACACATGGCGATATACTAAATGACAGCCAAACATGGCACTGCAACTAAATAACACAAATACAATAGGCACATTTGTGACTGTTACAAATATAACACGTTTTATACTTGTGCTACAAGATTTTGGCCTGTGCTACAAAACTATCAACCTCTGTAGCACCAGTGCTATGTGCAAAAAAAGTTAACGTACAGCCCTGCGACCACTGAACTATATCTGTTGGGTAACGTGCGTTTAGACAACACTATTTGGGACAGACCATATTAGGCTATTACTTCACATAAAAGATCATGTCTAAATGAAATGCACAAAACAAAAAATGTATGTATCATAACGTTACCCTGGTATAGATCTGTATGCATGTATGCATATTCCCACCGGGAGATATGGGACCGGACGTTAGGTTGTCGTGAAGCGAGCGTATTAGCAGGTAGTTGTGTTGTGCATTACGAGGGAAGTATTAACCTGTAAAACCCATATTGAGCGGGAATTAAACCACCATATATACGAATACAACCTCTCCTCATTCTTCCTGACATTACTGCACCACAATACGTTCACTAGGCACCGAACAAACTACCGTAATTCCTCTAATAGTAACCGGGTCTCAAATACAAGCCGGGTCTCTATTAATAGCCGGGTGCGCTCTTGAGCTAAGCAATTATAAGCCGGCCTCCTAATACAAGCCGGGTTACTAATATACTGAGCTGCATACTGAGCTAGTTACTTGATTTCACTTTGAAAACGTTGAAATGACCAGTGACCACCTGTAATTGCACTGTTTACTATTTCATACAGTACTTGGTTTCAATAAATGAACCCAGTACATTTTACTGGGTTCAAACTGACACAAAATGTTGATTTATTCATTATGATCCGTTTGAAAATTTTAAATATAGGCCTCCCTCTTATACAGCTCCTCCTAATACAAGCCTGGTACCCGCTACAGTTGAAACAAATACAAGCCGGGGTTACTATTAGAGGAATTACGGTACATCAGTTGCAGCCTGGACATTAAACTTTGTCAACATCCACAACTTCTTTTGTTACCCGAGGATAAAAACATCTAAGTAGTGTAGGTGCATCGTGGCGCATTGTCAATTCATTAGTTAATGACTAGCGGCCACTAAACCTTAAGTTCTCCAACTAACTAAATAGTTTAAATTGTTCCTGTTAATAATAATTAACATAAGTAGCATGGTAATAATACGTAGGTTATTGATCAATGAATGTATTGATAAATTAATGGTGTACAAATGATACACCAGTAGAAGTCATGTTATTTGCTCATTGTCCTTGCTGTGTCGCCTCAAAAAATAGGATTGAGGCGATATTTAGCCAGGCGACAGAAGTTGCTCCGCGATCGTCGCTCGAAAATCTCCTGCCGTATGGGTTGTCTCATTCATAACAATGGACGCGATACAATTCTGTCGGTCGCCTGGCAAAAATCGCCCACTGTGTGCATTGGACTTTAGGATGAGGCTAGAGTGTTGGTGGTCTTTGTGTTACATTCTTTGAGGAACCGAAGGGAGAGTCACATGATGGGAGGGGGTGATGATGATGAAGAGGAAGAAAGGGAGCAGCACATTTCTCACGTAAGCTGCTGACTCGCATCACAACACAGGCCGCAGTTTCATAAGTGCTGCTATTATTGCAGTTCTAAACCCGGTGGTAACATGTAAAACAGTACCACTAAGTTTCATCCTCTCTCTTTCTCTCTCTCTCTTTTTCATGCCCTCTCCTTCTTTCTTTCTCACTCCCTCTGTCTCTCTCTCCCTTCCCCAGGGCCTGCACTTCCCTCTCTCCCACCTCCAGGCCCTTCGACAGCTCCAGGGGGCAGAGCGCCTCCCAGTGGCCCGGCTAGAGTTGCCCTCCGACGGGGACAAAGTCAACCTAGTCCTGTCCCTCTGGACCGAGAGCCTGCTGGAGGTGTGCTAGCAGCACGCCGGCGTGTTGATGGTGTACATCAATGTCACGTCGTGGAATTTATACACATTTATCATAAAGAAAGGAGAAAGAATTACACGTTTGTTGTCTTGCGTTCATATCAAACGGTACATTATTTTTATTTATTGGATTTTCAAACATTTCTGGTATACATAATGTGTGTATGTGTCTACAACGGTGGCTGGTTGATGATTATGTCATGAAATTGGGTCAGTTTGCTTATTTTCCATATATTTACAGGATTTGAAAAGATCCGAATTTGAATGGGGGACCCTGATGTAAACGAGACGAAAGTCTTTCTCTGGTCTTAACAATTGTGTGTATTCAGCTGTACTGTATTGTACGGAAGCCCTAAGAGGCCGTACATTCATACATTTTATTTACTCCGTTTTCCCAAGATAACAAGTTAATTTAATTTGTTTTCCCGTGATAACGGGATAATTTTCTCGAGAAAACGAAACGATAGTCTAGTATAATATTAAATCACTGCAGGAAACATCATTCAGTGTCGCAATGTCAGAGGAGCAGGTAGCCCTTTCGTGACTATGATGCACTCTGTGCATCACAGTCACAAAAGGGGCTAAGCAGGAGGATATTGATCACCGCGTCACATATCTCTTTAATCAAGGCCTGACAGAGGCTGAAATAGCTTTATGCCTTGCTGTTACAGATAATATATATACACATTAGTGTGCGTCAAAGTGCAATCAAAGTGAGCTCTCAAAGAGCACCTGGCTACGGGAGGCTGCAACTCAAAACTGGTCCCTGTATGTCCAAACCCCTCCCACCCTTTCCATGTACAGTTTCCTCCCCATCGTATGTATATTTTCTGTTAGGGTCTCTGTTTAACAGTACTGTATATTTGCATATCTTGTATGTCACAAATGTAACAGTACTGTGTATGCCTGTATGAATGTCATGTACCCCCCCTGAAATAAATTAATCCATTATCACGAGAAAACGGACTCAGTTTTCCCGTGATAATGAGATAATAAGTCGTTATCACGAGAAAACACTTTTAACGAGAAAATTATCACGAGAAAACAAATTAAATTAACTCGTTATCACGGGAAAACGGAGTAAATAAAATGTATGAATGTACGGCCGCATAGGGCTTCCGTAGTATTGTACCCATTCTGCAATTGTTAATAAAATGTTCAATCAATCAATCAATGCCTCTAAAAATTTTTTACCAACATTAGAGGAAAAAACGTCCCTAGTTGTTTATTTCTTGGCATTGACTCCCACGTTAAACGCTGTTTTTAATCTGCAATGATTAATATAATTTTCGATAAAATGTTAAAAATCCATTTCATGGAGAAAGAGGGAGCAGTCACCAGGTCTTTACACACGGTGGCGCCATTGTCCTATGTATGTTGCCCATGTGGCAGTAGGAGCCGGTCAGTCTGGCAGAGGCGGAGACGTTTGGGGGGGGGGGCGCTGTTGACTCAGCTGCTGTGTCTCGCGGCACTCTTCGTGGTGCAGCTGAATGAAATTGGATTACAACAAGCTCTCTTTCGGATTAAACTCCTAGCATCTGCTATGTTTCAATATAATAAGAATTATTATGATTATAGTAATAAAGTATGTCGCAATACTCTAATTCAGCCACTGGGTGGCTGGTGCGGTCCTCGTGGTCAGACCACTTCCGCGTGTATCCGGCACGGTCTGAATGAATTTAAGTGGACGGCCATCTTGTGGTGGCGGTACGCATTACAAAACAAACAAAACGGTGCAATAGCCTCTACTCAAACGGTGCAGGGTAAGTTTAGTTATATTCGTTATTGTTTGTGAAAATGATAGAATCTGCACACGTCATCGTGACACGCCGTTTACCCAGCATGCAACTTTCAGCTGCTGGTTCTGTACATTCCTCATTCCTAGCGACTAGTGTACACTCCAGCACTATATATATATATTATTGTGTTGATAATGTTCTCCCCATCATTTATCTCACTAGAAACGTCTTTCTGGGATTTTGAAAAAAAAATTGGGGCAATCATGAGTGAACACGCAAAGCTGCAGCCGTGGTATAAATACTGCACCGACATTTTCATGTCATTAGGAGCGAGTGTCGTTTGCCAGGTCATGTCTTGAGACGTATAGCAAGGCAGTCGCCTATGTGGACGTGCATAGGCGGCTGATCCGAGCGGCTCACGGGCCGCAGTGGATCAGAGACCGTATCGTACGCTCAGATCCCCGCTAGCTGAGGGCAACCAAGGCCAGCAGGGATCCCACACGTGGTCGATGGGCGTGTGGTGCATGGCCTGCGCATTCAACACTGGCTCCAGTCCTAAATTACAATTGTACAAATACAATTTTATTTTAAATACAATTATCATTGTTTATTTAGGGCTTTGCACCAGCCACAAATAGGATATTTGCACATGTTTTGACATAGTGCTGAGTCTGCTGACATGACTCCCTCTAGCCCTTTTTTTTTTCTCCTACGGGACCACCAGTGGTTAGAGAGCATTTATTTTCACACAGTTTCAAACGACGACGTCACGTAAGTACACTGTCTACATAATTGTTGGTAACATTTTTACATTTGTATGACAGTCTATAGTGCTTCCGTGATGTTTTTGCAACGTTTTTGGTCATGTTGCAACATGGTTTTACTTCTGAAAAGCCTGTTTGTAAATCACACAGACGCTGGATTGTTTCCCCAGAGCGAGGGCTGTCTGACTGGGCACCAACACGAGGTCCCCTCCCCCAGCCACGGTAATTTTTGCTATGGCTGGCTAACTAAAGCTAGCGCTGTTTTAGCCACCTTATAGCATTTGTATGATAGACTGTAATGCTCCCGTGAGGTTTGTCTGGACGTTTTAGTAATGCTTTTCACTATAAAACATATTTCTAAAAAGTCCGGAAATGGCCGGTATTAGCTGTGTGCTAACGATTGATTGATTGAAAATTGTATTAACGGATTGCAGAATGGGTACAATACAGTACAGCTCAATACACACAATATCATATGTATATATTCTGTTAGGATCTATGGGTAACTACTGTATATTTGCATATCATGTCACAAATGTAACTACTATATACCTGTGTATGTACCGATGCCATAAATGTCATGTATGTCATAAATGTCACTGAATTGAAAATGGGGGACCCTGATGTAAACAAGACAAACGTCTTTCTCTGGTCTGCATCCCCTTAACAATTGTGTGTATTGGGCGGCTACGTGGCGTAGTGGGCAAGGCGCTCACCACGAAATCTGGAGACGCTGGGCTCGCCTGTTCGAGCCCAGCGCTCCACATCTGCTTTCAGTTTAGCTGGTCGTCCGTACTAATACACATTGGCCGTATTAGCGGGTGGGAAACTGATGGGTGGGGATCGGGCGTTGTGGACAGCGACTCCTACAGGTCGGTTGGTGCGCCTGCGCAGTAGAATCAGGAAGTGTCGGGGGCAGCGTGAGCCTCCCACGCGTTACTCCTCGCCACTGAGAGATCGAGCTGCGCAGGTGAAAAGATGCGACTGCTGTTACCTCAAGTACCGGAGGGGACTTGTGCTATGTATGACTTAGTCCACATTGCAGCCGGCTTGTGGGAGGCAAGAAGCAGGTGACAGGGGAGGGTTGAATTGGATGTTACGAAATTGGGATGGGAGAAAAATATAGAAAAAATGGGAGAAAAAGTGGATCAAAAAAAATTTTGTGTATTCAGCCGTACTGTATTGTACCCATTCTGCAATCTGTTAAATAAAGTTTTCATTCATTCATAGCTAGCTGTTGTGGACACTCACCTTTCCACAGCAAAACGGTAGGCAAGGCACCTTGGTTGAGAAATGCAGGTTTCAGTCTGTGTTGTAGGATAGACAGTCTATCTATCCTGTCTCAAGATGCACTATGAGATCTTCTTCTTCTTATTTGAATTTCCGGCAGTGTAGACGCATCGTGGCGTATTACTGCCCTGGGAGAATTGTTGAATATATATAGAACACAAATGTTCTAGAATGTTTGCTTATGACATCATACTGTGACATCCCAAATGTTCTAGAATGTTGTATTATGCATTATACTGTGACATCACAAATGTTCTAGAATGTTTGATTGTGACATCACAAATGTTCTAGAATGTTCTATTATGACATCATACTGTGACATCATAAATGTTCTAGAATGTTCTATTATGACATCATACTGTGACATCACAACGGAACATGTTTGAGTGTCATTTGAATAATATAAATAATGTGTTTGGTAAGGCTGTCCCCGAAGCCTGTTTTTGGGATTCAAACTTCATCAGGGTTCTTTAAGCGAAATGTTTTTTAAAACGCAAAGGACACCGCTTTCCTATCGTAGTAAGGTAGACAATGAGCTACAACCTTATTTTCACCTAAACGAGCCGTCCTCGGAGCTGTACAATTAATAATATTGATCTCTATGTGCAGTCGGCCTTGAGGCAATTGCGCAGCCAGGGACCGTCTAAAAAGTGCAACACCGAAAAGAGACACTACAAAAAGATTCAATAACTTCACTGTCATACAATATGGTCTGATATTAACATTCAGTATTCAAGTAGAACAGCTAGCTAGCTGTTGTGGACACTCACCGTTCCACAGCAAAACGTTAGACAAGGCACCTTGGTTGACAAATGCAGGTTTAGTGAGTTTGGTATTTAAGATATTTAATGTTTTTTCCTATACAAAATCCCCAGAATTATGAAAAAGCATTTTTTCCAAATCTAAGTGTTGTAGTATAACACTATAATATAATAGGATACCACTGATTATGTGTGCAGTGATTTTGGTGACACTATACACTGTATGACAGTGAAGTTATTGAATCTTTTTGTAGCGTCTCTTTTCGGTGTTGCACTTTTTAGACGGTCCCTGGCTGCGCACTTGCCTCAAGGCCGCGACTGCACATATAGATCAATATTATTTTATTATTAATTGTACAGCTCCGAGGCCGGCTCGCCTCGTTTAGGTGAAAATAAGGTTGTAGCTCATTGTCTACCTTACTACGATAGGAAAGAGGTGTCCTTTGTGTTTTAAAAAAATTATTGACCGCGGAAATTCGAATCTGTGAATATCTTCCTAACTTTACCTAAGTCTCCCGATTCCGATACAATAAAGCGAGTTCCTCACAAATCATATTCTCAAAATAATCTGACGGGCAGATATTATTGCTGGCGGGCCTATTTCAGCCTGCGAGCCGCCTATTGCCGACCACTGAACTATATCTGTTGGGTAACGTGCGTTTAGACAACACTATTTGGGACAGACCATATTAGGCTATTACTTCACATAAAAGATCATGTCTAAATGAAATGCACAAAACAAAAAATGTATGTATCATAACGTTACCCTGGTATAGATCTGTATGCATGTATGCATATTCCCACCGGGAGATATGGGACCGGACGTTAGGTTGTCGTGAAGCGAGCGTATTAGCAGGTAGTTGTGTTGTGCATTACGAGGGAAGTATTAACCTGTAAAACCCATATTGAGCGGGAATTAAACCACCATATATACGAATACAACCTCTCCTCATTCTTCCTGACATTACTGCACCACAATACGTTCACTAGGCACCGAACAAACTACCGTAATTCCTCTAATAGTAACCGGGTCTCAAATACAAGCCGGGTCTCTATTAATGGCCGGGTGCGCTCTTGAGCTAAGCAATTATAAGCCGGCCTCCTAATACAAGCCGGGTTACTAATATACTGAGCTGCATACTGAGCTAGTTACTTGATTTCACTTTGAAAACGTTGAAATGACCAGTGACCACCTGTAATTGCACTGTTTACTATTTCATACAGTACTTGGTTTCAATAAATGAACCCAGTACATTTTACTGGGTTCAAACTGACACAAAATGTTGATTTATTCATTATGATCCGTTTGAAAATTTTAAATATAGGCCTCCCTCTTATACAGCTCCTCCTAATACAAGCCTGGTACCCGCTACAGTTGAAACAAATACAAGCCGGGGTTACTATTAGAGGAATTACGGTACATCAGTTGCAGCCTGGACATTAAACTTTGTCAACATCCACAACTTCTTTTGTTACCCGAGGATAAAAACATCTAAGTAGTGTAGGTGCATCGTGGCGCATTGTCAATTCATTAGTTAATGACTAGCGGCCACTAAACCTTAAGTTCTCCAACTAACTAAATAGTTTAAATTGTTCCTGTTAATAATAATTAACATAAGTAGCATGGTAATAATACGTAGGTTATTGATCAATGAATGTATTGATAAATTAATGGTGTACAAATGATACACCAGTAGAAGTCATGTTATTTGCTCATTGTCCTTGCTGTGTCGCCTCAAAAAATAGGATTGAGGCGATATTTAGCCAGGCGACAGAAGTTGCTCCGCGATCGTCGCTCGAAAATCTCCTGCCATATGGGTTGTCTCATTCATAACAATGGACGCGATACAATTCTGTCGGTCGCCTGGCAAAAATCGCCCACCGCGTGCATTGGACTTTAGGATGAGGCTAGAGTGTTGGTGGTCTTTGTGTTACATTCTTTGAGGAACCGAAGGGAGAGTCACATGATGGGAGGGGGTGATGATGATGAAGAGGAAGAAAGGGAGCAGCACATTTCTCACGTAAGCTGCTGACTCGCATCACAACACAGGCCGCAGTTTCATAAGTGCTGCTATTATTGCAGTTCTAAACCCGGTGGTAACATGTAAAACAGTACCACTAAGTTTCATCCTCTCTCTTTCTCTCTCTCTCTTTTTCATGCCCTCTCCTTCTTTCTTTCTCACTCCCTCTGTCTCTGTCTCTCTCTCCCTTCCCCAGGGCCTGCACTTCCCTCTCTCCCACCTCCAGGCCCTTCGACAGCTCCAGGGGGCAGAGCGCCTCCCAGTGGCCCAGCTAGAGTTGCCCTCCGACGGGGACAAAGTCAACCTAGTCCTGTCCCTCTGGACCGAGAGCCTGCTGGAGGTGTGCTAGCAGCACGCCGGCGTGTTGATGGTGTACATCAATGTCACGTCGTGGAATTTATACACATTTATCATAAAGAAAGGAGAAAGAATTACACGTTTGTTGTCTTGCGTTCATATCAAACGGTACATTATTTTTATTTATTGGATTTTCAAACATTTCTGGTATACATAATACAACAAGATCACCATAATAATATACAGAGTATAAACACCCCATCCCCTTTCACGACCCTCTGGTCTCTCCTACTCATCCTCCCAACCCATCCCACCCCCAGCAGGCTACAACTGTCCACAGCTGACCAGAATAATAACAATACTAGAGGAAATTACATAAAGGTGCACACAAAAAATAAACATACAGCTACACATATTGATCCACACATTCTTGCTTTCCTATGTAAAGAGAGTACTGTGAGTCACTCCAATGTGTTATCCCAGTAACTGTAGTGAAGTAAGCTATAGATGAGCTCCACATTTGACTGAACTCAGCCTTTTCCCTTTCAGAGTATGAGAAGTGGGTTTAGGATCTTTCCAGTTAAACAGGATAAAACAACGAGCAAGCAAGTAAAGTCGACTGCATTATAAATATTTTTGGATCAGGCAGCATTATCTGGTTTTACACAAAAAATGGCAGTCGGAGGATCTGGTTCAATTAATATGTTGTAGACTTAAACGGTAGGCTACATTCTATGCAGGAGGTTGACCCCCCCCCAACTGTATTCAGATTGCTGTGGGCTCCACGGCCTAAAGTGTATCAATGTGGGGGTCCTTGACATGAAAAAGGTTGAGAACCACTTTTGTTTTACTCTGTACTTGTACAATGACAATAAATGTAATCTAATTTTAGATATCAATTGTGCAGAAATACAGTATGATATAATCCGCAGACAAAGTGTGGTTTATCCATCAGAAACCTTTACAAATGTATTTATATATTGACCATTGTGACCATGCTGTTGAATTATAACGATGGCGATAAACACTTACCTAATGTAAGGTAATGAAGATAGGTGAGGCCTATGGCTTTCGATTACATTGATACATTATACCAATAGAATCCAACCAAAATGGAAAACGTTTGTCTGGGTGCTTGAGTTTACTAACTCTTCGTGCTTCAATACAACATCACCAACATCACAAAAGTCAAAGAATGTTACCAAAACACAACATATGTTAGAGTAATTTAAAAAAGAAGTTTAAAAAGACATATTACCCATATGGAAAAGATGTATACAAATCTCACAAGATTGTATATAGTCTAGATTAGAAGATCCACATGGATGGTTCTTACAAGTTTAGATAATGTGCCATATACAGTATAGTTGGGCAACCAGTCATTTAACATAGATATAATAGTATAAAACACATAGATGATGTGAGTATGGTAATGATATCTGAAGGCCAAAACTACTTGCAGTAATTTCCTGTGTCTGTTTTTGAGGATATTTGGGACTCAGAACTTAAGTTCTTCTGTGATGCATGTTATCTCCTGATCAGATCAGGAAGCCTGACTGAAAACCCAGTGCAGTCTTACTGCTCTGTCTCAAAAGGAATTGTTCATGTATTTGTAAATACATTAAAGAATGTAATACTGTATTAGTCTAATTTTAGTTATGTTCAAGTCAAGAGTTTTATTTGTCACGGCATACAGTGAAATGCGGGTGGTCATGCCCGCAGCGATTGTGCAATAATACAAGTAATAAGAATAAGACATAACAGGTATAATGTACATAAAGTTTAAAATGCAGACATGCTAAGGTCCTGCGATAGACAGTGCAATACAGTGTTAAGCTACAGATGAGGCACTGGGTCTTATGTACACTACTATACAATACTATACAGTTATACTATATATCCTTATGCTATCTTGCTATATATTGTTCAATATTGGTTGAGGTATTAAATGTGCTGTAAGTGGTATTTATTTTTTGTTAATATAAGTGGTCTACATGTTAAAATAATAGTTCTACATTCCGACAGCCATCCCTGATATAGAGTGTTTGGTCAGTAACATGGGTCTCCCAGTCCCTCCGCTCTGCACTAAACAGAAAATGTATTTTCTGGTATCCCATTCACACTTTATCCAATCAGGAGAGCGAACACCACACTGTAAAAATGGTCTGACAAAAACAAGAAATAAAAACTAGTTTTAAGCAAATATATGCTTGAAACAAGTAAAGTAAGCTGCCAGTGCAGTAAGACAATTTGGCTTGGCAAGATTTCTTAAAATAAGTATACAAATATTTAGGATTCTTGATTGGATCTTATGTGGGAACAGGATACCAGGAAATGTATTTATATCCCGGAGGGACTGGGAGACCTGACCAAACACTTTATATGAGTTATGGCTGTCGGAATGTAGAACTATTTAAGACTAGGGATGCTCGATATTGGCTTTTTTACCGATACCGATATTCCGATATTGTCCAACTCTTAATTTCCGATACCGATATCAACCGATACCGATATATGCAGGGTTTCCCCCCCCCAAAAAACGGAATAATTTCAGGTAACTAATAATTTCACTGTATATATATATAACAAATATTGTTATTGTTTTTTTCTTTTTTAAACCGATACCGATATTTTCCGATATCACATTTTACTGCCGATATCGGCCGATAATATCGGTCGGCCGATAATATCGGACATCCCTATTTAAGACTACAAAAAACACTTAACAGCACCTTTAACAAACTGATGTTATTGATAATTAATACTATTTACGAAGACTAGCTGGTCCATGAATGCCTTGTCTCAGTGCTTTGCTTTCAAATGTTTATTTTTCGGTAGGAGGGTAATTTACTTCCAGTGAGGGCTTCTACGGTATGGCAAAAATACCACCAGAAATGCTAAACTTGATTACACAGAGTCTATGGTGCAAAGGTGGAGCAATGACTGGGCTTGTTAGATTAAATATCCAACACTATTACGTGTAGGCCACGGCTGAACTCACTAGCATTCAGACACCAAATTGTAAAACAATAGTTTTTCAGGGTACTTGTGGTGTGAAGTAATGGATCTTGAATTCTACCTTTTAGTGTTTTGTTTATTATTTTTAGCTAATAAAAAGTGACAAATATAAGTGTATTCAAAGTCTCTTTTTCACCCTGTCTACATTAAATCTGTACACAGCTGATCCGTGTTGACAATTGACAATTAAATATTTTGATGGCAAATAATTTATTGAATTAAAAGTAGAATCTGTAATGCCAGCAAACAATGACTCCAGGCAAAATAGCCCTGCTTGTTTCCAGTTTTTGTTTTGGTCTGACGTGCAGGTTGGATTTGAGTGGAGATAGCGGGGGTAAAGGTTATGGTTCAGGGTTAAGGTAGGGGTTGGTTTATACATGAAATACCAAGTTTTTTAGGGAGTCCCCTTTCTCTATGGGGGGAGTCTTTGGGCTGGATGGACTCACCAAAGATGTATACTGCTGCTGCTGCAGCATTATGTCAATACCTGGTTGCTGGGGTCATGATCATCCACTAGTCTGATCCTATATAATCAGTATGATGACTGAAGGGCAGTGAAGGCCCTTGACAGATGTTCCTGTCAAGAGAGCAAAACATCATATGGGGATCCGTTTATTCATGTGGATCAAATAAAGTTATGAACTGCCAGGGGAGTATAGAGAAAGTCAGAGACAGAGAGGATATCAATTGGAATACATTATATCTCCTTTGTCATCATGCCCAAGCCAATTGGGTCTGCTGCAGTGTAACGTAATGTATTTGTAACTTTGGTGGATACGTTTAGTGTATACAGTAATATAAATACAGTATCAGATTTAGATTCAGATTCAGAATTTGTTTTCGCATCACATCCAGGGCGGAGCCAGCAGAGACGCGCTCCCCGTGGGCTGGCTGCTGCCTAGCAACGGGACAAACTTGAAGAGGACGTCAGCTTCAAGAAGTTTAACGTTAGGTTGGCAAATACATGTCTGGTTAATAGTTTATTATGTCACATACAGTAATTTAGCTAGCTAAGTCAATCCCACCACGTATTATTTGACGAAACGTAACCTCACCGTGTTTCTCCAGTCGCTGATTTTGCTACGCTAAGTTTATGTCTGTCTTTTTAGTCAACTTTAGCTATCTAGCTAACGTTAGCTAATTTGGCTCTCAATGTAGGATTTATTATTATCAGTAAAAAAAAACAATGGCCATCAGCAAAGTGATGTGTTTTCTTCACTTGTGGGACCATGGTAACAAGACGGTGCGCAGGCGCATGTTGAACTCATTTCTATCTCAACATACTGGGGAGACATGCCAGGAGCTGGAGCAGGAGTTCGAACAGGGCGCCAGTCTCTTCCTGGCTCGTCTCACTGCTTGGATGAGGCTGACGTATCCTCTTGTACTGCTTGATTGATTGATTGATTGATTGATTGATTGATTGATTGATTGATTGATTGATTGATTGATTGAACACTTGAATGGGTACAATACAGTACGGCTCAATACACACAATTGTTAAGGGGATGCAGCAGACCAGAGAAAGACTTTCGTCTTGTTTACAGGGTCCAACATTTTCAATTCATAATGACATTAATGACACATATACGCAACATACAGATATATATCTTGACATTTCTGACATACATGACATACAGGTATACAGTACTGTTACATTTGTGACATACAAGATATGCAAATATACAGTACTGTTATCCTAACAGAAAATATATACATACGAGGGGGAGGAAACTACATGTGGGAGGGGGGGTTTGTACATTTACGGGGGCCATACAGATATACAGATATATATCATGACAATACATGACATACAGGTATACAGTACTGTTACATTTGTGACATACAAGATATGCAAATATACTTATCCTAACAGAAAATCCTAACAGAAAATATATACATACGAGGGGGAGGAAACTGTACATTAGGAGGGGGGGTTTGTACATTTACGGGGGCCATACAGATATATATTGTGACAATACATGACATACAGGTATACAGTACTGTTACATTTGTGACATACAAGATATACAATATACAGTACTGTTAAGAGATCCTAACAGATAATATAGGGGAGGAAACTGTACATTAGGAGTGGGTGAGAGGGGGGGGTTTGGACATTTACGGGGGCCAGTTTCGAATTGCAGCCTCCCGTAGATGCTCTTTGAGCTGTGGGCGTTCTACGGCGTTGATGTGGCATAATTGCAAAACGCGTTTAGACCTGTTTGTGCCGAAACTGGGTTGAACATGATTTGTGGAACAACCTCTGGTGTTGTGGTCGTGGTATTCACTGACCTTTGGGAAGTATTTCGACATGTACATGGGTACCTTGGTCGTGTAGTGTATCTTGTAGACCAGGCCCATTGCAAGTTGCTGTACTCTGTCGTCTACTCTAAGCCATCCTAGGTTGTCAAAGTGGGCAGGGGTGAGGTGGGTTTTAAGGTCAAGCAGTAGTCTGACCAGTTTGTTTTGTGATGTTTGTAATCTTGTTTTTAGTGCCTTTGAGGTGCTTTGGTACCATGAGGTGCAAGCATAGTCGTAGTACCCTTGAATGAGTGCTCCTGCCAGAGTCTTCAGGGTATTCTTGTTTACCAGAGAGGAGATCCGGTACAAGAATCTTGTTCGTTGGTTCAGTTAACTTTTTTTATTACATTGGATGCCATTTTGTCACAGGAAAGATTTGCCTCTAGGATGGACCCCAGGTATGTAATTTCATTTTTCCTTGTGACAATATTGTCACCCACTGTAACTGAGAAGCCGTCGGTCTTGCTGAGTTTGTTATTTGATCTGAAGAGAATGGACTCTGTTTTACCCAGGTGTAATGATAGTTTGTTGTCAGCGAGCCAGGTGCAGATTCTGCCTAGTTCCGAGCTGAGGGTTTTTTCAACCTGTAACTTGTTCTTGTCAGAGACCAGCAGGGCTGAGTCGTCCGCGAACAAGAACAAGTTGCAGTCACAAGCTGACGACATGTCATTTGCATAAATTAGGAACAGTAGTGGTCCTAGTATGCTTCCTTGTGGAACACCACAGCTCACTGGGAGGGAGGGGATGCTCGTGTTCATTAAAGGAAAACAGAATACATTGTGCTATCCCAATGCTCTGGGACAATAGACAACGTTTCCCTGAGCTGGAAATCAGAACATCAATATATGTGATCAAGCGACACGTTTTTGAAGTTGATCCCTGACAATAAAACACTGTTTATTTGAGCTATTGCATCTGGATGGTTTTATCTAAACGTATGTTACGATTCAAGGTAGGAGTTGAGTTCCAATAGTAGAAGGTAATAAGGAGACAGAGATGTGGTTGCTCTTCTCAAAATGCGTGTTCTTTTTATTATCAGAATCACTAGAGCAAGATAATGTAACGATAACAAAAGAGAAGCCAGGCTTCAACTGAGGGCACTTAAGGCAAGAGAATTAAATAATATAAACAGCGACAAGAGAGTCCACTTGTCCTGTGACCGACTGCTCACAGGTTCTGTTTGAAGATCCGACAAAAGACAGAGAACAAGAGATTACTATATGGCCAATTTCCCAGCAAACCACACGCAGCAATTAGTGACAACAAACCACAGGTGACAATCAATCAGTGCTAATTACAGAGAACAGGGTGACATACTCCAGAATGGCGGTAGGGTTTCCAGTCCTGGGAGAGGACAGAAACCCAGAATGTTACACATGTACAGCTTTACAGTTCTGAATCAGAAAATATACCCACGATTCCAGCAAAATCATCATGGGTACATGGGTACTTGGACCCAATCAGTGATCCAAATGTTAACAAATGAGTAGCCCCACCACAAAGATAAGACATATTTATAATTGTATTTGCTGTATTTTGTGGCAGTAAAACCTTTGATTATGTTGGTAATGTTTGTAAAACAGACCTATATTATGATTTACAACAGGTTTAGATTATTCCAAAAAGCACTTTTTCCATCTACAGATCGTAAAACATTGAAAACGAATGAAATCATGACCCAGTCCTTTACTGAACACCCAGATACATGTTTGGAACATGCTTAGGTCTCCAGCTGAAAGCTATTGCCGTTTTCCTCTCAACAAACAAGTGAGTGTGATACGATTGTACATAACCTGATTATGTTAATCACACTGGTATGAAGCAACATAATTTTTTTTTGTCCTCAACCCCTCTTTTCCTTACCTGTCAGTCAGCAGTACCTCCTCCAGTTCTGTGAGGTTGGAGGTGTTCTCACAGTGCTGGAGGTCTTGGGCCAGAGAGGAGAGGGGAACAGGGCAGAGGCCCTCCAGCTGCTGCAGACCGTGGCCAACGCTGGACGCAAGTCCAAAGAGCTCCTCTGTGAAAGCCACGGTAGCTTCCATAGGTTTATTCTAGGGATGTCCGATATTATCGGCCGATATTGGCATTAAAATGTAATATCGGGAACCCCAAATTTTTTTATTTTTTTTTATTTAACCTTTATTTACCCAGGCAAGCAAGTAAGAACAAATTCTTATTTTATTTATTGTCAAAAGTATGCATAATGTTGTGTTAATTCCACAAGAGAGATATGTAATGTTAATTACCTGAAATGATTCTGTTTTTTTGGGGGGTAAACCCTGCATATATCGGTATCAGTTGATATCGGTATCGGAAATTAAGAGTTGGACAATATCGGTATATTGGTAAAAAAGCCAATATCGAACATCCCTAGTTTATTCCATAGCGTATACAATGTCTCATGTACTACACAGACCGTCCCATGACCCATGCAATTTCAGTATCGCACCCGTCATATAAAGGGAAGCTCTAGCCTCAAACTGAAACCATTTGTGTTCTTTGTATGACCATGGACAGTTCAGTTGACACTTGTGAACAACTTTCAGTCATCTAGAAACAAAAGAGGCAATACTCTCTTCTTGATGATGTCATATCTAGACAAATCCTGGAGCTTTTCCATTCAAAGTGATTGGGAGAACAACAGGTGATGATTTTTGGTGGAAGATATGGTCACATGTTTTGTTTCCTAGCCGTGAGCGCCACAACAAGGATGTAAAATCTCAAACAGACGTGGTACAGTATGAGTCCACAAAGTCAGTCTCCGTTTTTCTATTTGATTTTGGTCAATGGAGCAGCTGCCTACAGGTTTAGTCTCGTGACATCACAGATTACAGTGTGGGTTCCCCGGTTCCTAGCTTTGGGATAAAGTTATTAAATATACATTTAACCGACTAGCAGCATAATAAGAACAACGCATGGATTCTTCTTGTAACTAATTCTGCTTGCAGGCGTGAGAGCCATAGCAGAGTGCCTGGTTGTGTCAAACAACGCTGAGACCCAAGAGAGAGCACGGGCCCTGCTAGAATCACTGGCCCTCGGGAACCCCAAATACCAGAACCATATCTACAAAGGCCTGGTTGCCCTCTTGCCTTGTGCGCCCCCTACAGCCCAACAGTTGGTTCTGCAAAACCTACGCATTGTACAGGTATATAGCCCACCCATTATGGAGAAGTTGTATAGAAATCTCATAACCAGCGTGTCAGTGGGTAACCAGTGATCTAACACAGAATAGTTCAAAACAAAACATGAAATGGTAATGATATATGAAGGCATATCGCATAAAAAACATTGTTTCTTATATAATCCCTTTCTGTATGGATGTATGGACAGAATGCAACACATGCATTCTGTCATGGGGCGACGGTGGCTCAGGAGGTAGAGTGGTCGTAAGATAAGACATTCCTTTATTGATCCCCTGGGGGAAATTCGGTATCATAGCAGCATGGGGGAGGGGAGGTACAGGTAGTAGAAGACATACAGTTACAGGTCACAGAATTATAGTACAGTGGAGAATAGAGACACCTTCCAAGAAAAGGAGCATGTGTGCTCGTACTCTCAAACATTGCTAATCATTTGAATTAGATTATATTCATCATAGGGCTGGACAATACATGAATTGATATAATGTATCACCTATTTTCACCTGCTTCACTGTCTTTTTTAACTACTGTCTGTTGTTGTCATTTATTTCTGATTTTGTTTTATTGTGTTTTTATATTAAGCTGTAGTGTAAAGCACCCTGTGCATTCGTGCTGTGAAGGGTGCTATATAAATAAAAGTCATTCATTCATTCATATTTGAGTTATTGTGTTGTATATGAATATTTGAATGAAATGTAAAATGCAAATACCTTTGCACAAAATTATATCTAGAATATTTGAGAACATACAGTTTGACGGTGTATCACTTTTTTTTTTTTTATCCACTTTTTCTCCCATTTTCTATATTTTCTCCCATCCCAATTTCATATCATCCAATTCAACCCTCCCCTGTCACGGACGCTGTTTCTTGCCTCCCACAAGCCGGCTGCAATGTGGACTAAGTCATACATAGCACAAGTCCCCTCCGGTACTTGAGGTAACAGCAGTCGCATCTTTTCACCTGCGCAGCTCGATCTCTCAGTGGCGAGGAGTAACGCGTGGGAGGCTCACGCTGCCCCCGACACTTCCTGATTCTACTGCACAGGCGCACCAACCGACCTGTAGGAGTCGCTGTCCACAACGCCCGATCCCCACCCATCAGTTTCCCACCCCCTAATATGGCCAATGTGTATTAGTACGGACGACCAGCTAAACTGAAAGCAATGTGGAGCGCTGGGCTCGAACAGGCGAGCCCAGCGTCTCCGCATTCGTGGCGAGCGCCTTGCCCACTACGCCACGTAGCCGCCCTACGGTGTATCACCCTTAACAATTACCATGGAGACCAATATGATGAACATCAACTATAACATGTCATCTTCCTTACATAAGTAGATATAGAGATATATAAATTGATATTGAAGATGTCACTCTAAATATTGTAACCCTCCACCCCTCATCCCAACCATTGTTCCCTCACCCAGTCCAAATTAACTGCAGCCCATCCCAGCATTGTGGAACCTCTGCTGGATACGCTCAGGTCTCTGCGTGTGGATGTACAGGATCAAGGTAGGCACTAGGGCTGACCTTCGAATTTTTCGAAGGTCGAGATTCGATTTTAATTTTAAGCTTAAGCTTTAAGCTTCGAAATTATTATTAAATTATTATTATTATTATTATAATTAATTTTTTTATGTTGTGGGACTTGTACAGCACTTTGTTCAACTTTGTCAGTGCTGTAAAGTTTAAACCTTTTTAAATCTTAGACAAACTAAACACTTTGCTTTCATGAAATATTGTAAGCCGTCATTTGATGCTTTATAAAAGCAGCACAATGAACACAAATCTGTCAGTGCCGAGTCCGACCTCATCTTAAATAACAAACAACATTGCTTGTTGTAGTTAACCCTTTCACTGCCGCACTACCAAACGGTTACCCCTTTCACTGCGACAATACACATAGGGTTAACCATTTCACTGCCACAAACAGCCGTCGGTTGTGTGATAGTAAAGGGTTAACCTTCTGTTGTGTGGCAGTGAAAGGGTTAACAACGAGATGCAGAGTTGATTTTGCAAAAAAAGAAGAAGATATATATATTTCTTTTATTATTATTTTTTAATATATTCAAATGTTATTTTCCCATTAGAATCCCATGGCCATCGAACGAAGCTTCAAAGTATTTAAGACAGCCCTAGAACCTTCCTACTGCTCTTTGACTTTGAGACTCACCGTCTCCTCCTTATTTGTTTCTCCCGCAGCGATTGAGCTGATCTCAGACCTGTTGCAGTACGAGGTGGGACCACTGCTGCTCAATGGCCTGGTAGCTCTGCTGAAGCCTGCGAGAGAGGGATTAAAGCGGCACAAGACCCCAGACGGTGTCCTGTTCTGTTCTCAATGTCACCTGGCAACAATAATAATAATAATCACTGCCATCAGTTGGTGCTTTGTATTTGTATTTGACAGATTAATCTCACCATGATCTCAAACCACCAGATCCAGAGATGACCAAAACAACGGACTCCCTGCCTGTGTTTGTCCAACAGGGAGCAGCAGCCAAAGCTATACGGTAATAAAGTGTTAGTAGATATCGTAAACGTACAGACATTCCAGTCCATGCCACTTTGCTATGCAATAATTAATGGCACCAAATGTGTCCCTGCACAGTGGTTTGTGCCAGATGTCTGCATTTTCATTTTCCAGATTTGTCCAGATTGCGAAAGTACAGAATGTAAGCTTTCAAATGATGTGTCATATGTTGAAATCTGAGATTCTTTTGAACATGTGCTCATTTATATCTTGTAAAGCAGTCTGTTTTCTAGAACACTTAAGAGGAGAAAATGCTTCTCAAAGGCAGGCCACATTTTCACACTTCAGACAGTTTGAGCTGGGCGTCAACAATACCCCCCCCCCCCCCCAGCATCGCCCCTCGCTTAATGTGAATAGACCTGTTCGCTGTATACGTCAGACTCAGTGTGTGCGCGCATCAAGGGGGCAAAAGGAACGTAAGCCTGGTCAGAACAACGGGGCAGACTAGAACATAATTGCATTTGTTAGCCATGCTAGCCATCTAAACAATCAATCCATGCCAAGACATGTAAAAGGTGAAAGACTCAAACTCACAGCCATGCTGATTTGGCTAAATGACAGGTAGGCAGGTAGGGGGCAACTTAGTCACGTGACTCAGTTGGTATTGCCGATTGGCTCGGACATGGTATGTTTGTATACAGCGAACAGGTCTATTGAAACACATGTATTATTATAGTTTGAACTGTTGCTCTCATAACCTGAAGCTGTTGGTATTAAATACTACGCGTTTAATGTGTTGAAGCTTGCTGTCTCAGGGCAGTGAAGAGGTTTCTCAGGGGCTGCTCTCTATTGGTGTCGTCCATCATCTGCTGCACGCTATGGGCAACCGGGAGCTCGCCTGGGCCCAGATACAAGCCAGCCTGGCTCTACAGGTACACACAAACACCCTTCTTCATCATCATCATCATCATCATCATCATCATCATCATCATCATCATCATCATCATCATCATCATCATCATCATCATCAAGTATGATTGTTCACCTGGTGGGTCCTGGGAGTGAGAGATTGGCTGGAGAGGCTGATTTATTCTTAAAAGATTTGCACGACCTCTTCTGTCTCATCTACCTCTTCCACCTCATTTTTGCATTTTCACATTTTGTTCTTTCAGTTTGTACATTTTAGTTTAGTTTTGTATATTGTATATTTTGTATAGTGTTTGGTCTTTATTCTTTTACCTTTTACTGTACGAAGCACATGTTCAGGAGGGTCATACAGAACCAAGCATTTCACTATAATGTACATGTACCTTATGTTATCTGACAAATAAAACAAACTTGAACTTGAACTTTATCCTGGGCCCTATTCCCTGTACCTGGTTCAACAAGTCGATCAAAAGTCCCATTAGCCAGATTCAATTAACCCGATGATTGAAACCAGGCTTTCCCTGTTCCTCGAAGGCTGATTCACTCTCGTTAATTCGAACCAGACTTGACCAGACTCACCTGATAAGACAGCAGGTGTCGATCGCAGAAATCCTGATTTTCTAACAGCATTGATTGATTTATTGATTGATTGATTGAAAACTTTATTCATCATCATCATTTATTTATTCGTACATGGAATTACCACAGTCCAACAGTACATATTAATATAATCCACCAAATTCCATGGCCGAAAGGAACAGGAAGAAGAAAAATTCGTATATATACCTGCCCCTACACACATACAGCACACCGATAGACTTATTGCGTAAAACCAAACAGAATATACCCATTTTGCAAAAATGGAAACATCAATACAACTAAATTAAATCAACATAAATAAACCCATTTTGTGTATCTATCAGTCAGATTGTCTAAATCACTATGGCAACATATCAGACAGTTTGAACCTGCTCCAGCGCAGGGTTAAGTTCAGTTAGCTGGCTAACCTGCATGGCCACACCCTCGCAAAGAAATGCCAGCTCCCTTCCTGAAATAATTCTCAGTCTAGATCCCATTATACCATTCTGAATTATGTTTTTGTGCTTCGTTTTTCTAGAGGGGGCTTTTGAAATGTAAAATAATATACCTAAAATGCTGATAATAAATCATATTCAGCCTATAGATTTACTTTGTCCTAAATAATGCACGCCATATTTATACGGATACGGTGCTCGCACGTCACAATATGTGGTTATTTTAATAACGTGGAGCATTGCAAATGTGAATCCTGCTGCGATATTTTTAATGAATGAAACCTATCTGGCGTTTGGCTCTGATTAGTTTCATATTCTCGGCTGTTGATGTATTTGCTTAATGGAGCGCCCGGATTGTGTTTCATTCAAGCATAAATTGAAGCGTCTTTATCCGTGGACTGTGGATTATGAATTACGAGGAATCTGAATCTGTGGATTGTTGAATTGTATGACTGTCACTCACACGTTATTGGATATTGTAACTGGGATTAAAATGTCTGATGAGATGCGCTGTTTGACGGATTAGAGAAATTGAATGAGCCGTTGACATTTGATGAATGAATTTGAGAAAATGCATTTATCTGTTCAAGCACTGTTATCTGATGATGAACATGAGGTGTCACTGGTATAAACCAAAGGTTAATCAATTCAATGCATGTATGGATGATGTCCGAAACAGATTAAAACCTGATTAATAGTGAAACTGTATAGCCTCCCTCCAAGCCTCTCTGACACGTTATTTCTGGGGTTGCGCCTTGAAAACTTTGGGAACCATGTATATTTATATATAAAGTACATGATACCTAAGCCGAGCGTGCAGCATACAGTACAGATATCCTCATAAGTATCTA
Source organism: Notolepis coatsorum (assembly GCF_963971535.1). Classification (NCBI taxonomy): domain Eukaryota; kingdom Metazoa; phylum Chordata; class Actinopteri; order Aulopiformes; family Paralepididae; genus Notolepis; species Notolepis coatsorum. The sequence continues at coordinate 122,048,236 of NC_140177.1, read as the reverse complement.
TTAATTCGTATCAATTAGATACTCTTTGGGCTTGTTTGTATCTACTTATTCTGAAAGAGTTGAACTAATTATTTTCGCTAGCAATAGATCTCATTCGATTATTCATTCCTACTGCCAGCAGGCACATTTAAATAAATATAATCTGATTGATTGGGGTAATGAGGGATTTAACATTAGCCTATAGATTATGCATTTAACTTGTCGGCGAGGCTATTGAGCCGTACTGTATTGTACCCATTCTGCAATCTGTTAATAACGTTTTCAATCAATCAATCAATGCCGTTAGAAAATCAGGATTTCTGCGATCGACACCTGCTGTCTTTTCAGGAGAGGCGGCCGCGCACAATTATCCTGAGTATCAAGTCTGGTTCGAATGAACGAGACTGAATCAGCATTCAAGGAACAGGGAAAGCGCGGATTCAAACATCGGGTTAATTGAATCTGGATAATGGGACTTTTGATCGACTTAGTTGAACCAGGTACGGGGAATAGGGTTGGTCTCTCCCTTTGTTGCTGCTGCTTGTGTTTTGCAGTCTGTTGGGGGTATTCTCCAAATCTCCACACACACACACACACACGCACACACACACACACACGCACGCACGCACGCACACACACACACACACACACACACACACACACACACACACACACACACACACACACACACACACACACACACACACACACACACACACACACACACACACACACACACACACACACGCACACTTATTTCTGCTTCCATCTCTGTCTAGCACTTTGTCCACACGTACCCAGTCATAGAGGAGCAGGTATGCAGGGCAATGGACAGTACGCTGTTTGCAGCCTTCATGGTAAGAAGCTCAATATCATAACCAATACAATAAGCCTGTACTTCTGTATCTACTTTAGATTAGATTCACTTTATTGTCATTACACAGTACAAGACAAGTGCAATGAAATTGTGTGCGTCCAACCAGGATGTGACAATCAACAATCAGTTCCAATAAAACACATATAAATAAATCTGTACAGTAAAGTGCAATGGTTAGCACAATGTGCAATGGTGATATTTTTTTTTTTAAATCTACACAAGCTATGGGCTATATACACAGATATATAGTGAGGGAAGGAAAAGGAGAATGTTTGAATTAATGAATGGTCATTACATTTATATAGCGCTATGTGTCTAATACGACCGTCGCTTATCAATGACTTGTTTGCAGTCAACATTGACCAAACGGATTGTTTTTTAATCGGTTCATTTCCGTTGTATACCATTTTGAAAAACGCTCGTTTTTGGAAAGTTTCAGAAAAAAATAAAGATTCCACATGAATCACCCTTTACTGGAATACACAAAACATGTTGTCATTTTTCTGCCTATTTATGAATCGTTTTCAAATAAACGCTAGATTATCGATAGTATAATGTGTACTTATGCACGCTATAGAAGCGGGCTGAAAAATCTATTATCTTATTTCCTGATCGCACACACACACACACACACACACACACACACACACACACACACACACACACATACACACATACGGGACACGTTGAAAGTTGGTGAAAACAGCTCTGATTATCCCAAGACTGGTAAAATAGATTCCTTACCTCAGATCAGATGTTCTCCAAAAAGATTATTCCAATTCCTGATCGCCATTCCAAATATCGATCGCGTTTATTGATCCAACGCTGGGTGGTCGAAAGACATATTCCACGCTGTTCTGATGGTGGGCGATGACTGCAATAGGCTCGGATTACATGCCTGACAAGTAAAATGTGGAATCCGGACTTTTTTTCCCCCATGCGTTTCATTCAGTCCAATCCAATGGGGTGCAGTACCATCCGGAGAGACGATAGGGGGCGGTATTTTCCCAATTCAAGCTCAGAGAGAGTGCCAGTGGTAACGTGAGGCTGGATTGATGAAATATGAATGGAAATCGCTAATAAAAAAAATAACGATTAAAAAACGGCATACCTCGTTTCTGGCACTCAACGGTTACCATGAAATAACTAATTATGCCGTGGCTGGCACTCAAAGTGTTAAGGGGGAGGGATGATTAGGTGGCCTTGATGTCAGAGACCCGATTGGGAATTTGGCCGGGAACATTGGGGGTCCCCCTACTCTTTACGACCACCAGGTCCAGAGAACAGAGTGCCCCCTGCTGGACAACAACACCACTTTTTACGACAACGGCCTTGACCGGGGTTCGAACCGGTGATCTTCCGATCATGAGTCCGGAGCTCTGCTCATGTAGCCACGCTGCCAGACTGCATTCAATGTAGATGAATGCCTGCAGTGCAGTTGGCAGGTTTGTTGGTGAACGTGTTCATTTTGCCCTCCTTTCTCTGCAGTCCAAAGCTGAGAATCTCCACATGAACATGGATGAAATCCAGGCTGACATTCTGCGGTCAAACAAGATCAATATAAATATAATATAAAGGAAGGTAAACATTGGAACGGAATGATGCAATACTATAATTCTTCAATCTAATCTCAGTCTTAAATGCTAATGTTGTAGTTGTCACAAAACTCTTTCTTCTGTGCGTTCACTCTTTGCATTCCAGGTTTGGATCGACATACTTCTTGAGTGGAATGACAACTCATTTTCATGATATAAAATGACTCATGATTTAAATAAAAGAATACTTATTGCATGTGATTATTTGTCTCTTTGTTATGAATTTACATGGATATATTTGGAAAGACCTATTAGATCTGAATTAAATCCCCTCTAGTGTAATACAATAGGCTAGTCATCCATGGATCTAAGAAGTCTCTACTTGTGAAACCAAGCATATGGTTTGCTGTCTGATTTTGGTTATCTAGTTATTATTATTATTATAACTTTGTGGATTTTAATAAACCACTACTTTTGAAATAACTACACTCTCCTTTTCTTATTGCTGTTCCTCCGCCGTCCAACAACCGTGGGTCTTATTTAGTGATAGGTTTAGGGTTCTACAGAACACAACGCAGGGTAGGTTAGATATATGGTTAAAGTAAACCCTATCTCCTATTACGATAAATGGTGCACGTGACCCTCCCTGGTCCGCTAAATTTTTTCGACAAAACGAGCAGGCCGCTCGTTGGACATCGGCGCCTGACGGTCGGGATCATCACGACAACGTTCTGCAAATCTGCGTAAATCAGGTGAGTGAGATACGAGGCTGTGATGTTGGGATACAAAGCGTCCAGTTCGTCTGGGGTTGTGGTAGACCCCGCAATGACTTCATGGAACTCGCCGAGGCAGAGATGTCTGTCTGGGTGGAGACAATGATGAGGTAGCGGGTGGAGCGTAACGTTTGACATGTCATATTGTGCAGTGTCAATTTGAAGCGGGGATGTTCAGAATATCACTCGGTAATTGATGGAATCACACTGCGCCGGATGAATGGTATTTGATCGTTGCCAAATCATCCAAGGCGTTCGAGAAGTGCGATAGTAGTACATTCTGAATTAACAGACAGGCCACTTGTCTTCTTCAGGAGTTGTAAGGTATGATAGATTATTTTTTTCGTGTAAATGTACAGCGGGTGGGTATGAGGTGTGTAGATGCTTATGGAACATCAGGCCTCCGTCGAATGTCGCCTCTCAAACGGCAGACACGGGGGCATAGAATGTCGGCATGAACGCGATGGTACTTTCAGGCTTCAATCCAACCAGTGGCGGTTGGAATGCCCCACGGGCCCTGAGGCGAGATTGACAGCTCTTGACAGCTCGGGCCAGCTCGGGCCCCCCTCCCCCCCCACACACACACACACCACCTGACCCGGCACCGGGACATCCCTCCCTCCTCCCACGTGTGTGCAACACGCACGTTAATAAGAACGCTTCAATAAGGAAAGTCACGGAGCATGGAGGGTCATAAAAAAATAAAGTGATCAAATCGCTTTTGTCTTCTCTCTTCTACTGTGAAGCCAAGCTTGGTCATGCAGGTCTATCTCCCATCTCTCTCTCCTATGATCCCAATATCTCTCACACACAATTCTGGAAATTCCTGGAATAGTGGAATAAAACAGGAAAAAACGTTTCAGCACCACAGAGAGTGTTCTCTGCACTGCCGCGGCGGTATATAAAGCAGGCCCCAGGCTCGCCACAACAGTGGATTTAAAAGATAGCCACTTTTATAGATAATTCATTTGTATCGCAACGGAGTCACAGATCTAGTCGTGCCACGTAGCATTATGTAGACAAAATTCAAATAGAATAAACAAGTCTAAAATAAAGAATTTTAAATGAAGTTTAGCCTATTAAATCATTTTATAAGCGTTCGTTTATTTGCAGTCTGTGTGAGAACTGAGAAGCAACCATCTGCAGAACAGCCAGACCAGCTCTCTCTGTCCCCACGCTGGCTGTGAGGCCGCGGCAGTATATAAAGCAGACAGATAATAAATACTATTATAGAGAAAAGGGCAGTTTACTCACCTATTTGAATGGCATACGACGAGCCTTGCGTTGTGCAAAATCCTCGACAATGTCTTTAATGTCCAACTCCCGGGCTCTGGTGTTTTCAATGGACAGGATTGCAAGCCCACTCAGTCTCTCCTGACCCATGGCGCTTCGCAGGTAGGTCTTAATAAGTTTTAACTTGGAGAAGGATCGCTCGGCTGTCACCACAGTCACAGGTAACGTCAGGAATAACAGCATGGCAGTACACACCTCAGTGAACGAGGAAGTTACGGACTGATGATCCACAAACAGCATTTTTGCAAGTTGGAACCAGGGGCGGATTTAGGATTGTAGGAGATCCGGGGCTTAGCCCAGATGGGCCCCCCCCTTTTTTTTTTTTTTTTTTTTTTTAATTTTTTAATTTTTTTTTCTTCTTTTTTTGGCATGCACAGGGTGGTTTGGATGGGCTCAGGCACGACCCCCTCCATGACAGATTTTTTTTGAATTTGATGAACCTGTACATGCAATTTCCTGCAATATAGAGCCTTCAATCTTGACCAATAAAGCTGCTCTTTTCACTATAAAACTCAGTTAACCATAACGTAGTTATGGTTAGATTTATATATTGGGGGGGGATATATCATATTTTTTATATAATCAAAAAGTGGTGGAGCAAGATTATACCTTTGCTCCCCCAAGTTCAATAGTGGGAGAGCAGAGATGCTCCGAATGCTCTTATGGCCAGGCGTCTATGATTCAATGATACAAAATTTTGATTTACAATGATGAATTGTAAAAAAAAAAAAAAAAAAAAATATTTTTAAATAGATTCAGGGCTTTTCAGAATACATCCGGGGCTTGAGCCCAGGTAGCCACCCCCTAGCTCCGCCCCTGGTTGGAACACTGACGACTCCTTAGCGATCTCTTGTTTAAAACAGACCCTGAATGACAGGAGTTGAGTGGCAAAGTCATTTGCTAGGTCCCTGTTGTAGTGGTCAGATAGACGTTTTGCCTTCTCATATAGCTCATCGTCTCCTGCATGCTGGAGGGTCATGGGGTGGAGAGCCTCAAACATGAGAGAGGTCTCGCGCATACTACAGAATCCGTGGGACAGCTGGTTGATTATTATGTCCAGATTGGCATTGAAAACATTTACTTTGAAATAGCTTTCTGCATTGGATAGTCGCTCATCTTCACACAGCTCGTCAAAATGACGTTTCTTTCTTCTTACTCTTGTAGGGTCTAATTCGAAGGTATTATGAGCTCCCCATTTGTCTGCAAGCGTCTGTGCGGTTGTCTTTGCCTCATCAAAAGCATCCCTGTACTCAGACAAGACTTTTATCGCATTCTCCAGCAAGTTCGAGGCTTTCTGCATGTCCATGTTTGTGGTTTGGAGTAATTTAGAGACAGCATTAACACTCTCCAATATTTTCGTCTGGAGCATCACTAGACAAATGAAATTAAAATGTTCCATTGCTTTCTTCAATCCCGCTGCTTCATTACGCTCAGCCTTGTCACTAATTAGAGTTATTTTTGTCAGCGCTTTCATCACGTCCACATATCTGTAGCGTATAGCAGTAAGGGAGGTATGTCTAGAAGACCAACGGGTAGGGCATAATCGCTTCAACGTGATGCCTGGGTGAGATGAATCATCTGTGGAAATTATGCCAGTCAGCATGGCCCACCGTTTAATGCTGTGGCCAAAAAATGTATACACATTTTCTATGGTATCATAAAACAGTTTGAGCTCTGGAATGTCTTTAACTGCATCATTGAGTACGAGGTTTAGGTTGTGTGCTGCACAATGCACATATGTTGCAAGGGGTTCTTTTTCCCTAATTCTAGCCTGGACACCAGAATAAACCCCACTCATATTGGCAGCTCTGTCATAGCCTTGCCCACGACATTTGGAAATTTCCAGGCCATGTTTTGTAATGCTTTCGATTATTTTAATATCAACAGCTACGTCCATCGGATTTCTTACTATGGTGACGTATCTATATACTTGGCTTAGCTGGTCTCGCTTGGATAGATCTTGTGTAGTATTCATAATCACAGAAAAGAATGGTGCTTGGTTTATTTCTGCCGTAATGTCTTGCTGAACTCGCTGGGACAATATATATATTAGCTCGTTCTGGATATCCTTGCTAAGGTATTTAACTGAGCCCTCAGGCCGGTTGATCAGCTCTTTCAGCACAGTCATAGCTTGCCAGCAGCTGGATAATTTCAAGAAAATTCCCACTGCCCGGCTGTCCCAAACTTTCCCTGTGCCCCCGAAATGAAAGGTTGCAAATGGCTAGCATTAGTGTCACATTAATGATACGTTCCAGCACTTGTCTCCAAAAGAGAGCTGCATTATGCACATCCCTCTCCATTTGCGCATCAATTGTGCCACCATGCCTTTTCCACTGTTCATATATGACACAAGCTACAGTGTGCATTTGAGAGGACTTATGGGTTTTTATCTTGCTAGATATATTCTTCCAATCTTTGACTCCATTCACCCATGCGTTGTGGTAATGTGTTGAACTGCGGTCTCCAAATAGCCAGCATGGCTCGCAGTACGCACAATCCAGTTTAGGAGAGTAGCAAAGCCAGCTACGGGGCAGTTTTAAACCAGCTTGTGTTGTTGTATGGTAATGTGCCTCAGAAAAAGAACGGTTGCCTTTTTCATTAATTGGGAAAGGGCCTCTGGGTTTACAAGACCCTGTAACTATGATATACCATTTTATATCAGCTGAAACATTTTCATCAAAAAAGCCCCGGTCTGTGGGGTACTTCTGAAGTGGCTCGTTGTCCAAGTCCAACTCATCTTGCTGCTCCTGTTCCGATTCTGCATTGGAATTAGTGTCCGACTCCGCCGGTGCCACCTCCATTTCCTTCTCACTGTCATCGTCAGGCAGGTCAGCAGAACTTGGCTCTTGGGTCGAGCTTGGTGTGTTGACTGTCACTGTGACTGAACTGCTTGGCTGTTCTGAATCTGACTGGTTATGCCTGTAAAGTGCAAACAAAGGCCGATAAATGATCTCTAAAAACCAAGTATGTTACTTATTGTGACGACCCCCACTCTACCTGCAAATGGGGAGTCTTCTGACTCAAAGAGCATGGTGGAGTGGGTAGGTCGTTAACCCAATTACCCTCACCTGTGCAGTGCAGAGAGCTGCCTGCACACACAGTATATATGTTTCCCTTGTCTAACACTTCTGTCTGCTTCTCCCATCTGCTTTCCCACTTCAGATGCCACAGGTTGTATCAGCCACCAAGTGAACCATCTTGGGATCCTTATCCATTCTGATACATACCTATTTGTTTATGTTATTATGCTTTTGTTGTTTGATCAATTATTGTTTTTAGATAGGATTAAATAAATCATTGTTGTTGAATTGAACTCTCATGTGTTGACTTCCTTTATATGACAAACCTCTTATGGTTCGTCATATATGGGGGCTCATATATGGGGGCTCAAGCCGTTTGGAGGACCTTTTGTAGCACTTGATTTGTTTGTAATTTGGCCTAGTGTGGTTGAATTGGTATTTGTGCTTGATAATTTTTCTAGCATTTGGAGTTTGTAATTTGGCTGGCATTTGTGGTGGGTTCCTGTTGGGACGATTTGTTTGAGCTCTGTCTTAGTATAGAAGGGCTAATTAGGAAAAGTGATTAGGCGGCTTCTTTGGACTAGTGTCTGTGACCTGCGGTTTGCAGCTAGTATTTGTAGCCTGTTGGCTAGAATTTGTTTGTAGCCTAATTGTTTGTATGCCAGTGTTGGGGAAGTAGCACGTGATTTGTTCTTGGGGGTGTTTGTTGTTCGGTATTTGGGGGAAAGTAGCAGTTTGTTAGTGCAGATTTCTTGTGGTAGGGATTTGTTACTTTGTTTTGTTTTGTTATTGCTTGTGTTGAGGCTTTGGAGTTTGATACTTTAATAATACAGTCTGTGTGTTTTAGGAACCATACATCCCCAGGTAGGCAAAGAGGGCAGGTTTCCAATAGGGGGACTTGTCTTGGTGTTTTCTTTTTTAGGCGGCTACAGACGCAGGCAGAGACAGGCACTGGCATTGGCGCTTGTTGTCCTCTCGGGAGCACGTCTCTGGCTCAGAGGAGTGGCTGTATAACAGGTACTTTTCTGCCCAGAGAGTTTCAGTGCATTAGTACCCCCTGTATGTAGTAGTACGAAGATTGAGCTTTTGAGGTAGTTAGTTAGTTAGTTAGTTAGTTAGGCCCTGTAGCTAGTCAGGGGGAGGTTTCATTTGATCAGACTGTTTGTTTTAATGGTATTCACGCTTCATTGTCCCAGCATAGGTTTTGTTTGTTTTGTAGGCCTGTGTCGTATGGCACTTTGTTTGTGAGTGCGGCTCACTTTGTTTAGGCCAATAGTGCACTATGGCACTCAGTTTTGAGCGGCAGAAGGAACTTCTGTTACGGCAGCACAGACAAGAGTTCGCTTTGGAGGAGATTAGACAGAGGGCTGAGCTTGCCAAAATAGATCTGCAGCATAGGGTGCTAGATTTATTGTTTTCTCCTCGTCCAACGTTGTCTGTGTTCCCTATTTCTGTGCCTAACATTTCTCTCATTTCAGGTTTGGGAAGTGGTGTTATGCAGAGAGGTGTGCACGCTGGGTTGCCTGTTGATGGTGTGGACATCGAACTGGGTAACAGTCTTGCTGAGGTGCGGGTGTGGGCCGAGGGGCCTCTCCCAAGTGTAGTCACACAAGACTCTCCTAGTCCAGACTCGCAAGACTCTCCTAGTCCAGTCACCCAAGACTCTCCTAGTCCAGACTCACAAGACTCTCTTAGTCCAGACTCACATGACTCTCCTAGTCCAGACTCACAAGACTCTCCTAGTCCAGTCTCTCAAGACTCTCCTAGTCCTATGTTTGACGATGTTGACAATGACAACATATCAGATGTTGTCATGGACCATCCAGCCTGTGCAGTGACGCAGGAAATGACAGCAACGTGTGATGCGCAGGGGGCTAGCCGAGGCGCGGATGTTGAAGCTGTTCATATTGATTTGGTTCTGCAGACTACGCAGACTACGTTAGTCAGGAAGCAGGACAGTGATCCAGCTTTAGAAGAGCTGTTAGATTCAGCCGTGCCGTTTGAAAAGTTGAATGAGACTAATGTTATTGCCAGAGGCAAAAATGCAATATCCTGTGAACCTGTGAACCTCCTAACGGCCACCAACTTTTTCCCATCTAAAGGGGGGGGGGGATAATAGGGACTGCAATAATGTTTCTCTCTGTTCCACTTCTCCAGTACCCGTTCCTGAGCAGGGACTGCCATGGCTCCTACTGGCTTCCAGAGAGGTCGCCCAGGAGATCACAGGGTTTAGCCCTAATGACCTGAGGTTTGGTAAAAAAAATTGGTGGTCCCAATGCTGTTCATGATGAGACTATTCAGAGTGAGATGGTTGGGAAGGAGAAAATTAAAATGGAAAAAAAGAGAAAGGAAAATAGAACTGGAAAGAGAAAGAGAAAAAAAGAGAAGAGAAAATCTCTTTATGGTCATTGTGCTGAGGTTGTTGTGCCCGCAACTTTCCAGCACCTAATGACATGCATCTGGGCATGGTTGACCATTTAAGTTTATGTCTGGGCATGGTTGACCATTTACGTTTAAATGGTAGAGCGACCTTATAGGGTTGACTCCATTGTTTTGAGGTGCATCATCTTTTAACATTCTGTTCTTCGCGTCTCGTTTGTTCCCCAATCTCTTCTGTCTCTTGTTCTCTTAATTTGCTTCTTAGGATCCTATGTTGCAGAGAGCGGAGGCAGGAGGGTGAGGGAAAGGGTGACCGGTCAGCAGGGGTGTTGGAGATGATGTGTGCCTAAAATTGTGCTGTTTGTTTAAATTGATGTTGTTTATTTGTATAGACCAGGGTTTTTACATTGTAGAGTTCTGGCTATGAGGTTTTTGAACCAATGATAAAAATATATTGTTGGCAAATGTGTTGGATTGTGGACATTTGTATTGGTATGTGCTGTTATCTAATGTGTAACCCTTGTTTTGTCTGTTCCCCAATCCCTACTGTCTCCTGCTCTCTTAAAATTGCTACCTAGGGCCCTATGTTGCTGAGAGCGGATGCAGGATGGTGAGGGGAATGGGGATTTTGATTTGAATTTGGGAAAAAGTATTATTGTTACATTTGGGATTTGGGTTAGCTTGTTTGTAAATAAAACTGTAATTTAGTAATAGGGTAGAACCCTTGTCTTTAGGGGGAGGGTGTGACGACCCCCACTCTACCTTCAAATGGGGAGTCTTCTGACTCAAAGAGCATGGTGGAGTGGGTAGGTCGTTAACCCAATTACCCTCACCTGTGCAGTGCAGAGAGCTGCCTGCACACAGTATATATGTTTCCCTTGTCTAACCCTTCTGTCTGCTTCTCCCATCTGCTTTCCCACTTCAGACGCCACAGGTTGTATCAGCCACCAAGTGAACCATCTTGGGATCCTTATCCATTCTGATACATACCTATTTGTTTATGTTATTATGCTTTTGTTGTTTGATCAATTATTGTTTTTAGATAGGATTAAATAAATCATTGTTGTTGAATTGAACTCTCATGTGTTGACTTCCTTTATATGACAAACCTCTTATGGTTCGTCATACTTATTTACATTAATAAGCGCCATGGCTGCTGGGCCGGCGCCGCCCTAATAGATGTATAAATATAAGTTTATGGTAAACTGTAATCTCATTATCTGTCCAACAGTCCAAGGTTACCTGCTGCTGCATGGTAGTTGACACACTGCGGCTGAAGGCAGTGTCCGTGCCGGGCATGTTGTCGGGTGATCAGGTGGTGTTGAAGGGCTTGTTGTTGTTGTTGGGGATGGGGGGTCAGGAAGAGGAGGAACGTCGGCACGAGGGTGTTTCCCTGTTACTTTTATAACAAATGCGTCTAATTTAGGTAGCTTTGTGTTCTTCTCGTCCCGTTCTTTTTTGTCTGTTCTTTTTTGACGGACACATTTATGTTTGTAAGGCTTAGGCGGCATGGTTGCGGAATATGGATCATTCACTTTCACTCACTGATGATTTCACTCGCTGTAAGAGACAGACGTCTGCTGTTCGTTTTAATTTCCGCACCAGGTAAATTGTCTCATGACGCAATGACGCATTGATTGCTGGGTAATGTTGTTGTCCTCCAGTAACAAGTCAGATTTTGCACTGGAGGCACAACAGGAGAGACAACATTTCCCAGCAATCATCATTCTTTAATTTATTTTAGGCTACAATCGGGAAGAATAGGAGGGCCTGACAGCGTGGGGACAGAGAGAGGAGAGGAGAGGAGAGGAGAGGAGAGGAGAGGAGAGGAGAGGAGAGGAGAGGAGAGGAGAGGAGAGGGCTGGGCTGGGCTGGTGTTCTGCAGATGGTTGCTTCAGTTCTCACACAGACCACAAATAAACAAACGCTTATAAAATGATTTAATAGGCTAAACTTCATTTAAAATTCTTTGTTTTAGACTTGTTTATTCTATTTGAATTTTGTCGACATAATGCTACGTGGCACGACTAGATCCATGAATCCGTTGCGATACAAATAAATTATCTATAAAAGTGGCTATCTTTTAAATCCATCCACTGCTGTGGCGAGCCTGGGGCGAGCCTTTATCGCTACCGGGGAAACATAGGGGGAACATAGGGGGCCCGGGGAACATAGAACCCTTTTGGAACATGGGAAACATAGGGGGCCCGGGGAACATAGGACCCGGGGCATGGCGCAATGCAGTCTGTCATCCAGTCCCACGAACGGCAACTCCATTCAGTCCCGGGCCGGGCCCGGGCCCCTGACCCCCCGCGGGCCCTAAGGCGGCTGCCTCAGCAGCCTCGCCTATATCGCCGCGTCTGAATCCAACGCTGTACAACACGTGGGATCAGACGGTTATGTAGGAAAGCGCACATATGACGAGATCGTTACGGGTCGTGGGGATCTTAAAACGGTGGGAAAATAGACGAAAGGAGACCTTTCCAGGTGAGCATGTAGGCTTCGAGGTGCGGTCCAGGCTAGCCGGTACCCGGTGTTTTTTACGGGCGGGGCATTTCTCTGGGAGTAGCAGCTGTCCTAACCATGATCTAGCCATTGTTAGAGCTTGATTAAGGGGGAGCGGGGTTGCCTGCTAACCGTGAGGAAGTTAGTTAAAAAAGGCAATGTTCGGCAAATATCCCACAAGGGCGTGCTCGCCTGGGCGTCTATTTCACTGTTTCGGCCACGACAACAAATACAGTAAGCTCTTAGGAACAATTGTTTAATTTAGGCTGTATACAATGTAAATGTGCATTGCGTGTATTGTAATACGAACGCTCTTAGCGCGGTAAGAATGTGCGTGGGGAAACTATTGAAGAAAGTAACAATGCGTGGCAATGCTAATGCTAAGCTAGGATAATGGCTGGAGCTAACGGCTAAGCTACCGGCTGGCTGAAGGTCAAGATAGCTTTTTCGAAAACGGATGACAACAAAGACATTGAACCGGAAGTCGTTCTAAGCAAAAGCTAGAAAAATGGCGGATGCTAACGACTGGTTAGGTTTAGAGTTCAAACTAGCAATCACTTATCCGGCGTCAACAGAAGTTGACCCGGAAGTTGTTTGCGTATAAGATGTTTTTATATTTTTGTATCTGTAAAATAGCGCTTACATTGGATTAAAGTTCAGTTAATGGTTGACGTCATTATAACGCTGCCGTCGCGGCCTGCTATAGATGCTCGGTGAACGGAATAGACAGCCGTTTACGCTCGTAGCAAATGCTAAGCTAGGCTGGCTATAATGCTAAGCTAAGCTGCAAGCTAACGAGCGGTGCTGGAAGCTAATATAAGCTACTGCGACTACTGTTATAAGATGGCGGACGATATAGCATGGCTAACGGTAGCTAAGGCTACCTAGCGATGCTACATGCTGCTGGGACTATTCGATGCTAATATTGTGAATGAGTAATATTGTTGTGTGAATGGTATGTCAATGATATTAATGCGTTGTGTGTGTGTGTTGCATTTGCAGTGTGATTGTGTACTTTCAGTGTTGTTTGTCAATATGATTATGGTTAGGGGTATTCGATGAGCCGTAGAAAGGCCCGCGCATGCGTACTATGTTGTGAGTGAAATGTGTGTGGAGGATGAAAGCTGTGATGATCAGTAAAAATGGTATGTGGTTAGGAATGCACTAGGGGGCGGTGGAGCTATAGCTTAGGCTCCCGTTCTAGATTAAATTCAATTCTTCACCTGTTGTGTTATTTTCATGAGGTCTTATCTTTTAAGGTATGATGATTATATTACATTGATAGTAAATTAGATTAATAAGCAGTAGTGGTGCTTGATAATGATGCTGCTCTTAAGTGGCTGACTGCAAGACCTCACAGAGGCGTGGAGAGTGTCTTCCGGGGTAGGAGGATTTTGGGGATTGTGGTTTCATGTTAAGTGAACACGTAGGTTTGACGTTGCGTGGTAGTTTGCTGCGTGGTGACGCACTTGTTGTATGATGAGGTAGACACCTCCTACAGGACGTTGTGGATATTGTAGTGTAATGGGGGTGATGTTGGAACATTACAGCAGAGGGCGATGTTGCCTCTTATGTTCTAAGTCACTATATTTTTCTTTTTCCTCTCTTTATCCCCCCCTCTCCCTCCATCTCTCTCTCTCCCTCCATCCCTCTGTCCGCCCCCTCTCTTCCTCTCCTCACTCTTCCTCCTTCCCTCCATCCCTCCCTCTTCCTCTCTCTCCCTCCCTCTCTCTTTTGTTACTATAAGAGAGGTTTTGAACCACTGGTGAGCAGTGGAGGTGACAGAAACCAGGTTAGGTTCCCATCCGAAGCTGCTCTGGCTTTTCATCTTGTTCTTTCACTTATAATGTAATATCTTTACTATCACGGTAACTTAGGGGTTAAGGTTAAATAAGTTAATGGCTGGTTAGATTGTTAAAAATAGTTATTGATAGTATAGTATAGTCTGTTAGTAAGATGTGGGGGGATGTGGAATCCCGTCTCTTTCCCCCTCCCCCTCTCTCCCTCCCTCCCTCCCTCTCACTCCTCCTTCTCCTTCTCTCTCTCACTCTCTTTCTCTTCTCTCTCTCCCTCTCTTTCTCTTCTCTCTCTCCCTCTCTTTCTCTTCTCTCTCTCCCTCTCTGTCTCTCTCTCTCTTTTTCTCCCTTGTCACGTGGATGAAATTGGGATCTAAATTGTCTTGCTATTTGATGTTCAGTTATAGACTTATGTTTTTAATTTGGTGTTAATGAATGAGGTTTTAGGCTTGACTCTATATCTGTTCTAGGCAGTTATGGCCGGTTTTAAGTACTGGTGATGTTGATTCAGGGAATGGAGCAAGCATTGTTAAATTGATAGTATTGCGTTTAGAGTGGTTAGAGCGATGTGACCTGGAGGAGCACAGGTGTACATTTGGGAGTGCGATGAGGTACAGTGGTACGCGCACTCTTATTCTTACCCCTCCTTCTCCTCCTCTCTCTCCCTCTCTATTAATTAGGTTCAGTATGACTAGTGGGTCATACGAGTTGTGGGTACAGTTAAATTAAGACTAGGTTAAGTATGGGAGTTTACAATAATACGAGCTCTATACGCTCTCTCTTTCTCTCCTGTTCTCCTGTTTGGTAGATGCCTTTATGAAAGAGGCTTAGGAGTAAAGTGTGGACTTGTTTATTTGTTTATTAGTGTCTCCTGTTCATATACTGGATTAAGTAATGCTAAGTAGTCTGTAGATTAATTATAGTTATGGGTTAATGATACATAGGGTTAACGATACATAGGGTTAACGATACATAGGGTTAGGGAGGAGGTAGGCACTCCGAACCTCTAGCCCTAAGCAGGCGGCAGTGGAATCGGAAGATTCCCTGGGCACGTTAAATCACTATTATAGTAGCTGGGGAGATACTGAACGGCCCCCGTGTCTGGCAAGATGACCAACATCTTACTGTGTTACCGTCTAGTCGGCCCAGGAAACGTCGCATGTAAGTATATGTGGGCACTGGGTGGTACGTGGATGACGGTCCACACCTAGTAGCGGGGCAGTGCGCCGGAAGTGGCAAAGCACCTGCTGTGAACAGGCCAGGCCGGTGAAAACGGTCAAAGTTTCCATACCCATAGCTAAGTGGGATGGGGAGCAGACCGTAGGTTTCAAAACTGAGTGGCTGATAGGTACTACGGACAATTGGCCGCTTGGGGTCCTGACTTGATGATGGACTATGAGATCTCTATTGACTGCGTCACCGGCCGGTCATATGAGCATTATGACCTGATTGGCATAAATGCGTCTGGCTCAATGTACAGTCAGGCCACAGTAAGCCGAAACAGAATGCGTTAGTAGGCGAGTTGTGCTTCTGTGATCAGCAGGTTTGAAAAGAACCACTGGGAAGCAGAGGGGTAAGGGGTATCGATTCAGAGGAATCTGGATTGTCACTCCTAAGATTGGAACGGGACCCAGCCTAAAACTGCACCTGAAGGTAAAATAAGGGGACTTCTTCCGTTCATGAGAGGAGACCTTACCGCCGGAAGTGGAGGCCTGTATCCCTGTTGGGGGAGAGGGGATCCGGTGTAGGAGGCAAGGCGGCTCTGAAGAACCGGTTGTCCCACACTTTGCACCTCCTAAACTCATTTGGGGAGAGGTGCATCTAAGTAGGGGAAGGAGTGCATCCGAACGGGAGGCGGGTACTCTTAACTGGAAGGAGGTTAAAAGGGTCAAAGCGGTGTTTCTTTGTATTTAGAACAAGTTACTAATCCCCCCCTCGCCTAGTGGGGATTGGGATTTCCTTTCCACATGCAAATCTTCTCAAGTTTTAGCTTAGGTTTGTGTGTTGTTTTTGTAGGGGAAGATGTGTGGTAGTAGCGGTTGAGGGATGCGTTTGCGAATGGGTTTGGGCTTTATGCCATATTGTGTGTGGGTTGATTTTAGTTCAGGTTTAAGTGGACATGGTGTATATTTTTTCATTTTGACAAGGTGCTAGCTCACTTCTAATTTTTTAGCATAGGTTTGTGCAGGGAAGTGTTGTTATGGCGGATGTAGAAATCTGGGAGCCGGGTAGGCACTGCTCGTCTGAGTATGTGTATGGTGGGACGATATTGGTGATATTCCTTATAGAGGGAGCCGAAGTTTTTCGTTCAGGTTCGAAACTGTAGCGAAAGTGCTTTGGGCTGAGTGGTGGCAGGTCTTTGGAAGTCAAGGATCTGTGGGAATATTGCTGTAGTATAGCGCTGGGGTCTATGGTTTATAACATGGACAGCTGGGCACTGTGCAACGCACAGGGATTTAGTGGTATAAGCCATTTAAGATTCATTTTTCCTCGTGAGATGTTGGTGGATGTAGTCAACACCGAATTGTTTTGGTGTTGAGGGGGAGATGAGGTTAGTAATTATGTGAATAAATGTTATGTAAAGTGTGATGTAAGATAGGAATACATTTTAGACTTTCTCAGAAAGAAAGAAATAGAGCGACACATAGAAGGAAATGTTCAAATTAGATCTACACATAGTCATTAAGCTGTCAGTGGCATTTAGAGTGTTTTATGCGAGTTATATGACAAATACATTAAGCAAAGAAGAGATTTTAATCAACTAAATTACCATATCCATCACAAATGTTTAGAAATGATAGGTTGTAAAACTAATTCTGATTGTTCTAAAGGAGGACCAACCATACCGGAACAGAAGTGGAGATTGATGCAAAATTGTGTTCCTCAGAGATTCGTGTGAAGCGGTTACATGACAAGGGATTGGGAAAAATCCAGTTTTCCGATTGGACAACAGACAAAACGCAGCTAAGGCCGTGTCGTTATGTTCAAATAAATTTCACCAACTCTCTCTAAAAAGTGATATTAGTATAGAGATGCCCAACATTTCCATGCTTAAAGATAATAATGGAATGAAAAGGGAAATACCACTGCTAATTAGGTGTATGTGTTTTTGTCTTTCTTTCTCCACAGTTGCTCGGCGCGGACAGAGACAGTTCTGGCGATTCCAACTCCAAAATGGGAAAAATTGGCTATTGAAGCCTGGGTATAGTATGATAAGCGAATTATCGATTCCTGTCTACACCGGTAAAAAGTTTGGAAGTGTGAGGGAATTTACCTCAAGTTGATAGTTTTAAACACAGAGAAACTTGTTTTTCCAAACGGTAATATTACGAGTGCGTGAAGGTGAGTGTGAATGTTAAATGTAGAACGAGTTCACCTTGGTGAAATTTTGGTTAAGAGCAAATAGAAGTAAATAAGATAACAAAAAACGAGTGTTGACAATCGGTCTGTTTAAATAACCCGTAGTATAACAAATAGAAGCGATATAGAAATGGCCAACAGTAGTCAGGCCAATAGTGGGGAAATGCCAATAACCTCTGCAGACCCTTCACTGACCGAATTGAGCAGTGACATTAACCTGATTGATTTGAATATGACTGATTCCCCTCATGTGACGAGCGTGTTAGAAGGACTTGGAATGATGATTTTCCCTCCAACACAGGGGGGTCCTGCGCAAGAACAGCAACAAAATCTGAGGGGATCACCCTGGCAGCCACGGGGACAAAATGGAAACAGAAGAAGCGGATCGAATGGATCCAGGCCTCAGCCAGGGTCAATAGAGTGCTGGAATTGCGGAAATTTCGGACATATGTCTAGGGACTGTGAACAAGAATATCAACCCCCGAGGAGGGGAATATCGTTCTCAAGCCAGAGGAGGAGGACCTCGATGGAATAACAGAAGAAGAAGCGGAGACGGGCACAACCAGGGTCGGTGTCAAAGACAAAACCAAGGCCCAAACCAAGGCGCCGAGATGGAGGAAGGGGGGCCGACCTACAGACAACAGCTTCAACAGAGAGCGTTTATAGAAGCGTTCGAACGACATAAGACAGTTCATCGAGACCTGATGGAGACACAGCGGGCGATTGATCAAGCCGTGCACGAGATGAAAGTACTGGAGCAAAAACTGGCTAAAAAGAATGAACTGCTGAGTGGTGCGGTTTGTGATGTGATGCGCCGAGCGTCAGACCTAGGCCGCCGTGATCAAAGAATGCCATGTGCTCTGTTACCTGAACGGGGAGCTGAGCAGCGGGGGCATGGTGATGAGAACCGCAGGAGGGGTGAGTTTCCAGGCCCCTCCCAACAACAGGCTCGAAGGACAGCGGCTGAAAGGAACAGGTATGTGCCTTTCTCTCCCATGCAGCAGGACATGCCAGGAAAAGACCAAAGAGGTGTGAATCTGTCGGGAACTGTGGGATACCAGCCGACAGATTGCTGGAGTTGTGGTGAATTTGGTCACATGGCCAGATCATGTGGCAAAGGGGGGCGGGCCCAAAGATGGACCATTAGAGAAAAAGGCCGTGGTGAGCAAGGACAGACTCTGGGGCCGACAAACCCAGGGCCATCCGATTACAGGCGAGGGCCCCACAGGGCCCCACAACCAAGGGAACAAGGACAGGCTTGCTGGACGTGTGGAATGATAGGTCATTATCAAAGGTCGTGTCTGCAGAGGCCACAGGCTGAATAGAAAAATATAGAGAGATATTAATAAAAAAATAAAAATAAAAATAAAACGGAAATAAGAAATATGATTAAGATGAGTTAGATGATTAGATTATGTGTGCAAGTTACTAAATGGATGTGTGAGTAACGTAGGCAAGTGGAAGATGGTGTAATTGGTATTTGCATGGTTAATCATACTAACAACAAAATGGTAGTTAAACAGAAAAATGGAACATTTAATATTAGACAGAGTAATGATGTGACACTACTTCAGCTAGTGATCAGTAGTAATTATCCATGCTTGATCGATAATAGGATTGGTCAAAGGGTGGACTGCAGACTTAAAAAAAAAAAAAAAAAAAAAAAGGTCAAAAGCATGAGAGAATGTACTGAGTATTTTATTTATTTTTTATTTTTTTTATTTTTATTTCTTAGTGTTTACGGGGGTATTTATGCCTCTAGATGATAGGTTGATTCTGTTTGATGGGGGTGTTGCGATGACACTCACATTTTTCGCTTATTGTTTTGGAGGTTTTTCTTTGTTTTTGTCTCTTTTCTCTATTTTTCCTTAGGACCTGACGGGCTGGGAGAGCTCTCACCGGTCAGGGTAGGAGGATGGTGGCGACACAGCGGGACTGGTAGGAAATGTCTATATAATGGACTGGGAACGAGGTGGATGGACTAGAGCTGGTTCATAATTTTGTTCTCCGCTCATTAAGAGTCCAGGGCCCCGTTCCCCGTACCTGGATAACTGAGTTAGCCGGATAACTTTCGGTGAAGTCTGACTTAAGCCGGACTTTCCGGCTCCCCGTACCTGGATTGTCCAGATCACCATGACAACAGATCCAAAAGTTTGAGCCTGGTCGAAAGCAGGGTTTAAGTTCAAGTTAGCCGGATCAACCATCGCCACGCCCCCGCAAAGAAGTGACAGCCCGTTTCCTGAAATTATTCCCACAGTCTACGATCTGCATTATACCATTCTGAATTACGTTTTTGTGCTCCATTCTTCCAGAGGGGGCTTTTGAAATGTAAAATAGACCCAAAATGCTGATACTAAATTCACTTTGTCCTAAATAATGCACGTTATATATACCGTGGCGCTCGCTCGGTGCGATGTACACATTTATGTGGTTATTTTAATTGTAACTGGGATTAAGATGTCTGATGAGATGCGCTGTTTGACGGATTTGAGAAATTGAATGAGCCGTTGACGTCACATTAATGAATGAGGATAAAGAAATAAAACTTCATTCAAAATAAAGAATATTCTAAACACGGGTCTCTCGTTCATTAATGTATAAACAATGAATTTATCCCATCTGGCACAGTGGCTCAGCGGTAGTGCTCAAGCCTGCCAACCCAGGGCCAGCCGTGTATAGGTGTAACAGACTGACAGCCAATGAAATGGGTGCATTTGTCACGCTGTCCAAGGAGCTGAACTGCTCTCGTGCAGCAGTGTTCGAATCCCGGTCGGGGCAAAAGCCTGTCATACATTATCAAAGATAAACAGCTATGTTGAATCAATAAACATGAATATCACTAAATAAACATGAATATTGCACAGATTTAGATTATAATAGTAAAGCTATTATAATAGTTCGATGGTTGTGATGGCAAAGTTTGCGTCAGGTTCCTTACTGTATATTTGCATATCGTATGTCACAAATGTAACAGTACTATATACCTGTATGTCATGTATGTCCCTGTCATAAATGTCATGTATGTCATAAATGTCACTATGAATTGAAAATGGCAGACCCTGATGTAAACAAGACAAATGTCTTTCTCTGCTCTGCATCCCCTTAAACATTTTGTGTATTGAGCCGTACTGTATTGTACCCATTCTGCAATCTGTTAAATAAAGTTTTCATTCATTAATTCTGTCCCCGTCTCTCCTTGTTGCACATATTTAGATTATCATTAGATTGTAGCGGCAGAGGTTTTTGTCAACTTAAATCATGTTTCTTAATTTATGCACAGGACTGTGTGTGGATGACCACAGGCCTGTGGTCCCCAACACCTCTGGGGTCAAACACCATCTCCTCAGTCTTCTTAACATTTAAAACCAGACAGTTATTGTCGCACCAGTTTACAAACCACTGGATTTCCAAATAATAGTCAGCTAGGTCACTGTCATTCTTAATTAGAGCTAAAATGGCAGCGTCATCAGGAAATGTTCATATCATATCTGGTGAATTACCTAGCTCATGGAAGTCGGCCATGGTTCTCCCCTTGTTAAAGGGCGGAGACCCCTCTGACCTAAATAATTATCGCCCTATTTCCAGATTGTCTGTAATGGCCAAAGTCTTTGAATCGCTTGTAAACAAACTGAAAGAGTTTCTAGCTGACCATAATATTCTTAACAAGTCTCAGTCAGGCTTCAGATCCATAGTACTTCAGCGACTATGCTAGTCTCAAATGACATAATTGAAGCACTAGACAAGAAAAAACACTGTGCAGCATTGTTTGTTGATCTGTCTAAAGCGTTTGACTCTGTGGATCACGCATTACTGCAGTAATGCGTACTGCACTACTGTTCAATAAACAATGTGGACTAAACCTTCAACAATACACAGAAGGTTAACCCTTTCACTGCCACACAACAGCCGGTTAACCCTGTAAACCTTCTAGTCCCAAAACATTCTGTGACTAATTCAGTGCAGATTGTAATGTATTGTCATCATGCAGCACAAGTACAGTACAACTAAAAGAGGTTTGGCATCCAACCAGAGTGACTATGTAGCAGTAACGTGAAATAGTAATATACACTGTACAGGTGGTTAAACTGGGTATAACATATATAAATTAGTACTATGAGTACTACATGTATGTACAGAGTTGTAGTATTAATATGTACAGTGATACAGGTATAAAGACACTATGGTAGTAAGTCATACTGGCCAGCAGTGTAACTAGTAAGAGTAGGTAAGAGATATGTACAGAAAAAACGAACTCAGTCACTCGGAGTCTCTTTAAACAGCGGCAACACAAACCTATTGGTAAACAAACGTATTGTTGAAAATATACAATATGACTGCTGTTGTGACAGTGTTTAGGAATCGGATCTTATTTAGTAGTTTAAACTCACCTTCAAACATTAACAGGTTGAAAAACGCTACTTTCTCCAGCTCTGCTCTTCTTCTGTTCTTCTTCTCCTAAATGTGGATACAGCGCAGCATCCACAAAATCGCAACAGCGCCACTAGTGGCCAAAATAATACATGGTTTTGTAAACAGGGAGTGGATGGAAGTTAAGGGAAGGATCGTCGTTAAGACACACGAGTGAATGGACGTTAAGGCCAACTACTCCAGGGTGCCGCGCGGGGGCCAGCCGTGTATAGGTGTAACAGACTGACAGCCAATGAAATGGGTGCATTTGTCACGCTGTCCAAGGAGCTGAACTGCTCTCGTGCAGCAGTTCGACCGGTGTTCGAAACCCCGTGTTTCCAATATAATTTTTTTGAATATAATATTAATGATTATACGCCAAAGTAGCCTGGTTTTAAGTTAAAATATTATAAATCTACATGCATTGAGGATGTCATTCTTTATATAGCTCTCAACGTGCACCAAATTGAATTATTCCTATATTGCAAAAAGAAGGAAAAGACTAGGGTTTCGAACCCCGGTTGTCTGCGTGAAAGTCAAAAGAACAACCCGTTAGACCACAGTGGAGATAAGTAAAAGATCGACCACACATCAATCAATGGGTAAGAGAGCCGTATCGTAATTCTGTATAACAGTTTAACTAATTATTTTCGCTAGCAAGATCTCATTTGATTATTCAATCCAGCAGGCAAGTTTAAAGAAATATAATCTGATTGATTGAGGTAATGAGGGACTTAAAATTAGCCTATAGATAACGCATTTAACTTGTCGGCGAGGCGATTGAGCCGTATTGCAATCTGTCAATAAAGTTTTAAATCAATTAATCAATCAATGCCGTTAGAGAATCAGGATCTCTGCCATCGATACGTGCTGGCTTTTCAACTGAAGCGGCCGCGCGCATTTAGCCTGGGTCTCAAGTCTGAATCGAGTTAACGAGACTGAATCCACCTTCGAGGAACAGGAAAATCCCGGCTTCAAACATCGGGTTAACTGAATCTGGATAATGACATCTTGATCGACTTAGTTGAACCAGGTACGGGGAACGGGGCCCAGATGTAGAATCTGGGAGGTTGTGTCGCAAGTTTGTGGTGAGTGTTGGAAAAACATGGTTATCTGTACATAGATAAGCTCTGTAGGTTTTGGTCGCAATTGGCCAAATAGTTTTTGTGTAAGGTGTGGACATGTGCAATTGATAATTGGCTTATGGGGGACTCTGTGACGGCTGGTTAGAGGCTGGCAGAGTATGTGGAAGATGTGTGTTTAAGGCGACTGTGGTTTGTTGCCGTGCGTGCAGGATCTGTTGGAGGATGGGTCTCGTCAGAGCTGGCTGTCCGAGCCGAGGAAAACTGTCTGGAAACAGAGGTATGATTGTGAAATAATGATATTCCACACTCAAAAGGTGGTGGGGTACATTGTGTTGAACTTAAGACATTGGTCTAGTAATAGGGGTACAGCACAAAGCAATGAGAGATATGTGGTTTTAATTGAATAATAACGATAAGGAGCGATGAAATATATAGATAACTAATTTGGGAAAAATGTATTGTCAATACAGAACAGTAGAAATGTATCTGGCGGAGAAATGTGATCTTCCAATCAATTGTCTGTTGTACATAACAAATCCAAAAAGCAATAACAGGACAGAGGGAAAATTATTTTCCTTCTGTGGAGACTGGAGCAGTACCAAGGCTGCCCACAACCAACTGTGATTAGCACAAATTCAGAAGAATGTCCTCGACCACAACGAGTTATCAAGAGACCTCAGAGGTATAGATAGGGATAAATGGACAGTGAAAAGCTAACGATAATTGAGATCTCAGTGATCCATGGAGGGAGAAAAGTTTTATATATTTCTTGATTTTTACGCTCCCTCTTTTCTTAGAAATGTTTAATCTTTTTGAGCGATGCATTAATCTTTTTCTTTCAGAGTCAGACACACAAATAGACATTGGTTAAATACACGATAAGTATAGTATAATAAACAAAAAATCTGATAAATGGGACGATGTCTTCTTTGTATAGAGGAACGGACCTAGATTGGATGTCAACTTTCAATAACTGATAAATGTGTGTGAAAGTGAATAACGGGGGAGGGGGGATGAACTGTTTTTTTTTTTTTTTTTTTTTGGTGATTTTGCTAAGGTTAAAATGTTATTGTATTTGTGAGGTGTACGACCAGTTTGATTGATAAATTACTAAGGGGCATATGGGGATATAGAAATCCCCAACGGGGGAATGTGGTATATTTCTGTATTAAAAATGTAATTCCCACAAGCATCTTCAGCTACAGGTCGGGATTCTATTGGTAAGGAAGTACAGTCAGTTAGTTGAATGAACTAAAATCTAAAAAGGTGTCTCTCTGGTAACTATAGAGTTCACCCGAGGGCACATACTATGTAAATAACAGAACTCGGGGCTGCCAGATACAAGGCAACACACACTGTATTTAAATATAGTCAGGGATTCTGGCTTTCCTGAGACAATAGGAATACCGCCTTCAGGCTGTTTTGACTTGCCAGGTAAACACTAAAAACAGTAGGCCATTGAGTAACTATCCTTCCCCCAATCGCATTTATGGTCAACATATAGAATTTACAGGAGGCCTTTTGCTACTTGAACAATGGGGGCTGACACGGACTCCTACATTTGAGTGTGACAGCCTCCCCCAGCTGCAGATCAAAAGTTACTAGGAGAACATTTAAAGAACCACTACTGGCAATATGGCCATTCCCAGCCTGGCCAAAAATCAGTAAATTAGTTCTAGTTTAAAAACGTAGTTATGATGGTACTAGACACTTGAACTATACAGGAAAATAACCATAAAGTAGAGCTGGTCAGTTTAAAACAACCTAGGCAGTTTTTAGACCTGATAAAGTATATGTTAAATAAAATAACCTAATGGAAGTAGATATAACTTAATGAGAATAAACTAAAAACGTAAGAAAATATTAAGATAACCTTTTACTTGAAAACAGCAAGATAGAATTCCTTTGCGCTTGTTAAAAACCATAAATATGGCTAAACACAGATTCTAGGCCCCAATTAAAATCAGGGAAAAGATACACTCATGATTAAAGTATAGTCATAATTCATTCTTAATCTATTAGTCAGTAAAATGAAATGCTGTATGCTTTAAACACGTTAAAACAGAACAGTACATTTGTGCTTAAAAATAGCCAGGACTACCTCTGGATTCAAATTAAACTCCATATTTGGTGACTCAAAATGGTCGCTATATGGTTTAGCCAATCAGGACGTAGAAGAACCTCCCTCTGACGTATGAGTCCAGCGTATTCTAGAGGAGGAGTTTAATCTTTAAAACAGACTGCAAGATAGACAGACAGGAGGCCGCTTGAAACCATTCCATGCACAAACGAGACGGACGGAGCATTGCCTGAAGAGACGGAACGAGAATACAAATCCCTTTGTCTCCAGGGGCAACAAGGGAATCAACAACCAGACGCCATTGACGAAGACCATTCTTTTTAACTGCTTTTGATTAGTCACTCTCTCACTCTACACTCTCCTTTTCTTATTGCTGTTCCTCCGCCGTCCAACAACCGTGGGTCTTATTTAGTGATAGGTTTAGGGTTCTACAGAACACAACGCAGGGTAGGTTAGATATATGGTTAAAGTAAACCCTATCTCCTATTACGATAGTAGTTAATCAAGTGTTCCATATTCCTTCAGCCTCACCTACTATATATTCATAACATGATATCATTTCACATTCTCCCCTCCACAAAATGACCACCTCAATAGGTCAAATTGTGTAATGTGAAAAGTCCCTCTGACGCTTCCAATTAACACGTCACTCTTTGATGTGATCGGTACTGATTATCCTGCAATTTGGAAATCGACTCCCCCCAGCACACCCTCCTCTGCTCACCCATGACCGTGGCTTCGGCCGTGCCCCTGGAATCACAAAAAGTCTAATGTATGCCTTTGATTCAACAAACAAAAATGTATGTGTTGTTAAAAATGCGTAATATATACACCGTTTTAAATGTAGAAACGCGTTGTGTGTGTATGTGCCAACCCCTGTCCCACCGTTGAAAAGGACAGCTGAGGGATAATGTTATCGGCCGCAGTGCTTTACACCCCCTCCCCCTGTTGATGGCTATTACACCCTGATCTGTGGAACAAAAACAGGTGAAAAAATAAATAAAAAGGGGTCTTTTAAAATCAGGCCGGGACAGAGCTTACTGCAGCAGTCATGTTATTTTCCACAAATGCATGTTCACCCCCCCCCTGCTAAATGTACTGTCGTTCATATAATTGGCATGTATGCCCATACTGTAAAAAAATAAACGTTTTTTCACAGGAAATACACTGTATTATTTTTCAGATTACTTTAGTTTTTCTACTTTAAGTGTAAATACCATACAAATACAGTAAATTACCTTTTATCAAAATATTAACCATTTAAATAAAGGTTGTAATCTGTAAATGTATTTGATTTTACTGTAATTTGACAGTAAGCATTTGGCAACCATTTGACACTTACCGTTTTCGTGCAGCTTTTTCTTACAGTGCACCTAACGCCAATTTTCCCATGATGTTTGATAAGATAAGACATTCCTCTATTGATCCCCCTGTGGAAATATTGTTTATCATATTAGTTACGCTTGACTTGAAAAATGTCTCCTTACTGCTGCAGCAAGGCTCCGTCCCCTCACATGTAAAAAAAAAAAGAAAAAAAGCTTCTCTATTAAACACACTGTTTGTCTGTTTATACATCACATAAAAAAGGACTAGTGATGCCAGTAACCAGTTACTAAGTAACTAGTTACTCCAATCTGATAACTTTTTCAGTAAATAGCAAACTAACCTACTTACTATTTACACAGTTACTTTTCGAAGTGGCTGTGCATTACTATTTAGTTACTATCTCATAATGCTGATGATAAGAGAGCCAGGGGTACAATCAGCTAGACCTGAGATGGGACGTGCGCTCGCGCACGCACGCACATAGCCACATGTTTACATTTATAGCTGATTTTAGAATGGCTTCAGCATGAAGTTAAATCAACTATCCAGTTTGTTTTATAGTGTAATTTGGCTACTTGAGAGAGTGAGAGTGAGAGAGAGATTCATGTTACGCGCGACTTGCGGAGTACACACTGAGTCCGTTGTCTCAGAATGGATTTGGTAGAGAGAGAGAAAAAACAACAGAAGCCTGACACGTCTTTCCTCACTATGCACACAATGTCTGCCCAAAACAGCTTGTTTACACACATCGATCATCTGGCCTATAGCCCAGACGTCATGATTATTCGTCTATACATCAACCAATCCAACGCCATAGATAGATTGTACTTTATCCTTTAACTTCTTATATTTTGGCTATGCTCCAATTTAGTTCCTAGAATTTTGGTAGAGCATTGCCCTTTAATGTTTCATTAAAATCGTTGATCGGCCCTTTAATACAAATATATATATAGACTATTCTAGCTGTAAATGCTAGAAGATTCTCTATTATTTATTGACCCACGGTGATTCGTGCCAAAACAGTTTCTATTCTGCCATACACAATCACGAGGGAAAATACACTTTAGACAATTATTAATCTGAAATACACAGCCATGTTATACAATTATTATTTCAGGTTTTTGGCGTCTTTTTCTGTAAATAATATTCTTAACAATTCCAACAATGTACAGACAGCGCCAGTGTCCGAACGTGTGTACTAGAGAGAGAGAGAGAGAGAGAGAGAGAGAGAGAGAGAGAGAGAGAGAGAGAGAGAGAGAGAGAGAGAGAGAGAGAGGGGAGAGAAAAAAAAAAAGTTACCACCCGGCCTCTGTCGGTGCTGGCCACCCCCCATCGTGCAGGTCTATATATATGGTTCCCTACACTCAAATTGTCTGTGACCCTGTGATCAACTGTTGCTGAGTTAACTTCCTCGCTTCATTCCTGTCCTGATCACTGACCTTCTGCTCTTGAGCCCTGTGCTTCTCAACGCTGTGCGTCACATGTGCACAGAACAGAGCATAAGTCATGTCTAGCAAACCTACTGCATCTTCCAGTCTGTTCCTAACCGCTCCTGGAAGCCCTCTCATCACACTTTCTCTGAACATCGCTCTCTGCAACGGCTCATCTTCTGGGTTGTGCTCTAACTCGTATCTCCACTCCTTCAGTATTTTGTTCACATATGCACCTGGCCCTTCTGTCGGCACTATAGGGTTCCCTGCCAGTTTTGCCGGATTGATACATGCTGGGAATTGGTTTCTGAGTTTGTACCACAATGCTGCTCTGTGTGCGTTGAATATGTCTCCATCATGGGCCTGCGTGCCGCATGTAACCCGCATTGATGTCTCAGCCATAATCTCATGGCAAGCACCTATTCCTAACAAACGTATCAACAGGGACTTGACGTCGCCCACTGATAGTAAGAAAGGTGATGTAATTTCCTCAAACTGCATGATCCACCTGGAAGCTCCTTCTGTGAGGTCAATTCTGTCAGTATGTCCTCCGCTGTGAACTTAGCCGCCATCTTGTTTATTTCAGCTGGTGGTCCGGCTCTACCTAACTCAAACAGTTATGACAAGTTTGTGCATGTGTGGTGTTTCTATGTGTGTGTGATTGTGTGGTTTGTACCTAGTTATTTGTGTGTGTGTGGTGTGGGTATGTGTGTCTGTGTGTGTCTAACGTATCTGTGTGTGTGTATAGCAGGGCTATTCAACTGGCGGCCCGCGGGATGATTCTGACCGGCCCGCCAAAGATTACATGATAAAAAAAAAAAGAAAAAATTACTTTTTTCTTTTCATGTCAACGTTAACACGCACAATTGAGCCAAAAGTCACTCAATTAATGACAGATTTCATTGATAGATTGAGGGAAAACTTTGCAAGTCGATTTGATGAATTTGACATGTCCAGAGAATTGATGCATTTTGTGAGCAACCCATTTGCCAATGTAGCTGCTATTTCCACAAAAGGACAAGAGTTCCTTGCATCACTTCACATTGATGAAGGTCTCCTGCAACTTGAAATAATTGACATGCAAGCATCATCTGCTCTGAAGCAGGCACTTGAGAATGAATCCACCACAACATTTTGGATAAAGTGTATTCATGTCAAGACATTCCCCAAAATAAAAACGCTGGCAATATCTGTGCTAACAATGTTTGGCTCAACATACACCTGTGAATCCAGTTTCTCTCACATGAATGCCATTAAAACAAGCAACGTGCCTCCTTGACAAATTAGCATTTGCATCACTGTTTGCGGGTAGCCCTCACTTCCTATGAACCCTCTTTCTCTGCCATTGCCCAGTCAAAGAAGTGCAATCGCTCTCATTAGATGTGTGTATGTAGGCTAGGCCTGTCTGCCCCCCACCCCCCTGATGTTTGAGAGTTAAGAGTGGACAATAAGTGCTAATAAGATGCTGTGATTTGCTGTTGTTGCACAGACATGAAGCACTTTTTCATAAGCTCAGCTGCAATATAAATGTGTTTTTTTGTTCAAGTGTTGATGTTAGAATGTTCAGATGCACATCATGCACTTGTTTGTTTTTTATTTTATTTTTATATTGAAATGTTGAAGAGGAGATGTTGCAGTTGTTGCACAGTCATAAATGAAGCACTTTCTGCAGGAGATGTTGCAGATGTGGCACATAAATGAAGCACTTTTTTTGAAAAGTATACTACTTTTGCAATGTAGTTAAATAAAAGTTGTGAAAATGTGGTTGCGTGTTGTGTCAAGTGTACATATATTCATAGCACGGGGAGGCGCCGTGGCAGTCCGGCCCCTGGCCCCTTGGGTTTCTGACAATGTGGCCCCCTGAACAATTTAGTTGAATAGCCCTGGTGTATAGTATATTGTGTGTGGTTGTGTGTGTGTAATGTATCTGTGTGTGTATTGTATCTTGTGTGTGTGGTTGTATTGTGTGTGTGTGTGTGTCAAGTTGTATGTGTTTGTTGAATATTGACCTTGTGCTCTATCCCCAACTTGGAAGGATGTGTGCTTGCCCACCCGAAATGTTAACTGGATATCACTCAAGAACCAGACCGAGAGTCAAGAATGACGTTCTTTCTCCATTTATTGATATTCAAAGGTTTTTTGCATTCCTTACTACTTCAGCCATTTTTGGCCAGTAGATGGTCTTTATATGGTTCTACTATTTGCATTTGGCAATTAGCAATTCAGCAATTTAGGTAAAAACCTTGGAACAAAAACACAGACAAATACAAGAAATAAAATACGCATTGGAAGTTGAAATTAATTAACCTACTCCACCATTATGCATAATACCACTCTAAAATCTATGCATTGTACAAAGACTCTTGTGACTACTTTAAATGTGGGCTAGTGAGGCTAGTGTGGGCTAGTAATGTAACATACTTTAAAGCAAACACCTAAACCATACATAAATACATTCCCAACTTAGTCTTGTGTGTGTGTATGTGTTGTCAATGTATGTGTGTGTACTGTGGTAGCTATTTGTGTGTGTGTATAGTATATTGTGTGTGTGGTTGTATTGTGTGTGTGTGTGTGTATGTGTCAAGTTGTATGTGTTTGCTATATTTGTGTGCCTTTGTGTGCATGTTTGTAGACGTGTGTGCGTTGCATTAGTTCAGCCACCAGGTGTCAGTGAGATCCAGTTACGTGGACAAACACAGCACCCGGACTTTAACATACAAACAAAACCAACAAACTTCTGATGAGCAGCCAAATGCTATCAATTATCGGCCAGGCTCTAGTCCTATCTCGTATCCTTATCACAATTTGGTTGGACTTTACTGCTTGAGTAAACTAAGTTTTGAAATTGGCACGACGCCCAGAATTGTTTCGGTGGGGGCCGGTAGTCCTGGTTTCGTAAGATTACGTATCTGTTCTTTACACATCTTTTGGCTGCGGCCCCAAAACGCTTGTATCTGCCCAAAGATTCCGGATTGAATCCTACCACAGTCTATACAGTGTATAATTCAAAATAATTTTTAATGTAATGCTATTCTCTACAGGATATTATAACAAAATTGTTATGACCACAGACAGAACTGCCCTATGTCCTTTACCATGCAGCTTATGGAAGGTGCTGTCATGCAGCTATACAGGGCATTGCCCCAAATTAATACAATACAATGAGTCTCCTTCACAGTACTTTCCAGAAAAGTATATTTATATCAAATGTATTCAAGAATATATCTCATGTACATTATTCTGTTAATGGCTAAAAACAATCAGAGAACAGGGGCTTGTTCTTCAATCCATCATATGTATCACAAATGTATTCAAGAATATATCTCATGTGCATTATTCTGTTAATGTCTCTAAATGTTATGGTTTGTAAACAACCCCAACAGCACGACACAGACAGGTAGTTCAGAGTTAGCCAAAAACTATGGGCGTATTTATTTACAAACAGAAATGAGCAAAAAAACAACGTAAAAGCATTCAGGGGGAATGTCCTTAGCAGAGAAGGCTCTGCGGCTCTGCAGCTCTGCCCAGAGCAGAGTTGGCTCTGTGGCGCTGTGGCTCTGCGGCTCTGCAGCTTATTCAATATCCACTCTGGGAGGAACAGAAAGAAAAGAGAATGTCATTAATCGAACGTAGGGATTATGAGGCAGTCCAGTAACTAAGCAGAGTCCAGTACCAAAACAAGCGACACCTCTTCAGTGAAAAAATTTGGAAATCAGAGCATCAAAAATATACTTCCAAAAACTCACCAAGGGCAAAGTGAGATACGAGGCACAGGTCCACGGAGGCAGAGAGGGGCAACAGCGGCGACTTCCAAGGGCGCACTGAAGAAACAACACAAGAGGTAGAAGCAGCAGGTGGTGGTGACCAAAACGACCCGACACTGAACGTTCAGAAACCCCGTGTATAAAAGGGCTCCCTTCGAGCTGATTGGAAACTCCTTTCAGGTGCGTGATGGTAATTGGTACCTGGAAGCGCGCAGTACTGGGCCAGCCCTCACAGTACCCCCCCCCCTCCACGGGAGCCACCCGGCGACCTGCCCGGCCTCGGCTTCCCCGGATGGGAATGATGGAAGTCGGTGATCAGGGCGGGATCCATGATGAGCTGGCGGGAGACCCAGCTCCGTTCCTCAAGACCGTATCCCTCCCAGTCCACCAGATACTGGAACCCCCGTCCTCGGCGTCGGATGTCCATGAGCTGGCGGACCCTCCACTGGGGGTGTCCATCCACCATCTCGGGAGGAGGCGGATCTGGGGCAGGAGGCATCAGGGGACTAAGAGAGACAGGCTTCACCCAGGACACATGAAATACAGGATGAATGCGCATGGATGCTGGAAGCTTGAGACTCACCGCCGTGGGACTGAGCACCTTCCGGATCTCGAAAGGCCCGACGAACCGGGGGTTAAGCTTCTTGGCGGTGGATTGAAGCGGGAGATCCTTGGAGGACAACCATACCCTCTGCCCAGGTTGGTAAGTCGGCGCAGGGATCCGGCGTCGGTTAGCTCCCCGACTGGCGCGCTCCGATGCCCGGAGCAGCGCAGTCCTGGTGATCTCCCAGACACGACGACACCGGTCGAGATGAACCTGCACGGAGGGAACTGCCACTTCCGACTCCTGTGCAGAGAAAAGAGGGGGTTGGTAGCCCAGAGATACCTCGAACGGCGAGAGGCCGGTGGCGGAGCTGACCAGGGAGTTGATGGTGTACTCGACCCAGGGGAGGAACCAGCTCCAGGAAGCAGGCCTCTTGGCGGCAACACAACGGAGAGCAGACTCCATGCTCTGGTTCATTCTCTCAGTCTGCCCATTAGTCTGTGGATGGTAACCAGACGAAAGACTAACAGTGGCCCCCAATCCCTTACAAAAGGGATACCTGGGAAGTGAACTGGGGCCCCCGGTCCGAAATGACGTCCTGGGGAAAACCATGGAGGCGGAACACGTGGCTCGTCAGGAGGTCCGCAGTCTCGGAAGCTGATGGAAGCTTGGGAAGGGCCACGAGGTGAACCCCCTTGCTGAAACGATCCACCACTGTCAGAAGGACTGTTTCCCTGGGAAGGTGGAAGGCCAGTGACGAAGTCCAACGCCACATGGGACCAAGGGCGGCTCGGGATGGGAAGTGGCTGTAGTAGACCGGAGGGTGTCTGGTGAGAGGCCTTGCTGCGGGCGCAGACCGTGCAGGCCAGTACGAACTCCCTGACGTCGTTCCTCATGGTGGGCCACCAGAACCGACGAGCCAGAAAGGAGAAGGTGCGGTGGACGCCGGGGTGGCAGGCAAACCGGCTGGTATGGCCCCATTGGAGAACCCGGGACCGGAGTGAGTCCGGGACGAAGAGGCGACGATAAGGTACGTTGCTTGGAGTGGGATGGAAACGTAAGGCACGCTTGACCACGGTCTCAATGCCCCAGGTGACCACTCCCATCACCCTGACCTCAGGGAGGATGGGAGTCGGATCCTCAGTGGTTGGAGCCCCCTTGGAGTGTAACCGGGACAGAGAGTCGGCCTTCGTGTTGCGGGACCCAGGGCGAAAGGTCAAAGAGAAGTCGAACCGACTGAGGAAGCTGGCCCACCTTGCTTGCCGGCCGTTGAGGCGCTTGGATGATTTGATTTGATTTGATAGTTTATTTGGTAGGGACAACACACGTCAATGAACATCAAGTACAGAATACAAAATGTAGACATGCAGGGTTGTAGCAAGAGCTAATTTACACCCGTAGTCCCTAAACAGGAGACATAAAAAACTCTTTCAATAAATAAATAGCCTGCTTAAGGTAAAAGCATTGTGACAATCAATGATAAAAACAACAATAAAACAAGTTGCATTACTAAATTAGATAAAAAATTATCACAGTTCTGGTTTGCCTTGAGATGCAGTTTAAGATGGGTCTTGAACATGGAGTATGTGGGGCACTCTCTAATCGCAACTGGTAGGTTATTCCAGTAGTTACCACCTTTAACAGAGAACACAGTTTTTGCAAAGGTAGTATACCGAAAAGGCACCTTACAGTCCCCTCTACTGATGGCCCTGGTGGTAATGCCAGTGTCTCCTTTTTGTTGGATGAACTCATTCAGTGGGGGAGGGGCAAGTCCATGCAGAACCTTGTACATGAAGCAAGTATATTTAAAAACTTGGAAATTCGCAAAACTTAGCATGAAACTTAACTAAGATATTACAGTGATGAAATGAATTTGGTTTCCTATCAAATACTTTTATGGCTTTTTTGTAGAGTAATTCTATTGGTGTAAGAGTAGTGACATATGAAAGAGACCAGTTAATAAAACAGTACTCAATGTGTGATAGAATCATTGAATGCATGAACATCCTTGCAGCATTAACTGGTAGGCAGTTTTCTATGTTAAACTTGACTGTGTTTGTTACTTTCTTTACGTGACTTTTGAAGGTCAATGTAGAGTCCAATGTGACCCCAAGATACTTGAACTCCTTTACAATGTCCAGCTCCGCCTCTCCCAGAAACACATTAGAGTGAGTGACCTCTACTGGTGACTTTGTGAACATCATACACGCTGTTTTCTTGGTGTTTAGTGAAAGACATGATTTTGTTAGCCAGTTTTGAACATGGGTCATTGCAGATGTCAGAGTTGCAGAGGCGTCTTGTATTGATTTTGCAGATGTAAAGATTACACAGTCGTCAGCATACATTTGGACATTGGTGTTATGGCATGCATCGGGTAGGTCATTGATAAATAATGAGAACAGTATTGGCCCAAGACTTGAACCCTGTGGGAGGCCTGTATAACAGTCAAGGTAGGGAGATTTGACACCATCAACACAAACGCATTGCTTTCTACTGGATAGATATGATTTCATCCACAATAGAGCTCTTTCAGAGAAATTAAAATGTCTGAGTTTGGACAATAGAACCTGGTGGTTGACAGTATCAAATGCCCGCTTCAGATCAATGAAGACGGCACCAACACAGTAATGTGTGTCCAGTGAGTATTTCACTTTTTCTAAGAACATACAGTTAGCTGATTCTGTTGAATGATGGGCGCGGAACCCGAATTGCATGTGGTGCAATAGGGTACAGGTTTTATTTAATGTTCATTCAATAGTTTTACTACCCACTTCTCAGCTACTTTAAATATGACCGGGAGAATACTGATTGGCCGGTAGTTAGCAATGTCATTTTTTTGACCAGATTTAAAGATTGGGGCAACCGTGGCCACCTTCAATGCTGAAGGAACAGTTGATTCCCTGAAGGACAGATTGACCAGATGTGTGATTGGGGGGACCAAAGATTCTATATGGGTTTTCAAGAAATTGGTATCAAGCCCATAGGCGTCCTTCGCTTTGGAACTGTTTAGTGTACCAATGATATTGGTCACCTCCAGCTCTGTTATTTCCTCTAAATAAAAAATAGGTTGTGCATGATTAATAGTGCTATGGATGGCATCAGATGGGGTAAAACACTGTGTTATCTCCTGGACAGAATCCAAAAAGAAACAGTTGAATTGGGTGGCTAGAGTCAGTGGGGTTTTCACTAATTCATTATTAATTTTGAGTTCTAATTTTGTGTCGTTATGTTTGTCTTGTCTACCAATTAGTTTATTAATATGTTGCCAGATTATCTTTCCATTCCCTTTAGCATCTTTGATCATGTCCATAAAATAATTTGCTTTGGCCATTCGCATAGTATATATTACTTGATTCCTCATTGAAGTGCATTTCTGTCTGTCTGTCTGCCTGTCAGCCAGGCCAGAATTCAGAAATGTTTTGAGCAGAAGGTCTCTTACTTTCATCTGTCTCCTACATTCATCATTCAACCAGGGCAACGTGTCCTTATTTCTTCTCTTTTGACTCC
The DNA here is from genome assembly GCF_963971535.1 of Notolepis coatsorum. NCBI lineage: Eukaryota > Metazoa > Chordata > Actinopteri > Aulopiformes > Paralepididae > Notolepis > Notolepis coatsorum. The sequence goes on along the minus strand of NC_140177.1, from coordinate 122,012,576 downwards.
TCATCTTGGTGAAGGAGGACACAACTTCATTAATTGTTGCCAGGAATGACTCGCAGCCACTCTCTATGTCCTTATTTAGGAGAGTTTCACTCCAGTCCTGCTCTTTAAGAGCTGCCACAAGATGGTGCTGTTGATGCTTTGGAACCGTGTTCTGATATACAGTAGGTCTAGTTTTGAATGAATTAGAGAATCGTTGTTTTGTTAGCTTTCTTGAAAAAAAGATTGCATTGTGATCTGATATACCGGTCAAAAAATTATAGGTCTTAGTTATTCTTTCGGGTCGATTGGTAAACAATAGGTCTATTCTAGTTTTTGAGGTAGAAGTTATCCTAGTAGGCTTTTCTATAAATTGAGTAAAACCCAAGTAATCTGTAATCTGTTTAAGATTTTTCCTTTCCTTATTTACATCCCAGTTAATGTTAAGGTCACCTACAACAATTATTTCTTTCTTAGAATCACAGTGATTGAGGGCGACCTTCAACTTATTATAGAAGTCTACCTTTGTTGAGGGTTTCTATAAATACAAATGACACAGAAGGACATTTCGGGGGAGAGTGAAATGTTCACACCAATACATTCCAAATCTACTTCTCTTGGCCATTCAATTAGAGTACATTTCAAGGAGCTTTTTTTTTTTTTTTTATTTATCTTTTTCCCCCTCCATTTTCCTCCGATTTTCTCCCATCCCAATGTTAGTCGTATGCCAATTCCCAATCCCCTTCCTGGTCGCTGCGCACGTACCCCCCATAGTCAGATCATCTAGGAGAGTGGAGGCTATCACGTGCTTCCTCCCACACACGTCCAGCCAATCAACCGCTTCTTTTCACCTGGCAGCCCGGATCCTCCCTGAGAGGGCGTAGCATGTGGAAGGATCAGACTATCCCACTCAGGTCCTATCCGCGCTTAGCAGGCGCCCTGACCGAACTGTAGGAGTCGCTGTTTACAACGACCCGGACCCACCCCGCCAGCTTCTCCCACCCTCTAATACAGCCAATTGTATTAGTGTGAACGGCCAGCCAAGCTGGTGACAACCCCCGGAGCTGTGAGCTGGATTCGAACAGGCGAATCCAGCTCACAGCTCCGGGGTTGGTGACGAACGCAATCTCCGCTACGCCACCTAACCGCATCATTTCAAGGAGCTTTTAATGCGCGGATGTACGTCAAGTTCTTATGGTCTGTCCAAATGGTGAAAGGTCCGGTAAAAGTTTGCAAAACCGAGGAAGCTTTGTAGCTCCTTCCGAGAAGAGGGCTCCGGCCACTCCTCCACAGCCTGGATCTTGCAGGGGTCGGCTCGGGTCTGGCCACTCTCCACGATGAAGCCAAGGTAAACGATGGAGTTGGAGTGGAAACGGCACTTCTCTGCCTTAACGAAGAGCCGGTTGTGGAGGAGGCGCTCAAGTACTCGGCGGACATGGTGGACATGTTCCTCGAGAGTCTTGGAGAAGATGAGGATGTCGTCAAGGTAGACCACCACAAACTCCTCGAGCATGTCACAGAGGACGTTGTTCATGAGCGCCTGGAATACCGCCGGAGCGTTGGTGAGGCCGAACGGCATTACCAAATACTCATAATGACCCCTGGGAGTCTTGAACGCGGTCTTCCACTCGTCGCCCTCTCGGATACGGACCAGATGGTAGGCACTCCGGAGGTCCAGTTTAGTGAAGACGGTAGCCTGGGTGAGGGGCTCGAAGGTGGAGTTCATGAGAGGAAGAGGATACTTGTTCTTGATGGTGATCTCGTTGAGTTGGCGATAGTCAATGCAGGGCCGGATACCTCCGTCCTTCTTCCCAACAAAAAAGAAGCCGGCCGCCACCGGGGAGGACAAGGGCCGAATGAGGCCTGCTGTCAAGGACTCAGAGATGTACTCCTCCATCGCTGCCTTCTCAGGGACGGTCAGACTGTAAAGGCGGCCGCCGGGAAGGGGAGCCCCTGAGCGGAGGTCGATTGCACAGTCGTAAGGCCGATGAGGAGGAAGGGCCTGAGGCCGGGACTTGCTGAAAACCTCCCCGAGGTCGTGGTACTCAGGGGGGATAGTTGAGAGGTCTGGGGGCGGCACACTAGGGGGACTCCGGGGCGACGGACTGGACGCCGCCTGAAGACACTGGGCATGACAGGAGGGGCTCCACCCCATAATGGTGCCGGAGGACCAGGCGATGTGGGGCTCATGCAGCGCGAGCCAGGGACGACCCAGAACTACTGGGACTGAAGGGGACCTGGTAATAAAGAACTGGAGTCTCTCAACGTGATTACCAGCAATGGTGAGGAGGACAGGACAGGTGCGTTGAGTGATGTCGGCCAGGCGGTGCTGATCCAACGCGAAAACCTCCAAGGGCCTCTCGAGGTTCTCAAGTGGAATGTTGGCCTGGGTGGCAAACTCAAAATCCAGGAAGCTCTCATCAGCCCCCGAGTCAACGAGTGCACCCACCGTCGCCCGCTGGTCCGCCCAGGCCAGGGTGACGCTCGTCAGATGGTTAGGTGGTGCATGGGTGTGGGAACAGGAAAAACGGCTCACCAGGATCTCCCGGGGTCCCAGCAAGCCTAGTCTTTTGGCCGGGTAGGACAATTGTAGATACGGTGTCCATCAAGGCCGCAGTAGAGGCAAAGGCCAGACCTGAGCCGGGACTCCCGTTCGGCCGGGCTAAGGTGTGTGCGTCCCAGCTGCATGGGTTCCTCCTTGGTCACAGGCCGGGAGGGAAAAGGACCACCAGTCGCAGAGGAGACAGGACGATCAGCAGTCCAGTCACGAGTGCGGGAGGTCTGGTGAACGGCTGGGGGTCCCAGTCGGGCTTGCTCGCGCCTTCTCTCCCGGAGGCGTCCGTCGATGCGGATGGCGAGGCTGATTAGGGCCTCGAGCTAATCGGGTTCCTCCCGGGTGGCGAGCTGGTCTCTCACAGCGTCGTTGAGCCCCTTCAGGAAAGTGAGATGAAGCGCCCGGTCATTCCAACCACTCTCGGTTGCGGCCAGTGTGAACTCCAGCGTGTAGTCAGTGACACTGCCACTGCCCTGCTGGAAGGTGCCCAACCGGGCTCCAGGGTCCTGGCCACGAGCTGGGTGGTGGAAAACCCTTCGGAGCTCTGCCACAAAATCTGTGTATGAAAAACAGAAGTCAGCCCTCATGGACCAGGAAGCAGTAACCCACTGTGCTGCTCGGCCAGTGAGCAGGTTAGTCATGTAAGCCACCTGGGCTCCCTCTGTCGTAAATCTGCTGGGTTGATGAATGAAAACTAACTCACATTGCATGATGAACGTGGCACAGTCCTCGAAGTTACCGTCGAACAGTCGTGGGTTGGAGAGATGGGGCTCCCGAGGAGCGGGGTCGGGAGGTGCAGGGTTAGTCGCGGCGGCGGGTGGTGGTCCGGCTGGGACTCCTGCCACTGGTAGGGTTAAAAGCAGGGTGTTAAATGCTGCACTGAGAGTCTGCAGCTGATGTAGAATATCAGCCTGCTGATTACCCTGTGCAGTCTGCTGGGTGGTTAGAGTGTCTAGAGAATTCTGGTTAGGCTGGACCTGGGCCCGGAGGTCCTGCACAGCAGCCGCAGCCGGCCCTAGCTGTTGGGTGTGGTCATTGGTCAGCTGGATCTGACCTGCCAAGGCTGCTCTAACACTGTCCGTGTCGGCTGGGGTCGACATGGTCGGGTCGTAATGTTATGGTTTGTAAACAACCCCAACAGCACGACACAGACAGGTAGTTCAGAGTTAGCCAAAAACTATGGGCGTATTTATTTACAAACAGAAATGAGCAAAAAACCTACGTAAAAGCATTCAGGGGGAATGTCCTTAGCAGAGTAGGCTCTGCAGCTCTGCAGCTCTGCCCAGAGCAGAGTTGACTCTGTGGCGCTGTGGCTCTACGGCTCTGCAGCTTATTCAATATCCACTTGGGGAGGAACAGAAAGAAAAGAGAATGTCATTAATCGAACGTAGGGATTATGAGGCAGTCCAGTAACTAAGCAGAGTCCAGTACCAAAACAAGCGACACCTCTTCAGTGTTTACGGAACACACAAAAAACAGAATGAAGGTATTGAGTCCAGGAAAAAATTAGGAAATCAGAGCATCAAAAATATACTTCCAAAAACTCACCAAGGGCAAAGTGAGATACGAGGCACTGGTCCACGAAGGCAGAGAGGGGCAACAGCGGCGACTTCCAAGGGTGCACTGGAGAAACAACACAAGAGGTACAAGCAGCAGGTGGTGGTGACCAAAACGACCCGACACTGAACGTTCAGAAACCCTGTGTATAAAAGGGCTCCCTTCGAGCTGATTGGAAACTCCTTTCAGGTGCGTGATGGTAATTGGTACCTGGAAGCGTGCAGTACTGGGCCAGCCCTCACACTAAAGACAATTAGAGAACAGGGGCTTGTTCTTCAATCCATCATATGTATCACAAATGTTATTCTTCCATTAGTTAAGAAAACGGCGGGTAGGCTTTACCTGGCAGGTGTCTTGAAAGTTGGCTACCCCCCTTTGACCAAGCAAAAAGAAGTTTCCAGTTTCAATAAATTATTAGATTAGCCGATGTTTTTTCATCTAGGAAAAGAAAGGGAGGTCAATTCCTGTATTTATTTCATTCTGCCTTGCTAAGTTGGCTTGCTACTTGCATCCAGACAGCGTGATTAACTAGCATTTAATCCTAATGCGGTACAGAGTATATCTGTGAGAACTGGAGTCTGGAGCACAGCCCAATTTCTGAATACACGAGAAGAGAAAGGAGCGGTTTCAAGGGTGTTTAATGGAAATCGAGCAACACATGAATTGGGGGGAAATAGAACATGGTTAATGTTCTGTCCTGTGGCTGCCACGGCGGCAGTGAGCGAGCAAGCGGTCCTGGTGCTTGTCGGGGGAGCTGCTGGGTGGCAGCGGGTGAATAGGTGTTCCTCTTCGGGAATAGGTGACGTCCAGACAGGGACGCTGGAGCTGCTGGGTGGCAGCGGGAGAATAGATGTTCCTCTTCGGGAACAGGTGACGTCCAGACAGGGACGCTGGAGCTGCTGGGTGGCAGCGGGAGAATAGATGTTCCTCTTCGGGAACAGGTGACGTCCAGACAGGGACGGCGGTCCTTTGGGGCACAGGAGAGAAACAGGTTAGAGTGAGCCAATACACGGAGGGTATCTAGCAGTAGAGCTTGTGGCAGAGACGTCGTACCTGGGCAGTGGTAATTAATACCACGACCGCTTCTGGTCAGCGTCGAGGTGCAGATATAGTCCCCTCATCAGGGGAGGATAGGGTGCAGCTGGGGAGAGTGGGGTGTTTGCCCGTGTGTGAATTAGGGGGATGGAATACAGCTGGGTGAATGAGGGTGAAGGAAGGGGTGACTGAAGAAAGAGAGGATGATGAGGAGTGCGCAGTGGATAGAGAGGGGGATGAAGAGGAGCGTGTGGAGGACATGAGGGGAAAAGGAGGGGGAGTGAAGTAGGCCCGTGCTGTGATTATGACAGGACCCCCCCCTCAACGGGCGCCTCCCGGCGGCCCAGGCTTGTCAGGGTGAGCCCGATGAAAGTCCCGGACGAGAGTTGGGTCCAGGATCATTGGCCGGGAGATGCAGCTCCGCTCCTCCGGGCCGTAGCCCTCCCAGTCGACCAGGTATTGGCGTCACCGCACGTTCAGCAACTCCCGGACCACGTAGGCCGGGTGGTCGTCTATCACCAGCGGAGGAGGGGGCTCTGGAGCAGGGGGAGACAGGGGACTGGAGACCACCGGTTTGAGCTGGGAGACATGGAAGGAAGGGTGAATGCGCATATGGGGGGGAGCTGGAGCTTGACAACAGAGGGATTAATGAGGGACAGGATCTTGTAGGGCCCCACGAAACGGGGGGTTAGCTTTCGTGAGACGGATTTGAGAGGCAGGTCCCGAGACGAGAGCCATACCATCTGACCTGGTACATAGGCGGGAGCCGGGGTCCGGTGGCGGTCGGCGAAGCGCCGGTTCTGGTCCGACGTCCGGAGCAGCGCAGCCCTCGTCCCCTCCCAGATCGTCCTGCAGCGACGGAGATGGTCCTGCACCGACGGTACGGCGATCTCCTCTTCCTGGGCAGGGAACAGCGGGGGTTGGTAGCGCAAAGATGACTCAAAGGGGGACTGACCTGTGGCCGCCGAAGAGAGGGAATTGTGGGCGGTGCACGCCAGGACGAAAGCGCGGGTGTCCTCTCTCATGGTGACCCACCATAAGTGCTTCTTCAGCAGAGATAGTGTCCGGTCGATCCCCGGGTGGCACGCGAACCGGGAAGCGTGAACCCACTCGAGCACCTGGGAGCGGACGAGGTCAGGGACAAAAAGCCGGTTAGGTGGACCGTTACCTGGGTCCGGCTGGGCACGCTGTGCCTCCCTGACGACGGACTGGATCTCCCAGGTGGCGGTGGCCACCAGACAGGAGGTGGAAAGGATGGTGTCGGGGTGTGTGGACCCCTCCTCAGGGACGAACTGCCAGGAGAGGGCGTCTGGCTTGGTGTTCTTGGAACCAGGCCGGTAGGTCAGGGTGAAGTTAAACCTAGCGAAGAACAGCGCCCAGCGAGCCTGGCGAGAGTTCAGGTGCGTGAGGGGAAAAGGAGGGGGAGTGAAGTAGGTCCGTGCTGTGATTATGACAATATCAGATCAGTTACTCCTCTCTAACCAGAATGCTCTAAACAACGTTCCGACTGTATTATACTAAATAATGGTTGCGCTGCCGTAAAAATTATCACAAACACCCCATAAAGGCGGGTTGCCGTAAAAGATTATCACAAACACCCCATAATGGCTGGTTGCCGTAAAAGATTATCACAAACACCCCATAATGGCTGGTTGCCGTAAAAGATGATCACAAACACCCCATAATGGCTGGTTGCCGTAAAAGATTATCACAAACACCCCATAATGGCTGGTTGCCATAAAAGATGATCACAAACACCCCATAAAGGCTGGTTGCCGTAAAAGATTATCACAAACACCCCATAAAGGCTGGTTGCCGTAAAAGATGTATCACAAACACCCCATAATGGCTGGTTGCCGTAAAAGATGATCACAAACACCCCATAAAGGCTGGTTGCCGTAAAATATTCATCACAAACACCCCATAAAGGCTGGTTGCCGTAAAAGATTTATCACAAACACCCCATAATGGCTGGTTGCCGTAAAAGATGGTCACAAGCACCCCAAGAGAGGTGGGGCAGAGAGGATATAGTGCAGGTCCGGCTGTCAGCATTGTCTCCGGCTTGGCCGGCCGTCATACTGGCTCAATTGGCAGAGTCAGCGGGAGGGAAGCCGGTGGGGTGGTATTCTGGTTGTTGTAAACAGCGACTCCTACAGGTCGGTCAGGGCGCCTCGACAGCGAAGGGAGGGAGATGGTGAGGGTAGTGTGACCTCCCACACATTACACCTCACCAATGAGAGTACGCGCTGGCAGGTGAAAAGATGCTGCTGGCTGTCTCCTATGTCTCGGAGGAAGGATCTGATAGACTTCAGGGCTCCCTAGACCGACCAGTGGGGGGCACATGTGAGCAACGACCAGGAAGGGGAGGGGGGGAATTGGCATAACGACTAAATTGGGATGGGAGAAAAACAGAAAAACAGGAGGAGAAAAAGTGGATGAAATTTCTTTTTTTTTAAAGGGGAACTATTTTACTATTTCTTTCACTATTTGGGCACTTTTACACAATTCCTGTGAGTTTATGTAATTTAAATTTTTTTTAAATTCATTGTTTTGTATTTCTAATCAAGTCCTCAAAAACCGCATTTTTCTACCTCAAGATCTCGAGCTGTTTTGAGGCTGGGCTCCTAAACCACTGTGTGGCCTTCGAAGCATCTGGGACATTAACATGCAGCGGTGTCTCTCTGACATCACAAATCAGCACATTTTCAGATGCCTCTGTTCAGTGAGGGTGAATATTGTGAGAGGAGAATTGGAAGAATGCGCAAATATGAGAATTAGAGATCATCACGTTCGTGCTTTCCAACGTTATAAGGCGACTCTCAAGGCAAATGTATTTCTCAGTCTTTGGTTTATTCAACAAGGGTACAGGCTGCAGTACACGAGCGACTCATCTCATATACATTCCCATGGCTCAAGCGAGCGCACCCTAGGTGCCACACCCTCTTATACCTTCCCCAGGTCAGACCGTGCACTCTCAACTCTGTCAACCCGTGGCTGGCGCGTCCGCCAGCACCGGGATGGCGGAGTGTTGTGTGACAGCTGAACGGAACAACCCGACCCAAATCCCAGGGTCGCTAGAATATTAATATAAGTCCACATAGCTAGGAAAAAATGCTAAACACTGAAAAAGGCCATTTATAAGATAGTTCCCCTTTAAAGAAATACAAGGGCTTGCTCACCACTTTGTATATATAAGCACACTAAGAAGTGCTTATTGACTTGCTTAAAATGCCTATAAACACACCCTGAAGGCGTCTTTGAAGTCTTTCTATGTCACAATTTGGATTTTGCGGAGGGATGAATGGTTTGGCGATTCATGTTGTGTTGAGAAGTGTCGTCGGTCCGTCTGGACTCAATGCTCGCTGTGTACTTTCTTCTGTTGTAGCCTCAATCGAAGGGTGAGTAATGAAGGGAGATAAGAGAAGACCAACCGTCTGCCTGGATTGATTCAGACCTGAACGGCCCTCAGTGTTAGCCTCCATGTTTATGTCTAGGTATTTTATGGTGCGAGGAGAGGGAGCATACAGAAGGGACATTGTATTTGTCTGAACTGAAAGCTGCCCAGATCTCTCCCAGAAGTTGGAGACTGTGGTGTCAGTAGTCAGTCTCACACTAAATCCCAGGGGTTTAATTCATGGCAGGACCAGCACTATAGTGTAAGACATATACCGACATTTCTGAGGCAGACCAAAAACAAAATGTCGAAATTGGAGTTTATTTTGCAGATAAGGGATGTGTTCTGTTAAAGCCCAGATAAAAGAGGGGAGCTACACTTCCACAGAGGTCTACAGGCTAAGGAAAAGAGTACAGAAAATGTATATGGAGCTACTGAGTACTGAAATAGAGTCATTGTAATGTATCTCCTGTTCCTTATTATTGTTATTGTTTCTTGTGTCTTTTTGATGAGTGATTTTAAATTATCCACACTACGTGGGTTGGGATTAGATGCATCTTTGTTTTTAACTGACTGTTTTTTTGAAAATGTGAACGTTAATTTATTGTCACCTTTTTATGGGGCACTGTTTGGAGCCTGGACTCTTTTTAAATGGTGCAGGATGGAGCCGACAACGTCACTGTTTTGGCTCTTGGAGGACTTTTTGATCCAGGGGGTCAGGTTGGACTTTCGGGGCAACTGCAGCCCTGGCCTACAACAGAGACTGTGCTCAGCTGAGACTGTGACAGCGCAAACACACCAGTCGTGCATGCAGGCACTTGCGGGTTCCGTGCGAGAACAGCGCGCGTGGCCGGGCACACCGAGTCTGACTTCAGAGCGGGCGAAAGTGCACAGAGTAAGGCACATTTAAATTGGAACAGCTGTAAATGCCTAGTCTATTGTGAAGTCAGTCCCCGTTTGAATATTTTTTTTTAAGATTTACAGTTCCAGTGTTCTATTGTCCATTTTGCATGTATAACCAGTTATTATATAATTAATTGGAATGTTAGAATTCATTTTAGAATGATGATCAGTGTGACTGTACTCCTGAAAAAGTATAGTAATATGGTTTATTTGTATTGGGAAAGATACAGACACATTAGCTGGTTGAACAACATCAATATGTGTGGTAATAATGCAGATATTGAGTGTATTTCTGTGAAAATACACGTGGCGCACGCCTCTGAATCAAACCAAAGTGGAAACGATCGCTTCCAGCCCACGAGTCGCGCACCCGCTTGCGGCCGGTGGGCACAGCTACGTCCATTAACATGGGAGCGAAAGTGAAGCGCTGGTCGCCCGCCCGCCTGCCTTCGCGCACGACTGGTGTGTTTGCGCTGAGGAGACTTGTGCGCGAGGAGATGGATATGTTGCAGGACTGCGCTTTGGGGACTGGGGTGCCCGATAGGAGGGATCCTTTCCCTCAGCTGGGTCTTGAGGTGGAGTTGACCGGCTTGACAGGGCCATTGCTGGTGTAAGATATTTCATTAATATCTAATATCTTCTAAGCTCTTCTATCTAAGCTCCTCTGGTCAAATCATGATAATTGTCTCCCCCACTTTGGAATGTGGATGTAGGGTCTGGTGACGAAGCCAAGCCAGGCACCCAGGCCATGCACCCAGAAATACTTTGACCTGATGACCTGTGTGACCTAATGTGAAATTCATAAGATTCATCCTTAGACTACCTTATATGCCAAGCCTGTCGGATCATCCATTATTAACCAGTGGCTCGCTAAATTTGGAACCCACATAGTATAAAAGCCATGGTTGTGTCATCATTCTGGAGCCATAGCCCCTTGGAGGCTGGACTGGATTGGGTGGATTGACTTCACCCTTGTCTCCTGAATCTCTGTCCAGCTGGCTCATACGTGATGAAAAGGACTTTTTATTTTGTAAGCGGAAGAATGCTGTATAAATATTGTGTGGTTGCCTTGCCAGTGCTTTCTATTTTTGCTTAGTTTTTGATGCTGTAGAGTCTGTGATGTTTTGTTCTTGTTGATTGTGAGATATATGTATTGATATGATTAGTTATTGGTGAATAAACGTGTTTAAAAAATCAAATCTCTCTCTGTGTCTCTCTGTCTCTCTCTCTCTCTCTCTCTCTCTCTGTCTCTCTCTCTCTGTCTCTCGTTCTCTCGCTGTCTCTCTCTCTTGCACGCTCCCACTCCTCTCTCTCCCCACACTTCCTCACCCGTCTCTCTGGCTCTCTCTCTCTCTGGCTCTCTCTCGCTGTCTCTCTCGCTGGCTCTCTCTTTCTCTCGCTGTCTCTCTCTCGCTCTCTCTCGCTGTCTCTCTCTTTCTCTCTCGCTGTCTCTCTCTCTTGCACGCTCCCACTCCTCTCTCTCTCTCCCCACACTTCCTAACCCGTCTCTCTGGCTCTCTCTCTCTCGCTCTCTCTTTCTCTCTCAAATTCATCCTCCTCTTCTGCCCTCGCTCTCTCTCTCTCTTACTGTGTCCAACCACTTTGTGTGCGGGTTAATGATCCTTTCCTCTCCTTAGACCCTGGTGTAAAACACTGCAGCTACTGAACCATAGACACACACACACACACACACACACACACACACACACACACACACACACACACACACACACACACACACACACACACACACACACACACACACACACACACACACACACACACACACACACACACACACACACACACACACACACACACACACCTGCACACACACACACACACACACACACACACACACTCACACACATGCATGCACACATACACACTCACACACACACACACACACAAACACACACACACACAAACACACCAAGCCATGCACACATACACACATAAATGCACAAACATACACACAAGCCCACAAACACACACACACACACACACACCTACACACACCTACACACACACCTACACACACACACACACACACACACACACTCACACACATGCATGCACACATACACACACGCACACACACACACAAACACACACACACACAGACACACACACACACAAACACACCAAGCCATGCACACATACACACATACACACATAAATGCACAAACATACACACAAGCCCACAAACACACACACACAAACACACACACACACGCACACACACACACGCACACTGTGCCTGTCTTGTCTACAGTACCTCTCTATCTATCCATCTCGCTCTCACTCACTCTCTCTCTCAACCCCACTCCATCTAACTCGGTTGTCTCCAACTGTTCTCTTTCCCGTTAGCAACCTCAGTGCATTAGTGACTAATCCTGCTGAATAGCTTGTGAATGGGGGGGGGGGGGATCAGGATATGACTGTGGTGTTGGTAATAATAATAATAATAATAATAATAATAATAATAATAATAATAATAATAATAATAATAATAATAATAATAATAATAATAATAATAATAATAATAATAATAATAATAATAATAATAATAATAATAATAATAATAATAATAATAATAATAATAATAATAATGTTAATAATAATAATGTTAATAATAATAATAATAATAATAATAATAATAATAATAATAATAATAATAATAATAATAATAATAATAATAATAATAATAATAATAATAATAATAATAATAATAATAATAATAATAATAATAATAATAATAATAATAATAATAATAATAATAATAATAATAATAATAATAATAATAATAATAATAATAATAATAATAATAATAATAATAATAATAATAATAATAATAATAATAATAATAATAATAATAATAATAATAATAATAATAATAATAATAATAATAATAATACTTTACAGTACGGAGCTGTGGTTTGATGAACGCCCGGGGGGTCAGAGTGCTGGGGGCCCTCACTGTGTTGTATCCACACAGATGGAATGGGTCTCATTCCCAAACGGATTTACAGACCACGTGGTACTGAGACTCTCCATTAAAGGGTCACTTCACACAAAAACACATTTATTTTGCACATAATCTCACACACACATCCAAAAACTCTAAACGGCCACCAGTGATCGGGGATGTTGAATCCTTGTCATGTTAATTACAGCTCAATGAAATGATAAGGAAGCAGTCCCTACAAGACCTGGTATTACTATTTCTTCATCTACATTTCATGGAGCTGTAACTTAAGGATTCAATGGGTCTCATTCCCGAACGAATTTACGACCAAAAATGTCCTCTTAGGCAGATTTCTGCCCATTTAAGACATATTAGGGCTGGTAGCGCGATTCCCCAAATTTTCCTGAGATCAGATTTGAGCGTGGCTGAGAGCAGATTTAAGAGTGCTGAGGAGCACTCTTATGATTGATTGACTAATTGAAAATGTTATTAACTTGACAGGCTGTGTTCTCATAGTGATTCCTTCATGTTAACGCTACAGGCCTCCTTGGAATTAATTACTTAATCATAATTAAAATAAATATGACAATATTTGTACGATAAGAAATTACGCATTTGATGTCGGAAAAATAAATAATATGGATTCATCTGATCACAGGGCAGCTGGATTAACCATATCTGAACCAGCTATTTTGGACAAATGTATAATTACTTTAATTACTCAGATATTCAAATACAATTATGCAATTATTGTGAAATAATTGAAAATAATAATTATTGAATGCCTTCTGTGGAATTTGTATTTCTTATTTGTTACACATCTGTTTTAATGATTAATTATATACATTTGAAAGAATGCAGGTCAACATGCAATATATCCCATTGATTGGTATACAATGGGACATACCTTTGTTTGATATAGCTATAAACCTGCATTCCTTCGAATATATCATTAATCAATTAAACTTATATTGAAATACACTATATAGCCTATACACCAACACTGAAATGACAGTGGATAAATAAATAAATAAGAACTAAAGCTAATCGCATGGAAATAGACTGCATTAATATTCCATAACAAGGCTTGTGTGCGCCAGTATGGCCTACGTGTCTAATGAACAGTATAGGCTTAATATATTCTAGTTACTTGTTTCATTAGGATTTAGCTATACTATATGCTCTGCCTCTGCCCTACGTACAGTATAAGTACAGACTGTACCTATACTGTACATAGGGCAGAGCATATAGTATCTACTAAATCCTAATGCAACAAGTCATTAATGGAATAATAAGCCTATACTGCATTCATTCATTACGCTGTAGGCATTAATGGAATAATAAGCCTATACTGCGTTCATTCATTACGCCATAGGCATTAATGGAATAATAAGCCTATACTGCGTTCATTCATTACGCAATAGGCTACAGTATACTGCGTGTGTGTGTGTGTGTGTGTGTGTGTGTGTGTGTGTGTGTGTGTGTGTGTGTGTGTGTGTGTGTGTGTGTGTGTGTGTGTGTGTGTGTGTGTGTGTGTGTGTGTGTGTGTGTGTGTGTGTGTGTGTGTGTGTGTGCGTGTGTGTGTGTGCATGCGCGCGCTGCGGCAGGTGTACCACGTCCACAAGCTGTACTATATATGATGACAATACATTAATCTAATCTCATTTCGATGGGTCGCGCAAGAATCGCAAGGCACTTCCGCATCCATTTCCACACAGCTGCGTCATTACTTTGCCTTATAAGGAGCTCTGGAGGCCATTGTTTTGTATGCAAATGACCTGAACGGGGACGCGCGTTCGAGTTTAAGACATAATGCCATTCCCCAAGCAGATATCAGATCATATCACAGGTGCGACCGTTTGAGCCACTTAAGACATATTACCAGCACGTTGGGGACTCAGGGTGAACTTGTCATTGATTCTGTCTCAGTCGGTTCCAAGATAAGTCTTCCAAGAGAACTCTTTGGAAAATGTTGGGGAATGAGACCCATTATCTACTACCCCGTTGTACGGTGCCTTGTTCTCTCTCTGTCTGTCTCTGTCTGTCTCTGTCTCTCTCTCTCTCTGTCTTGGTTTGATTCTCTGTCTGTCTGTCTGTCTGTCTGTCTGTCTCTCTCCTTCTCTCTCTCTCTCTCTCTCTCTCTCTCTCTCTCTCTCTCTCTCTCTCTCTCTCTCTCTCTCTCTCTCTCTCTCTCTCTCTCTCTCTCTCTCTCTCTCTCTCTCTCTCTCTCTCTGTGTCTGTCTGGACCCCTGTCCCCTCAAAATTATGTATCCAGTCAAGTGAAGGTTACTCCCCTGTAAAATCTCACATAATTTGTATTGCAATTTGAAGAAGGCGGGCCATTATCAAAACTAAGGCCATTTTTCTTTTTGTTGTGGCTATTTCAGATTCTGATTCAGATTCTGATTATTTTATTGCCACAGCTTTTTTAAATGTACATACATTCAGAAATTGTTTTAGTTTTTCCCGGCTCCTCAACCATAGTAGATTTGTAAACATAATATACAACATATATTCTATCTATACAAACTATACAATACAAGTAAAAAAATAAAACAGCGGATAAATAAATTAAAAAGAAATTATTCTACAGTATAAATAGCAGCAGTATGTGCATGTAATAAGTATGCTTGTGTGTAGTGTAAGTTACATATGGTGCTTTTGTGTGTATGCTCATGTGATAATTCATAGTCTATCCATCGGTATTCTGTTTGCCTGGTGGAAGTAGCTTTTCAGTGTTCTTTTGGATGTGGACCTGAGGCTTCGGTACGGTCTGCCAGATGGCATGAGCTCAAACTGTTTGTGGTTAGGGTGGCTGGTGTCTTTCAGGATCCTGTGTGCCTTGCTGACGCACCACTCAGTGAATATACTGTCTATGGTGGGTAGTTCTGGTTTGTGTTTCCAAACCATGCAATGGTGCATCCCGTCAGTATGCTCTCTGTGGTGCCTCTGTGGAAGGCCCTCAGGATGTGTGGCCCCATGCCAAATGTTCTTTGTCTCCTGAGGTGGAGACCCATCCTCACCACCTGTTGCCGATCCGACAGGAAGTCCAGGATCCAGCTGCACAGGTCTCTGAGTTTGGTGTCTAGTATGGAGGGGCCTATGGTGTTGAAAGCTGAGCTGAAGTCTATCTACTCACATAGGTGTTGGATTTGTCCAGGTGCATGAAGGCGTTGTGGAGGGCAGTGTCTATTTCATTGTCTGTGGATCTGTTTTGCCGGTAGCCTAATTGGTGGGGGTCTAGGGTGGGTAGTATCTCCTTGAGGACCGTCTTCTTTACAATCCTCTCAAGGCTCTTGCTCACTATGGGTGTGAGGGCGCCAGTCATTCAAATAAGTGACCTTTTTCTTCTTAGGCACCCTTCTTAGATGATGGTGAAGGATTTGAAGCAGGCTGGTACATGTGGTGAGGGAGAGGTTGAACATATGGGTGAACACGCCTGCTAGCTCTGCTGCGCATGCCCAGAGCACTTGGCCTGGAATTCCATCTGGACCGGCTGCTTTCCCGATGTTCATGCGCAGGATCTCTCCACCTCAGTGATGACTATGGCGGGGGCGGGCATGGCGGGCTGTAGCGGGTGGGAGGAAGGTTTTTGACCTTAAACCAGGTATAGAAGGTGTTAAGCTTGTCCGGTAGAGAAATGGCCAATATTCTGTTGGCCATTTCTCCACCTACAGCAGCTGTGAGCTCTCTCTGGAGTGTCACCATCTCCACAATGCTGATGGCAGTCAATCCCTAGTCAATGGACCTCATTCACCAACATTGTCTAAAGATTTCTCTTACGACAACCTCCTTGGAAGGTCATAAGAGAAAGCCGACAACAATTACCCCCGGATTCACCAACGCGTTGATAGAATGGCCCTGTTTTTCAATGTGTATATAATAAATATCTGCAGATGACAGCATCTACTCGTAGATCTCAGAGGAGGAGGACAAGAGCCAGAGTGTGTGTTTCAGAGCAGCAGGGTCATCGGCTGAGGTGCTTGAGAAGCCGTTGTTATGGTGATGAGATAGGGTGGGACATTTTGAACCATAGTTCGATTTGGGTCAAAAGTGCCGTTGCCATAGTAACAGTCACGAGAGAGAGAGAGAGAGAGAGAGAGAGAGAGAGAGAGAGAGAGAGAGAGAGAGAGAGAGAGACAGAGAGAGAGAGAGAGAGAGAGAGAGAGAGAGAGAGAGAGAGAGAGAGAGAGAGAGAGAGAGTTCGACATCGCGAGACTTGAAGACGGTAAGCTGTGAGTTCTTCAGAAGACTAACCAGAATATGACACGAGGCTGAGACGTGGACAGAGAGACCGAGCACTAACTAGAGGGTGGTGGGAGGGGCCTCCCCCCCCCCCTCCTAGGCCTCGAGGAGGCTAGCTCCGGCTAACAAGGAAGGAAGGTTTTGGCTAACGACGAGGCCTCAACCACCATTGGACTAATAGCAGAAGAGACGGTAGAGATAATGAATTCGAAATATTTTTCGAGGACCTTTCAGAACAGTTTTTCCATCTTGTGCAGAGTATGTTTATGAGATGTTTATACGTCAACACCAAGTATCCTGCTTCCTGTGTCTCGTTAATTGTTTTTGAGACGAATGGATCCACACGGTAGGAGAGAGGGAATCAGTCAGTACAATAAGAAAGAGATAAACACAACGCAGAAAACTTCACGGAACCACAGGTGACGAGGTGATACTGGCTGATTACCAAAGAATCCAACAACTAGAGGTTGTCTTAACCTGTTAAGCCCTATTTTCTGAAAATCCGCCTAAAAATCCATACCTAAGTAAATTAAATGAAATTGTTGGCTTTGTTATTACACTTCCTTGGTTGCGCCAAAACGATCAGTGGATTGTTTGTAGAGTGCAATGTTTATAATCCCAGCACTGTTTGCATTATGTCTTTTCCTCAAACGGAGCTACGCAATCTGACTCATGACTCCATTTGCAGGTGACTTGCCATGCAAAAATTCACCTGGCAGGTAATGCATGGCAGGTCACCTCAGATTGCGTACCTCATTTTGCAACCAAGGTAGTGTAATCACAAAGCCAACAACGTAATTTCACGCCTTTACATTACGTTGGGTTGGGCCCTACCAGCTAGAGGCAGTCATCATGAGCGTGAAGGGCTCTACATGCTACAGCAACTGCAACGCAACTGCAACACAACATCCACAACGCAACACTCTGCCTTTATGCTTCTGTGTAACGCTTGGGTTCTCTGGCACGCCTGAGAACCACCCATCATTCTGACACCTGTCACTGGGCTTCTCTGTCACTTATCTCCCTGTCACTTGTCACTTATTGTTTGGGTCTCCTGATTGGTTGTCACGTTGGAACGCTTGGTATGTCAGGAATGTGGTCGTACTTAAACCCCTGTCTTTCTACTTCCAGTTGTCGGATCTTCACATTCTCCTGCAGAGTACACGGCGGTACTGCAGAAACTGGACGTTGTTGTCATTATTGTTATCATTATTATCTTCTCTCCTAGACGCCCTGCGTCAGTGTACTATCTGTTGCTATTACTCTAGGTGTACTGTTCTACAATAAAGAGAACGACCGTTAACGAGTAAACAACCTTCTCTGCCTCTACTTATTACTCCACAACTGGAACCTACCTGTCTCCGTCGTAACACTTCTGCAACATCCACGCGCAGCCTATGCAACATTGTATCCCTGATGTAGCTAGGTTCCCTAGATAGATTAGGGTGACCATATTTGATTTCCAAAAAGAGGACATGCTGGCCCCAGCCTCGAGATACTTAATGATACTTTGCACAATCAAAGCGGGCATGGCTACCTTCATTTCACTATGTCTTGTGTATGTATGTGATAAATAAACCTCTTGAATCTTGAATCTCTACTCAAAGTTTACTCAAAGATGCCTTATTGTTTTAACCTCTTAATTTAACCTCTTAAAAGTTACTTGAACTTGAGGACTGCATACTTTTTTTGCAAAGCTTATCTTTATACTTTATGCTTATAGCACATGCATAAGCCTGGTCTCTTTCAAAAGATAACATTCTTAAGTTTCTTACACAATAAAGACAAATCACTTTTAGTGCTAATGAGTAACATAGGGCTGAACTTGAGTTGAATTTGAACTTGTGTACTCACGTTTTTGTGTAGCAGTTGCAATATTCCAAAATAATATATATATATATTTTTTTGTATAAGGTGGAAAACACCGCAAATCCATAGCCTGAAGTCTTATGTAGTAGGCTACAGGTCAAAATTTTATAAAAATCCGTTCAGAAATGAGTCTTCTAGAGGCATCCGGGTAAACCGTGTGCCAAGAAAAAAGCTCTCTATCTCTCCATTTTCTCATCCAAGTAAATTCATTCGGAATTTGTATCACTTCTGTCGTCTTCGATTGTCAATTTTCACCTAGATCCCTGATTCGCACAGGAAAGATATCACTGGAAAGCTACACTCATTGTTTGCTACAAGTTACAACGCTGACCAATCATTTTCGCAATCGGCGGATGATTGACTTCTGGAGCCTCGGGAGTCCGGGGTGATAATCTGATGTGCCCGCGTAAAAAGTTGCACGCCTGACATATCGGCATGTAACTCGAGAACCAAGGGACGGATTGATGTGGCATTCGAACGGCAACAAATATCGCTGTAATTCTGTCATTTATAAATGACGAAAAATGCAGCCCCAAGCCTTCAGATGCTCGCAAAATGTTTGTTGGTGTCTGTAGATTGTTGGTGAACAACTAACTTTAGGTTAGTTTTAACGTTAGCTAGCAGCAGGGATGGACGCCGTTGTGCAAATGCAGGCAGCTACAGGCACTCGAGGTCGAGGAAGAGCTGCTGAATTTAATCGGCAGGAGAGAGAGCTCGTCAAAGCCGCATATCACTGTGGCTGTGGTGCGGTCAAATCAAATCAAATCAAATTTATTTGTAAGGCCCGACAACACACGTTAATGTCCCCATGGGCCGGACACGTCTTCTTTAAACAAGTCAAGAAGAAACATAACAATAAGTCAAGAACATAGGCACGAAAGTGCAGCTCGAACTACCTTGTTGTATTAAATTAATTGATTGCTGTTTAACATGTCCGTATCCAGTCCTTTCGATTAGCCCCACCGTTCATTGTAAACAATGATGCATGTAATTATATTAACGTTACTGTGTTGTTGTAGCTATGTTAATAAATTCTAAATGGCATTAACGTTAGCTGGCTGGCTACAACGAATTCTCACAAGCTGGTGTGGTAATATTGACCTTGAATTCTATAACTAATATGTGTGAATAATTAGAAAACCATAATATTATGCCAGGTGTACCTTTCAACAGCAGAATGGATTTTCAGTGCTAAAGTAAGGAGCTGATACTGGTGTTACAGAGACAGCTAAGTTGAACAACAGGGCAGACCTGCTTAGACTTGTTGACAGTTGCATCAGATAACAGCAACACTAGAACAAAGGAACTGAAAAGTCACACCCAAATGTTAGCAGATGTCAGCACCGACAGCAGAGACCAGATAACTGGCTCTGATAAGTATAAGACAGGACTAAAGATCATTAATCAATAAGGACATGGTTCAAAGTTAAATGAAAAAGCATGATACTTGATTGGCTTTGATTGGATTGACAACTCTATAAAGAAATTAATAAAAACATCTATATAGATATTTAGAATTAAGAATCCTGGTATAGTTATCACAGTTATATGATCTGGTCAACAATGGTACACGAAGGAATGTTGATTCAGTCAGAGGAGACTTGAGCAGCCAAGGAGGGGGGTCATCAAAAGCGCCCTCCTCTATACTCATCAAAAGACCACACCGACGGGGGTCCCCTCTGTTTACTGAAGGAAGACCCACACAGGAACCACACCGACGGGGGCCATCGGCGGTCCCCCTCTGTTTACTGAAGGAAGACCCACACAGGAGATCGAGGAGGTGGGGGCAGCCATCCCCCACAGAGGAAACCAGGGGGAGGGGCGGACCGCCCTTCCAGAAGAACCAACCGGATTGGACCAAACGTATTATTAAAATGTGCTACTATTGGTGGGAAATTATAGTATTTAAGAGCAAAACAGTGTTAGTTCAGGAGCCCAGACCACCCCCAGGTCTGTGGCTCCCCGCACCACCCAGAGAATGCTGTTGGCTGATTTTCATGTAAGTAAGCTGGATGGTCCCAATGGTTGGTTAGAATAGAATGTAAAGGTACTTATCTTAGAAACCAGGCTTACTCATATGAAAAGGGGCTTACAGTAGATTCTCTATTTTCATTGATGTTAACAATGACATTGTATGTACATGTTGGGGTTTTGAGATGCAAACCTTGTTGATCTTTTGTACAAAACAGACATGTTAATGTATTCTGATAATCCTTGTATGTGAAAAGCAACCTTTTTATTCACTCTGGGCCGCAGAGACAAATAAATCCATGAGTTTGAATTCGAACTCTCCTGTCTGGACTGTACGTTTATTCCTTGCTGGCTATATTGGAAGTCAGATGAGGAGACCAAATTCTATCACTTATGACCCTTCCTTCCTCCTTCCAGATAGCGATCTCATTGTACTGTACAATAACCTTAGATATTGATAGGATTATACGACAGAAATGGTGCCTGTCTGACCCGCCCTGTTGTGCCCCCCCTGAAGATGTGCAGTGAGGGTTGTGTGGCTGGCTGCTCAGAGCCACGGCCCTGCTTGCATGTTGGGGACATCCAGGAAAAGAGCCGGGGGTTGATGCGTTTCATTAAGGGGTTTGCAGTGCAGGGTTTTGCTGTCTGGATGGAGGACCAGGGGAAGGATGGAGGCTGGTTGTGTAAGCCACTAGTTGGGGCCCGGGGTGAATATAGCCTTTGCGTACAGGAATGGTGGAGTGGTGATTAGGTTAGACTGTCCAACGGTAAAGGGATCGCGCTTGTTGTGCAGTGAATATACAATCATGTGCTTTTGATGTATTGTGTGGTTATTTAGACACAGGAGGCCGTTTCCGGCCTGTTCGCTTGAGGTTTATGGCAATAAGTACGGGCAGCGTATTTGGTGCCAGGCCCTTGCGGACAGGGGGATAGTACTTTTTTTTATTTTTGTTGAAAGTAATAGCTTACGGGGATCCAAAGCACTTAGGATAGTTTAGGTAAAATACTTGAGGGGACACAGCGAGGAGCGGTAGAACGTGGATCTTAAAGAAAAGATTATGGGTAAAAAGTATGATGAGTGTGTAGAGTATAGAGTACATTGAGACAGTTGTAGAGTCCAATGAGACAGAGTTACAGAGTATAGAGTACAGGGAACAGAGATTGCCTCATGAGATTCTCACCAGGACGGAGCAGCCGTCGGGGAGGGAGAGACTGTGGTAGGCAGGGTATGCGTGGCGATCGCAGATCATATAGGGCAGGAATGTCAGTTAAAGCGGGGAAGTCCCGGCCGGTCACTCGGTAGCTGATGGTGTTGTACTGCGTGTTGGCGTGTGGCTCTGATCGAGGCCACATTCGTCTTTGCGTTTGGGAAGTACGATAGGAATACGCACGGGATGCAAGACAGGCCGTGTCTTTCCGGTGAGCGTAAATTTGTGATGGTTATTTTTTTCGTGAATCTGAGCAGCGAGTGGACTGAGTGTACGACTTGCTGTGCAGACGCAGAACTTCCGTTCGTTGGCGCCTCTCGAGTGGCAGGGAACAGATTTTAAACGTCGGCAGGCGATGCAGATGGAATTTACAGGTTCTAAAGCCAACGCTGAAACAGATCTGCGGATTCAGGTGGATATGTAGAGGGCGCTGATATGATAGTGGTCGTCACGGGTCGTGAGATTATAAACGTGGTATGGTGAAATAGGTGGAGGGGCTAGTTCGGAGCATAACGCGTAGGCTGTTTAAAATATTACTCAGATAGCCGGTCACCTCGAAAATGTTAACGGGGAGGGGATTTTTTCTGGAAGGTCAGCCGATCTAACTATAATCGATCCGACATTAGGGTTGGTTAGGAGGATGTGGGGTTTGCTTGTCAACTCGTGAGACGGTTGATTACAGAAAGCAGAAGCCGCAGCAGATCCGATTAGAACGTGTTTAGCTTCGGCATTCTATTTCGACACGTTCGTCGTGGCAAACGGGGACAATAGCGCTTAACAACAGGTCGTTTCAGTATACTGTTTATAATGTAAATGTTCGTTGCATGTGTTGTGTACTAAGGCTCTTAAGCGCGGTGAAGATGAGTGCGGCGAAACTATTGAAAGAAGTAATGTAACATGCGGTAGATACAATGTGCAAGCACTGGAGAGTCATATTGGGAGTTGGGGCTAACTAGCTTAGCTCTGTGGAAGAGCCGCGGTAAATCTAGGGACGTTAAGGCGGCGAGGTGAGAGATTTGACGAAACACTGTGGGAGAAATTGTTGTTAAGAAGCGAATCGAGTGGTTTGTTGGTGTGATTGTGGCCGTATTAATGGTTATATTTAATGCGGTAATAAGTGTACAACAATGTTGTTATGGAGAAGCAGTCGCAGGTTGATGACGTCATATTGTGGGGCCTAGGAAGGGGAGCATCAGGCTGGCTAGGCTGTTAGCTTGCGTGCGACTGTTTTGTGAGTTTGCGGGCGACATGTGTTATGATTAGAGTTTTGAAAATGATGGTTAGGAAGTATTAGAGGACGCGTGGATGTCGTGGCATTGTATTAGGATGAAACGGAGTGTTTTGTGATAATAGTTGTACGTTGTCGCGGTGTACATCGGTTGCTGTGCGTTTTTGCGCTTCTGCGCATGCGCGTTACAACGCGGATCGCTGTTTTTTCATTTTCATTCGCTCTGAGGATGAATAACGGGTGAGGAAATATTTGGCATTGTGTTAAAATGTTTGTATTTGTATATTGATATTGTATGTTTGTGTAATAAGGGGAAGGGATGTGAAATGTATGATGGTTAGATTATGGGAGGAGGTCACGGTTTACTTAGACTGCGCACAATGCAGTGAGTGGATCAGTAATGAATGGATAGGAACATATTAGGCACAAGGGTATATTTTTAACCAAGGGGGGATTGAGTGATTGATTGATTAAAAACGGTACAGCTAAATACATACAATTGTTAAGGGGATGCAGACCAGAGACAGGGTCCCTCCGTTTTCAATTCATCATAACATTTATGACATACATGATATACAGATAGACAGTAGTTTGGGAGTAGCAATGGGCTGAATTTGGTGAACTGCTCTACACTGGAAATGACATATTGCTTGCATTGTATTTAATGGATACATCTACATTAGAATCATATGTCACCTATGTACCGAGTTAACGTTCCCAGAACATCCGGTTTACAGTTTTTTGAGTCTAAGCATGGGGGAACTAACCACTAAGGATGTCTAACCACATGTGTGATGCTTATATTTATGATGTGCAGTCTGTTTATGCTTGTGTGCTTTTTGTTAGAATTTTTAATAGCATTGTTAACTTAATTAGAGTCACACTGTTGAGTTGATAGTTGCTGCAAGTCTTTAGATCACGGGGAAACTGTTTAGGTTGTGTACATGTGTAGGGAATTGATATGGTGTTTATGTTTGTTTTAGATTGTGAAATCTTTAATGCCATTGGTTTACATAGGCTGTTGTTTTATATTAAGATTGATTGCAAGTCCTTGAGTCACATCAGGATAATTTAATGATGGGGACTTGTGTATAGGCTGTTTTTTAATGGTTATGATTATGTTTACAGTAGTTGAAGTGATTGTATTTATTCCATAGTTATCTGTAATTAGGACACTGTCTGTGACTAGGTGAAATTGCAAATAGGTGCTAATTAACCTCTGGGGGAGGGTGATTAACCTTCCCCTGGGAGCAGTAGGAATGTGTGTTTTATTCAAACCTAGGGGGCGGCTTGCCTCTGGGGAGATGTTTTGATTAACTTTTTAATGATTTACAGGGGGCCTATATTCAAGGAGTGGGGAGATAGGGTCTTTGTGTCATAAGCCTTTATGCTCAGGGGAGACTGTATGCATAGATCACAAAAGGGTTTTATGCTGGATGGAGGCGGTATGCAGAGAACCGCAGAGGGCAGTGCAGAATGGGGTTTTATTACAGGAGGGCTTGCATATGCCAGGGGACAATGGGGGTGTAAGGGCTTGCACCAGGTACCAGTGGGCAGAGAGACAGAAGTTGAGGGGGTTATATTGCCCAGGGGGGTAGGAATGCTTTGAGACAGGTCGCGGGAATCCACGGGGGATGCTAAAACCTGTTGTTTATGATCGCTGTTACACTCACGAGAGGGACCTAGAATATCTTTACAGCAGGAAGTTGATAACGTTATATGCCCAAGGGGGGTCAAGCGGGGCAGCTGTTGTTTACAGTGGCTGTTTTATGACAGGATGACGGAGCAGGCCTGGTCAGATTAGATGCGCCAGGAGAGAGGTCGCAGCTGGTGAAGATAGGGTCAGAGTGTGATAACAGATGACAGCTATTTTTACGACAGGGGCACAGGACGTGGTTGTAAGGGCTCAATACAGGATCAAAGGCATCATGAGGGCGAAAGGAGGTGACAGGAGGATGAGACAGGGGGCTAATTCAGGAAACAGCTGGAGGGCGAGCGATAAAAATCAATAAAATAATCATTAAATTGGTTTATGACTTTTGAATGGTGACTATTTGGTGAGGGAATAATTTGAAACTGCCTGTGCACTGGAATGCATGGATAGGTTTGAATTAAAGATGGATTCCAGTCCATCTTGGAAGTGAGGGTAGGAGTCTAAGTGAAGTATATTGGATTAGCCTCAGGTTGAGAGCAGGGAAAGCTGAGTGTGAGGCAGGAAGGGAACAACTAACCAGTGTCTTGTCCAAGTGTCTTGTCTGTGGTTGATTAACGGGTTGAGAGTATTTGTTTATGAGATGTGTAATATATGTTGGGGGGAGATGGTGGTTGAAATGATCTGAGTGACTGTGAATGATGTGTGTGGTCTGTTATTGTCTATGTTTTTTCTTTTTAGTGAATGATTGAGGCTGGGGATGACAGATAGTAGACCGAGTCTGTTATCTAGTTAGGCCTAACACTAGACAGGATGTTAGGTCTTGTGGTGAGCCAACTGACCACTTTTGGTATAAGCCATAGCGGTGTTTTAATTTTAATCACTGCTTTCATTCAAGTTTATTTCTTTTGAATGTCTTAGAAGTTGACAGCCACTGTTGTCTGTGGATGGGCGATTGGATTTAAATCATATCATTTTATTTGTCTATTTTTTAATCTGTACTTTTCTGGACTGAATGTGTTTGTATGGAGCCTGTGGAGCTGTCAAGTCACAAGGACATGTTTGGAACAGTTGTGTGATGATGATGAGTGTGAAACGAGTGCATGTGGGTCATCAGGAGTGAAAAGGTTGTGTGCATGTGAAGTTTGAAGCTTGTTGTTTTTATTCCTTTAATGATTTTCTTGGTATGCATGGAGCATTCACAAGTGGTCTGCCACGTGTGTAATAGGAGGATGTGTTTGGTTTATTTTGGGTGTTTCTTTTCTTTTAAAAAAAAAACTTTAATTTTAATGTTTGGTGCTTGTTATTTTTATTGCTTTGCTGTTTTAGGTGTGAATGGTGATTTCACATATGGAGATGCAAAATGTGTGGTTGAAGGATGTGTTTATTGGGATATTTTGTTAATTATTTGTCTTTTGTTTTATTTCTCAACTGCTTTTCATGGTCTGGGTGTGAGGGGAGAGAGCTGGTGGCAGGAGTAAGAGCGTCAGGACAGGTCGACGACAGCTAAGTAGTTCCACCACATTTGCATATGGATTAATGGCTTCCCTTAAAAGTATGTTGACATATTGTGTAATGGGATTTGCTTTGTGCTTTTGTTTCTTCAACAGCTCAGTCGAGGGGGGATTGCAGATCAACTCGGGGGGACACATGACTACATTACATTAACACGGTAACGTAGGATTTCAGCTTCCCTGTTTCTCGGCAGTCCAGCGGTGATCAGTTACCAAATTATGGTGGGAGAATTCTTGTATGCATTCGCCCCCGTCTTTACAGAACCCCATGCGGGTGGGGCCAGGTTGTAGTAACTGAACAGATGGGGTTTTGGGACAAATTTCCAGGCTAAAAGACTCATCTGACGACCAGGTTGTCATGGCGGGATGGATGACTGGACCTGGGGGCATGCCTGGCCTGGGGTGCGGAGCCGGCCTGAGGGCTGAGCTGAAAAATGTGGGGAAGAGTCTCTGAGGAATTATGTATGGATTGGACTGTGGGGGACAGGGAGGTTACTGGTCGGATACTGATGGGCTTTGTTTTGTGCACATGAGATTTGGTAGGACGCACAAACAATGGGCGGATAGATTAGGACACAATGCGGGGATGAGTAGAAGCATACACATAGGTAGGTTACGGTCAGAGTAGGAATGGGTAGTGAAAGAAATTTTTCGTTGAAGATCTGCTTTCCTCTACCGGACTGGGCTGTGGAAACCAAGGTGGTAAGGTTATGACCATTACATGTGTCATAAAGGGGGGAGGATGGATGGGAGAGCCAGTCGATGAATTATGCAGAAATGTGGTTGAACTAATTAGGAAAGAAAATAATTAGCAGTAGAAGAAAAAATGAATGTAAAATGAATATTGTGATACTACTGTATGTTTTCTCTCAACCAGATCATCTAAAAGAGTGTGGAAACAAACGTTCATATAGATTAAGGAAATGGGGTTTTAAATTTGTGATTTAATTTGTAGATTAAAAGAAATTTTGTATTGTTTTCAACAAGCTCAAAAGTTGTTGTTTAAAAGGTGGGCCTCTAGCTAATGAGCCTTGAAGAGCAAAAACTCATTGATGATATGTACCAAAGAATAATGAAAAAAAAAATGAGAAAAAAGAAAAATTGAGAAAAATTTGAAAAATTATGATTTTTGTTATTATGTTGTATGGTTAGTATGTATAGAAAATCAAGTCAATATACAGTTTATGACAATAATAATTGCCAACTTGAGGAATGTGGTAATATTGACCTTGAATTCTATAACTAATATGTGTGAATAATTAGAAAACCATAATATTATGCCAGGTGTACCTTTCAACAGCAGAATGGATTTTCAGTGCTAAAGTAAGGAGCTGATACTGGTGTTACAGAGACAGCTGAGTTGAACAACAGGGCAGACCAGCTTAGACTTGTTGACAGTTGCATCAGATAACAGCAACACTAGAACAAAGGAACTGAAAAGTCACACCCAAATGTTAGCAGATGTCAGCACCGACAGCAGAGACCAGATAACTGGCTCTGATAAGTATAAGACAGGACTAAAGATCATTAATCAATAAGGACATGGTTCAAAGTTAAATGAAAAAGCATGATACTTGATTGGCTTTGATTGGATTGACAACTCTATAAAGAAATGAATAAAAACATCTATATAGATATTTAGAATTAAGAATCCTGGTATAGTTATCACAGTTATATGATCTGGTCAACAATGGTACACGAAGGAATGTTGATTCAGTCAGAGGAGACTTGAGCAGCCAAGGAGGGGGGTCATCAAAAGCGCCCTCCTCTATACTCATCAAAGGACCACACCGACGGGGGCCATCGGCGGCCCCCCTCTGTTTACTGAAGGAAGACCCACACAGGAACCACACCGACGGGGGCCATCGGCGGTCCCCCTCTGTTTACTGAAGGAAGACCCACACAGGAGATCGAGGAGGTGGGGGCAGCCAGCCCCCACAGAGGAAACCAGGGGGAGGGGCGGACCGCCCTTCCAGAAGAACCAACCGGATTGGACCAAACGTATTATTAAAATGTGCTACTATTGGTGGGAAATTATAGTATTTAAGAGCAAAACAGTGTTAGTTCAGGAGCCCAGACCACCCCTCTGTGGCTCCCCGCACCACCCAGAGAATGCTGTTGGCTGATTTTCATGTAAGTAAGCTGGATGGTCCCAATGGTTGGTTAGAATAGAATGTAAAGGTACTTATCTTAGAAACCAGGCATACTCATATGAAAAGGGGCTTACAGTAGATTCTCTATTTTCATTGATGTTAACAATGACATTGTATGTACATGTTGGGGTTTTGAGATGCAAACCTTGTTGATCTTTTGTACAAAACAGACATGTTAATGTATTCTGATAATCCTTGTATGTGAAAAGCAACCTTTTTATTCACTCTGGGCCGCAGAGACAAATAAATCCATGAGTTTGAATTCGAACTCTCCTGTCTGGACTGCACGTTTATTCCTTGCTGGCTATATTGGAAGGAGACCAAATTCTATCACTTATGACCCTTCCTTCCTCCTTCCAGATAGCGATCTCATTGTACTGTACAATAACTGTAGCTAAGGGGCTACACAACCCTGACTGTATTAAAGATTGTTTAGATTAAACCACTACTAAAGAATATTAATAGCCAGACAGTACAGTTAGACAAAATGGCGGACACTCAATTGACTGCGCGGGGACAGGGATACCAAGTTAATAAGCATTTTAATAGTCATAGCAACATACATATTATTTAGTACGGTTATCCTTTAATAATAGAATGTCAGTGCAACAAAGTCAGCGCTAACGAATAGTTCCTAGACTACGGATACTCGACCGGTGGAGCTCTGAAGGGAGTGAGACGGAGCGAGGTGATACAGGGAAAGCAAGATGGTGGCTGGAGACGATGGTTTCTCTCTAGAGCTCCTGCTCCAGAGAAACTGTAGACTGGTCGGATAATCCTGTCGTCGCTGGAAGAAGGGGTCTCGTACGGAACCGGTCCTTGTAATCCTAGCGCCCGATGGCAGGGTTAATAGCTATTAATCCAAAAGCCCATTGGCATAGATGGTAGCTAGCTAGCTTCGTTTGTACGTGAAGCTAACCCGCAGACGGTCTCCAATGAGTAGTTATATCCAAACGGCGCTGGGTTTAACTATAAGTCTCTCCACGTTACTTTGCTTACACAAGTCACTATACTGTGCCAATAATGGCTCGACAATATTATAGTCGTATCTAAGTAGCCATTAGCTCTCTATAACGATACACCGCTGTCGGTCTGTGTACAACTGCACCAGACGTCTTTCACTCTCACTCTGCTAGTTTTCCTGTTATGCTGCTGCCGCTGCTGCTGCTTGCACCGTCTACACAATATACTCTATCTGGTCCCTATTGGGCTCAGCCTGTTCACCTGTACAGAATCAATGCGCTTGCTCTGGGCTTGTCTGAACATGTCTGAACATGTCTAGAAAACATGTCTAGGGGGCGCATCTCTGGCGCCTAGTCGTTCAGAATGGGATCTACCATAAGCGAATGGAGAATACTGTTAGGCAAACAGATGACGTAACTAGGGATGCTCGATATTGGCTTTTTTACCGATACCAATATTCCGATATTGTCCAACTCTTAATTTTCCGATACCGATATCAACCGATATCAACCGATACCGATATATGTAGGGTTTCCCCCTCCAAAAAACTGAATAATTTCAGGTAACTAATAATTTCACAGGATATATATATAACAAATATTGTTATTGTTTTTTTTTGTTTTTAAACCGATACCGATATTTTCCGATATCACATTTTACTGCCGATATCGGCCGATAATATCGGTCGGTCGATAATATCGGACATCCCTAGACGTAACGATATATATCTTATATATATAAACAATATATAAGTTATACAAAATAATAAACGCAGACTTTCAGTGTTAATCTGGACCTTCAGAACAGCCGCCCCCTAATTAGTCCGAACCTAATTAGTAAATAAATGTGGGGCACAGATTAATATTAAGGGTCAAGTCAACTTCCCCATAATGGGCTGGGGGGGGTTGGAAGTGATCTACAAAGTCGGTGGGTTATCGTCGTCGTCAGGGGGGTCAGGGAACGCAGGAAGCTCTATCAACTTGGCTACTGGTCTGGTATAACTCCGCCCTTGGACGATGACTTCTGCCGCTCTGACCTTCCCATCTGAACCGTTAATCACTCTGCTCACACGGCCGGCTGGCCACGTAGCTCGGGGTAGTGACTGGTCTATTATCATCACGACGGTACCCACGGTCAGGTTGTCCTTGTCTTTAACCCACTTCTGACAGGCTTGAAGGGAGGGTAGGTAGTGTAGGAGGAAGCGGGCCCAAAACTGGTCAGCCAGTACTTGACTGTGTCTCCACATCCTCCGTCCGTTCATCTCGTCCTGTCTGTACACCGTCTGAGGAAGGGCAGGGTCCAGCCGCACCATCAATAGGTAGTTTGGGGTGATGGGGTCGATGTCAGCTACGTCGCTTGAAACGTAGCCGAGGGGCTTGGAGTTCAGAACTCCCTCAATCTCTGTGAGGACCGTAGCCAGGACTTCATCGCCCACGGTCTGGGCTCCAAGTACGGTGTACATAGCAGTCTTTATGGATCAGACCTCTCTCTCCCACGTTCCCCCGAAATGGGGGGCATTCGGGGGGTTGAACTGGAAGGTGACCTTAGCAGGAGCGAGGCGGATCTTGAGTTCTTCACCCATGGTCAGGAAGCTCTCTCTCAGTTCCGTGTCTCCTCCTCGGAAATTTGTCCCTTGGTCTGACAATAGCACTGATGGGGTCCCTCTCCTCGCTTGGAACCTCCGGAATGACATGAGGAACGAGTCTGTACTCATCGACTGGAGGAGCTCAATGTGAACAGCTTGGGTGGTCATACACTTGTACACGATGCCCCACCTCTTCTCTGTTCCTCTTCCCTTCTTGACGTTGAATGGGCCGAAGCAGTCCACGCCCGTGGAATGGAAGGCCCGCTCGCCGAGTCGGAGGCGGCAGGGAGGCAGGTCTGCCATCTTCGGTATACTAGGCTGTGCCCTCCACTTGCGACAGGTCGGGCAAGTCCGTTGGAATCGACGTACAGCTTCTCTCCCTTGGAGTATCCAGAAGCGCCGTCGGATCTCCGCAAAGACTCGCTCGGCCCCCGCGTGGCACACCACCTTGTCGTACTTCTGGACGATCAGATCTGTTATCTTGTGTCGGCTGTTTAGGACGATGGGATGCTTAACATCCTCAGCCAAGTCCGGGGCCCGTCTCAACCGACCACCCACCCTGATGAGGTGCTGGGCGTCGATCTCTGGGGCTAAGGTGAGGAGTCGACTGTCTGAGGGGACTGGATTTTTCCCTCTCAGACAATCTATTTCTTCTGGGAAGGAGTCTCTTTGTGCTCTCTGTAGCAGAAAAAGTTCCGCTTCCTCGTAGGCAGATGCGTCGAGGTCTGTGGTGGGGGGGAGTTCCGGGTGGTGCCATAGGAATGTCCTTTTCTGAGCACTCTCCAGGGTTGGACAGTCGGCTAGGTCCGGGTCCGTTGGAGCCGGGGCTTGACTCAGCCCGCAGAACATAGACCTCTTTATTTCTGACTCGTCTTGGTTCGCCTCCCGTGGTGTGGAGATAGGCCACTTCTCCTCCGGGAGCTTGAGGAACTCTGGACCATCACTGTATGGGTTAGGATGGGTGAGGTCGGCTAGGGACATCCCCTGTGTGATGACATCCGCCGGGTTCTGCTTGATGTCAACATATCTCCAACCTGCCGCTCCTACCAGGTCTTGGATTTCGGTTACTCGGACTCCGACGAAAACTTTGTACCGACAGGAGGCGGACTGGATCCAGGTGAGCACGGTCATGGAGTCTGACCATAGGATGATCTCACGCACCGGTATGGTGAGTTCACTTTGTACCATTTTTGCGAGTTGCGCGCCTACCAGAGCTGCGCAGAGCTCTAGTCGCGGGATCGACTGCTGCTTGCGGGGAGCTATCCTCGAGAGGGCCAGGACGAAGGCTACGTGGACTTCTCCTCCCTCTTCTCGGGCTCTCAGGTAGGCCACTGATCCATACGCCACTTCAGAGGCATTGCTGAAGACGTGCAGGTCTATCTGACACGTCTCCAGCCGCACTGTAGGGGGGAAGTAACTCCGTGGGATGGCCACCTCGCAGAGTAAGACAAGTTCATCCTCCCACTCTCTCCATGTGGTAGCCAGGTGCTCGGGTATGGGGTCGTCCCAGCCCTGCTCCTTGTCCCACAGTTCTCTCACCAGCATCTTCGCCCGGGTGGTGTAGGGGAGGATACATCCCATTGGGTCGTACTGGCTGGCGAGTGTTCGGTACACACTCCGCCGAGTGGTCAGTCTAGTCGTGGACGTCTCCTGATCCGTCCTCAGAGGTGTGTGTCGGTAGTGAAGCGAGTCCGTCTTGAAGCGCCAGACGAGGCCCAGGGTCATCTCTTGCGCTTCGCCTGGGGTGTGCGCCATCCAGGTCTCGCTGCTTGCGGCCTTGGTCTCTGGGGGGAGGCGCCGGAGAACTTGAGGGTCGCTACTGGCCCACTGTCGGATGTCGAATCCACCTTTGGCTAATGAAGCTCGTAGCTTCAGTAGGATGCTCTCTGCTTCTTCTGGCGTGGATACGCTCTGTAGGCAGTTGTCCACGTAGAAACTTCTTTCCACGCTGGGTCGGACATCATCGTCGGCTCCGGGGTCTTCGGCCACGTGCTTCTGTAACGCGAACGTGGCGCAGCACGGGCTGCAGGTGGTGCCGAATGGGAGTACCTCCCATTGGTATATCGAGGGTTGTTCGTCGTCAAGCCTCTCTCTCCACAGAAACCTCAGTAGAGGCTTGTCTTCCTCCATCAGTCGGACTTGTAGGAAAATCCCCTTGATGTCGCCGCTGATGGCCACTTTGTCCTGACGAAAGCGTATCAGGACGCCGAGGAGGGAGGGTCCGAGTGTCGGGCCGGGCAGGAGTAGGTTATTCAGATTCTGCTGTCCAATCTGATAACTGCAATTGAACACGATGCGGTTCTTTCCGTTGTGGGTGACCTTGTGGTGGGGCACGTACCATGACTCTGTCGTTCTTTCTGCCTCATGGTCATCGATTTTCTTTATATGGCCGGCTGTTACCAGCTTCTCGATCTCGGTGCGATATATCGTTGCTTGGGGGGGATCCTTGGCGAGGCGCCGCTCAGTGCTCTGTAGGTAGTGGTGCGTCGCTCCCTTAGGCACATGCAGAGTGGGCATCCCTTCCCGCCTCAAGAGTGGGGTCGCGTATCTTAGCACTCCGTCGACCTCGATCCTCGTAGTCTTCTGCTCGAGTAGAGCTATGGCATACTTGTCCTCTTTGGATCGAACCATCTTGCGTTCGTTCTTGAATGGCAGTGAGTCTAGTGTCCATAGCCTCTCAACGTGCTGTAGGAGGGTGTTGTCTGTGTCGCTCACCTTGTTGTAAAGGCAGCATGTGGACGTTGGTCGGCTGGAAGGCCCGGAGAGGGGGCCCTGGAGCGTCCATCCCAGTCGGGTCTTAACCGCGGCTGGGCATCCTCTGGGTCCGATGTGGACCGCATCAGTTGGGACAATGAGGTCCGCGTGGTCGGAGCCAATGAGTAGGGTCGGTGTAGCGCCGCTGATGAGCAGTATGGGCAGTTGGCGTAGGTGGTCGTACTTTTCCCTCAGCTGTGGGATGGGGTAATCGTAGCGTGACAAACCTATGTCGTAACTTGTGAACGCCTTGCTGATGCTGTACCGCTTCTCAGGCTGGTCGATCGCTGCAATGGTGAACGAGACATTTTCACCTTTGATTGTCTTTAAGTCTCGACGAATGGTACGGAGGGTCATGGTCTCCTCTGGACCCTGCAGGTCCAACTGGGTCGCGGCGGAGGCGAGGAGGAGTGTCTTCTCCGACCCGTCGTCGAGGACGGCGTAGGTGTCGAGTACCTTGTCCCCGTGACTGAGGAGTACTCGTACCACCTTGAGTAGCACCCTGGAGCTCCCACTCTTCGCAGGGTCGATGTAGAGTACTTCTGCTCTCGAGCGCTTGTTCCATCATTTGTGCTTGTAGACAGTCTCGTTCCATGGTTTCTTGAGCCTGGAGGCGCCTCTCTTCCAGTCTGAGATGTATCGCGGCGTCAGCCTGGAGGCGACTCTCTTCCAGTCTGAGATGTTCGCGCTCACTCTCTCGTTGCGCCTGGAGGCGGGCACGCTCACCCTCTTGTTGCGCCTGGAGGCGTCTCTCTTCCACTCTGGAATGTTCACGCTCACTTTCTTGTTGCGCCTGGAGACGGTCTCTTTCCGCTGAAGAGGTTATCGTGGCGATCAGGACTTGCGCTAGCCTCTGGTCGGCCTCGCTTGGGGATGACGCTGATGATGGTGATTTGGAGTTGGCAGGGCTTGGCGTTGACCTGGTCTCCTCACGCGCTCTGAGGTCCATCTCGGGGACGCTGTACTTTGTCTTCTCCCGCGCTCCGAGGTCCATCTCGGGGGCGCGGTGCTCTTTACTCTGGTGCGCTCCGAGATCCATCTCGGGGGCGCATTCTTTACCTTCTTGCGCTCCGAGGTCCATCTCGGGGGCGCGTTCTTTACCTTCTTGCGCTCCGAGGTCCATCTCGTGGGCGCGGCGTTCTATGGGTATAGTCGAGTCATGCCCCGCTTGTTCAGTTTCACTTAAACTAGCTTGGGTCTCTACCTCTGGGGTTGACAGGTCGGTAAGGTTGGGCATACTTGAGCTACTAATGTTATCCTTGCTTAACGTCCTCGTAGATAAGCTAGGAGGTAAATCTACAGCGTAGTTCTCCAAGTGGGGAGGGGGCTGACGCTGGCGCCTAGGGCGCTCTAATGGGGGAGAGTCGATTGGAGAGTGTCCGCCGCTGGCCATATTATCACTAATATTATTATTATTACTGATACCCTCCGGCTCGAAGGACCAATTGTAGCTAAGGGGCTACACAACCCTGACTGTATTAAAGATTGTTTAGATTAAACCACTACTAAAGAATATTAATAGCCAGACAGTACAGTTAGACAAAATGGCGGACACTCAATTGACTGCGCGGGGACAGGGATACCAAGTTAATAAGCATTTTAATAGTCATAGCAACATACATATTATTTAGTACGGTTATCCTTTAATAATAGAATGTCAGTGCAACAAAGTCAGCGGTAACGAATAGTTCCTAGACTACGGATACTCGACCGGTGGAGCTCTGAAGGGAGTGAGACGAAGTGAGGCGATACAGGGAAAGCAAGATGGTGGCTGGAGACGATGGTTTCTCTCTAGAGCTCCTGCTCCAGAGAAACTGTAGACTGGTCGGATAATCCTGTCGTCGCTGGAAGAAGGGGTCTCGTACGGAACCGGTCCTTGTAATCCTAGCGCCCGATGGCAGGGTTAATAGCTATTAATCCAAAAGCCTGTTGGCATAGATGGTAGCTAGCTAGCTTCGTTTGTACGTGAAGCTAACCCGCAGACGGTCTCCAATGAGTAGTTATATCCAAACGGCGCTAGGTTTAACTATAAGTCTCTCCACGTTACTTCGCTTACACAAGTCACTATACTGTGCCAATAATGGCTCGACAATATTATAGTTGTATCTAAGTAGCCATTAGCTCTCTATAACGATACACCGCTGTCGGTCTGTGTACAACTGCACCAGACGTCTTTCACTCTCACTCTGCTAGTTTTCCTGTTATGCTGCTGCCGCTGCTGCTGCTTGCACCGTCTACACCAGTGGAGGTTTCTCTATGACAACACGTGAAACACAAATTCACTCATAATTCATAATTATTATTAATTTACATATACCTATAAAAAAAAAAAAAAAAAAAAAATATTTATATTTTTTTTAAAAATATTATTATTATTATTATTATTTTTTTATTATAAATGTTTTCCTCTGTAAAAAAATGCCAGTGATTTTTTTTTCTTCAAAAATGGCCAAAATGTACAGCTCTGAGCAGGCCTGCACTGCAGTATTGCCTGCAGTAATTATTCGTGAAGAAAACTTCACAGGTGTGACCCATTGTTAAATAAATAATAAATAACAGCGAATCAAAATAGGCTATTAACTTCATCTAAGCACGGTCTGTGCAGTTAAACTCTTGCCATTGAATGGAGGATTGATTGATTGACAGCCCTTGACATCCAATACACGGAGGTTGAATATGATTGGCAGCCTTGCAAATCCAATCAGAGATTTCTGCATTGCAAAGTCAAAATGGGTCCAGCTGCATGTGAGGAGGATAGGTTTAGCTCGGGCCAATCTCAAGTTTCTCAAGTTTCTTTATTAGTTGTCATACAGAAGTACAGAATACTTTTATACAAAATGTAACATAAAGAAGCATTTTGTATAAAAGTATTCTGTACTTCTGTATGACAAATAATAAAGAAACTTGAGAAACTTGAGATTGGCCCGAGCTAAACCTATCCTCCTCACATGCAGCTGGACCCATTTTGACTATGTGAAAGTTGAGACTATGAGAAAGTTGTTGTTTAGTAGTTAGTAAGCTGTACAGCTATAACAAGTCAGGCTAAATTAAACTTTGCGCCAACATTAGGACCGAAGTATAAACCAGCAACTGAGCAACATGAAGAAGTGGATTTATGCATCTGGATCAGAAAAAACGTTGTGGATGAAAAAGTAAGTAGGCTACAGTGCTTGTATGCTAACAGTAGCTAGGCAGCTTAGCCTACATCACAATGATAATCACCAAGCTAACTTACTGTACACACTGTAGGGCTGGGAAATTAATCGAAACAGAATCGCGATATCGATTCATAGACCTATGCAATCTAATTTCTAAGTTATGACTATTTTCTTTTATTAAAAAAAAACGTTTTTTTTTTTGTTTTTGTTTTTTTATTATTATTTTATCTGGGTTGAACATGATTTGTGGAACTCCCTCTGGTGTTGTGGTCGTGGTATTCACTGACCTTTGGGAAGTATTTCGACATGCACATGGGTATCTTAGTGGTGTAGTGTATCTTGTAGACCAGGCCCATTGCAAGTTGCTGTACTCTGTCGTCTACTCTAAGCCATCCTAGGTTGTCAAAGTGGACAGGGGTGAGGTGGGTTTTAGGAGTAAGGTCAAGCAGTAGTCTGACCAGTTTGTTTTGTGATGTTTGTAATCTTGTTTTTAGTGCCTTTGAGGTGCTTTGGTACCATGAGGTGCAAGCATAGTCGTAGTACCCTTGAATGAGTGCTCCTGTTAGAGTCTTCAAGGTATTCTTGTTTACCAGAGAGGAGATCCGGTACAGGAATCTAGTTCGTTGGTTGACTTAGTTTTATTACATTGGATCCCATTTTGTCACAGGAAAGATTTGCCTCTATAGGATGGAACCCAGGTAGGTAATTTCATCTTTCCTTTTAAGATAAGATAAGATATTCCTTTATTGATCCCCTTGGGGAAATTCAGGCATCATAGCAGCATGGGGGAAGGGGGGGGGGGGGGGTACAGGTAGTGAAAACAACACAAGCAGTGTAAACAAATAGGTCAATATAATTTACTATCTAACTAACTGAAATATACATTATTCATTATTCACAGTATCACAGTATCCACATAAGGTGCAGTATGCATAATGTAGTGTTATTGTCCTACTTGGGTTCCTATTAGTTCTAGGTCGATGTCTGGCAGCAGTCGCTGCCCACTGTTGTGGAGCCTGATGGCCAC
The DNA here is from genome assembly GCF_963971535.1 of Notolepis coatsorum. Taxonomy (NCBI): domain Eukaryota; kingdom Metazoa; phylum Chordata; class Actinopteri; order Aulopiformes; family Paralepididae; genus Notolepis; species Notolepis coatsorum. Next base: position 121,974,863 of record NC_140177.1, on the reverse strand, counting down.
TGGTATGAAGGACTGTCCGAGGCGGTTAGTTGAGTGTCGGGGGGGTATGAGTCTGTGGCTTCCTTGTCACCTTCACCTAATATGTTTTGATCTGGTCAGGTGCGCTGTCACCTAAAATGTTTTGATCTGATCAGGTGCGCTGTCACCTAATATGTTTTGATCTGGTCAGGTGCGCTGTCACCTAATATGATTTCATCTGGTCAGGTGCGCTGTCACCTAATATGTTTTCATCTGGTCAGGTCCGCTGTCACCTAATGTTAATATGTTTTCATCTGTGTCCACTGACCACTGACACACAGTGGGGGATGTTTTAAAAATATTATTTAATATATAATATAATATAATAATTTGTGCTTCACCTAAAAATATGGTCAGCAGCCTCCACTGGTCTACACAATATACTCTATCTGGTCCCTATTGGGCTCAGCCTGTTCACCTGTACAGAATCAATGCGCTTGCTCTGGGCTTGTCTGAACATGTCTGAACATGTCTAGAAAACATGTCTAGGGGGCGCGTCTCTGGCGCCTAGTCGTTCAGAATGGGATCTACCATAAGCGAATGGAGAATACTGTTAGGCAAACAGATGACGTAACGATATATATCTTATATATATAAACAATATATAAGTTATACAAAATAATAAACGCAGACTTTCAGTGTTAATCTGGACCTTCAGAACAATAACCTTAGATATTGATAGGATTATACGACACTGTCATCGTAAAATATCAACACCAGCCATGGGTATACTGTTTACTAAATTGTGGAGGCTTTTAATCGTCAAGGTAAGAGGATTTGAAGGCGTATGCTATGGAAGTCCCCTCCACTTTGTTGAAATGTACATAATACGGGCTATAGAATAACCACTGGTTAATTCGTGATTTTTTTATTGGTTTGTCATGACAAACCAAGTACATAATCCAACATATGTGTAAGAAACTAACATATTCCAGTTAACAGTATATATTTTTAATGATTCGTTATGGCGAAATCAATACTTCCATTTGTGTAAATTACGTTAACTCGAGGATAGTATTCCTGCCTGCGGGACCAATATTATTATATGACAGCCCGCCCCCATTCAGTAACCAACCAATCACTGCTACGCAACATCAACGCAACTGTTGTTCAGATTCGATTTTGGGGAGAGGTACGCAACATGCTCGCAACACACTCTACAACACCCTCTGCAACATCTGCAACATCTGCAACATCTGCGTTGAAGTCGCGCTGATGTTGTGTTGCAGTTGTGTCGCAGTTGCTGTAGCATGTAGAGGCCTTTACACGTAGCACTAGCCGAGCTAGCAACAGTTAGCTTGTAGCATGGCGGTGTTGTAACACACAAACCCATTTCCTGTTGCCCTCATTTCCGGGACATTTCTGTTCCTTGCTATTTCGCAAGTGACTTTGTCAGTCCAATTAACATTAGGCAGCTTAGCCCAATTATCCTAACCAACAACTGTAAAAATATATACCAATGTTGTAGCCAATGCTATTTTAACAGTATAGGCTAATAAACACATTACAATAGCCCACATTGGTCATACATGATTATTTTTCAATAGTGAATGATGTAATTATCCACTAGGTCATGATCTTCGAAAGGTAAAAAAATTAAGACGTTTGTAAGAAAGTGGTGATATCTTATGAAGATATTCGGGAATTGCACTTAAGAAGATTCTTACGGACTTAAAATGTATCGTAAGAAAGTTTTGTGAATCCAGCCCTTGTCTGTCAGCTGAGCTGCGTACTCTTGAGTCGTTAACTACGTTAGCTTGTTTGCTAGCTAACTATTGTACAGTAGCTACTTAACTACAAAGTGGCGACACTCAGACACACACTTTCACACGTTATCTTACAGAGGAAAGACCTTCTTCATAGTGTCAGTATTCTCAGTATATTCATAATCTGACTGAGGTATTGATTATTTATTTCTTATACTGTTATAACCAATAAAGGTAAATGTTTTAACTTAATCTTTGAGAACATTTGTTTTATATCATAATATTTACTAATTTCCATGGTAACTACTATAGCACCCATAAGCTTCATCAATCTTTGACCAATCACAAGAGCACAACTACTTCAACGTTTGTTTCCCTTGTTTATTAATTGAAGCCATGAATAAAACATATTTAACATGAAAACTACAGCATTTAACAAACAAACTAGTCAGGTAATCATGAGCATATAACTCCATTAGTGTCTGTTTTTTTTCACAATCTTGTTTTTGTAAAGTCATCCTCTCAGCTCTGCAGCATTCGCTTGAGACTGGTCGGATCTCATTTAATTATGCTCAACCCTGTTGCCATCAAATGTCAGACCAATTTAATATGTAGAACCATACCTGCTACCTTGAAAATCCTATGGTAAAAGACCATCATAGGCTAAATGTATCCAGAACCAGACAGGTCTTCAAATGTTTCACGTGACTCCCCAGTTCTATAGAGGCCTTGCACGGAATAATAATAATAATAATAATAACTTTATTTGTATAGCACTTTTCATACAGAGGTTGCAGTTCAAAGTGCTTCACAACAGTAAAAAATACAGGCATAAGCGAGCATAAAAAGATAGACAGGTAGCAAGGTATGGCAAATCACAGTGTTTCACATTAGGATCTAGCATCCCAATAGGCTCTCCGCTTACAGTTTTCAGTAACACAAATAGTAAAAATAGTTTAAAATGATTCAGTTTAAAAATAGTCAAAAAATTATAAAATAGAACGGACATAAAAAATACAGGCATGAGCGAGCATAGCAAGGTATGGCAAATCACAGTGTTTCTCATTAGGATCTAGCATCCTAATAGGCTCTCTATTCAGTAATACAAATAATCACAGTGTTTCACATTTGGATCTAGCAAATAATAAAAATAGTTTAAAATGATTCAGTTTAAAAATAGTCATCAGTAAGAAGTAAAAAGTGCAATAACCCACACATGAATTTGATAGGCAGTGTATAAGAGTAGGCAGGGTAAGAATAGTGCAGGTAAATACAAGTTGTGTCAGGATATCCCTGATGTTTCCTCTTGCCACTAGGTCAGGGAGGGGCAACTGGCGGCCCGCGGGCCGCATGCGGCCCTCGCCGACGTTCCATGCGGCCCCAGGCCAATATATATAAAAAAAAGAAGAAATTATAATTTTTTTTTATTTTTTTTATTTTTTAATTTTTTAATTTTTTTATTTTTTTATTTTTTTTATTTTTTTGTATTGTATTCGACTAAGAAGAGTTGGCAGTCGACTATGGCTCCTTTCGATCGATTAGTCGACTATTTGACTAATAGGGGTCAGCCCTAGTGTGGACATATGAAACGCTGTTGAAAGTGCCGTGCAGCAATATAGGGGTTTTGATAAACTGTCGGCTGTTGTTACCGATGGAGCACCGGCAATGAAAGGAAAACGCACAGGATTCGCCGGGCTTCTAAGGCAGAGTGGCGTTGAGTGTCCAATGCTGCACTGCATTATACATCAGGTAAGTTCGCTAACATAATTTCCATCTATTGTGGGTCACTATAATGACCAATGCGAGTCGAGTGTAGTCAAATTATATGCGAGAGTCGTTAAATCGTTTTTCTTTTTTTTTATCTGATATAGGAGGCTCTCTGTGCCAAGAAGCTTGACTACTACAGCCATGTTATGGATTTGGTTACCAAGGTTACCAATCTAATTCGTGGAGGCAACAGGTCACTAAACCATAGAAAGTTTGTCTCCTTTTTGGAAGAGATGGACACTGATTATGGCGACTTGCAGCTACACACAGAAATCCGATGGCTGAGCCGTCGGAAAGTACAGGAGCGACATTGAAACACTGCAAATGCAATTCAATGATCGTTTTGAAGATTTCAACGGCATGCAGTCACGGATAGCGCTGTTTGCCGGCCCCCTCACCGCTATGGTGTCAGAGCAGCCCCCACCGTTGCAGCTTGAACTGTGCGAGCTACAGTCAGATCCTTTTTTTCAAGCAAAGAGAAATGAGAGGGGAATTTCGTTTTGGAAACTGCTACCTGAGCCCCGCTTCCCACTCCTCAGGGACTTTGCCCTCTCTATGGCCAGTATGTTTGGGAGCACATACATATGTGAGAGCAATTTCTCAAACATGAAGCACATCAAGTCAAAGGAGAGAAACAGGCTGTCGGATGAAACATTATTTCATCTGATGCAGATTGCATGCACAAACATTGAAGTTGACATTCCTGCTATTGTGCGCCAAATGGAGAGACCACACGTGTCTCATTAAAGACAGGGGGGAGGAGGAGATGATGAAGAGGTGTAGAGGGGGGGAAGGAGATGATGAAGAGGTGTAGAGAGGGGGGGATGATGAAGAGATGTAGAGAGGGGGGGGGGGAGATGATGGAGAGGTGTAGAGAGGGGACCATTATTATTATTATTATTATTATTATTATTATTATTATTATTATTATTATTATTATTATTATTATTATTATTATTATTATTATTATTATTATTATTATTATTATTATTATAACCATTATTGACCCACTGTGGTCAATGTCATGCCAGTTTGATAAAGGGTCAATGGGAGGCATGTAGTATTGCAGTGCTTCATATTCATAACATGCATTTCAGTGTTATAATGTTTTGTTTAGTAGCAGGATAAAAGTTTATACATTTAACAAAATCATTTATTATTGTACTTGTGATTTACTGTTGTAGTGAAATGCAGCAGGAATGCTGCTTTGTGTTTGTTGAGCAGTGGGCTTTAAGTTCATACATTTATTTTATTAGAAGCCTTAATTATAATTGATAATTTTTGTATATATTTGGGGTTACACAGCAATACTTTTAAATTCAGCTGTTTATAAATTCATAAAGTTGAAATTGCATTACTAAATGCATTTGAAATGGAATAAAAACAAAGTTACAACAAATTTTTATTGTTTATATACCGTGTGACTATTAGGGCTACTGGCCGGACTGCCGATAAACAATGCGGCCCCCCAGATTGATTGTGGACATTTTGTGGCCCTCACCATATACAAAGTTGCCCACCCCTGCACTAGGTGGTAGCAGATATCTATCAGTGAAATGCCTGAGCAAAGAGATAGGTTTTAAGCTTTTTTAAGTCTTTTAAAGATGTCTAGCGAGTTGGCTTCCCTGATGTTTTGGGGAATGAATGTGTAGTTCTCTTTCTTCCAGTATGGCTGCCTGTAACCATTGATAACCACTTTCAAAAGAAAATGCCTAATTTGTGTGCAGTGGTAGAGTAGAAAACACTGTTCTACTGTGACTTGTTTACAAGATCCAGGAATAAGACACCAAATGATTGTGTTTTTGTTGATATATTTTTCATACAGTATATCTCCACATAGTAACCATTGTTTTGCACATAGCAACCGTTGTCTCTTCCATTGCCATGTACAAAACAATGGTTGCTACACTATGTTACAGGCAGCCATGTTGAAAGACAGAGAACTATTACATGCCGTGCAAGGACTCTATTGTTCACCGGTAAAGAGGCGTGTTCCACAGTTTAACTGTCCCCCAAGGAACATTTGCAGTAACCTAAGTTCCTCTTGCTTTTGCGTTCATTAAATAAAAAAATTATAATAATTCGGGCCACAAAGTGAAATTCGTTAAATAAACAAATTATAATAATTCGGGCCACAAAGTGAAATTCGGTCTACTGATCGAGTAAACAGGCTTGCAGGCTACACGGTAGAATGAGTCTAGCGTGTCAATCACATATGTCAATCAGAACAGTCATGGGGGCGGGACAAATCTTTTGAACAGGTCAGTTTTGAGAAAGACACCACAGAGGCTATAAAGCTGGTTACACTAAGATAATGAACCTTTATAGACATGCAATACTTTACCCAGAAATTACTTGACACCTTACAGCCACACTAGTGTTTCTTCAGGTTTATGCATATGGAAGAGAGAGAGAGAGAGAGAGAGAGAGAGAGAGAGAGAGAGAGAGAGAGAGAGAGAGAGAGAGAGAGAGAGAGAGAGAGAGAGAGAGAGAGAGAGAGAGAGTGTGTCCATATTACCGTGATGTAGTCCTAATCACCCACCATAATCATCACTACCGGCTTCATTAGCATGGCAATCACTCTCTTACACAGAAACACAGAGAGAGAGAGGGAGAGAGAGAGAGCCCGGAACTCGAATTAGCATAAATGGAGATGCATATTAGTCACTCTGTGTAGTTGAGTCAAAGTGAGCGTGATTGCCCCTTTTCAGACTCGACTCAAGTTCCGTGGGTTAGCATGTCTTGGCAACTTGGGTGTAGGGAAAGCGGAAAAAAAGGGGGAAACGTTAAGATTGTGTGGGGCATCGTTGATTTTCTTTTATGTGCAAGTGCCGGGGCTTGCCGAACATTCAAACGGCGCAAATTGAGGGGGTTGAGTTCCTTGACGTGCCGATTCATGGAGCTCAAACACCATAGTTGGCCTGGGGGCTTGAAACCACAACTCCTAATCCAGTCATCTGTGAAGTTCACCCACCTTCCTGACGGGACGTCACTTCACTTCCCAAAGGATGCGAAAGAAGTGAGGCGTTTTTGCTCGGATTGAAAATGTTTCCGTTCGAGCGAGAGCTTCTATCATCACCACCGTGAAGCAAAAATGAGACCTATAAAAAAGACAACTCCAGCACACATGTAGTTGCACATCTTCCCTCCGGTTTCTCTTGTTTATCGTCCCAAGTCAATACGATTCAAACTAGCGCAAGTAAAGTGAGACTGTATTTTACGCCACATTCTGTCTGAATACACAGTAACTGGAACATAACTGGAACATAACAGGAACAATGATGAAATATACCACCACCATCAGCAGTACACCCACCTTCTCCACCACCACCATCAGCAGTACACTCACCTTCTCCACCACCACCATCACCAGTACACCTACCTTCTCCACCACCACCATCAGCAGTACACCTACCTTCTCCACCACCACCATCACCAGTACACCTACCTTCTCCACCACCACCATCAGTAGTACACTCACCTTCTCCACCACCACCATCAGCAGTACACCCGCCTTCTCCACCACCACCATCAGTAGTATACTCACCTTTTCCACCACCACCATCACCAGTACACCTACCTTCTCCACCACCACCATCACCAGTACACCTACCTTCTCCACCACCACCATCAGCAGTACACCCACCTTCTCCACCACCACCATCACCAGTACACCTACCTTCTCCACCACCACCATCACCAGTACACCTACCTTCTCCACCACCACCATCAGCAGTACACCCACCTTCTCCACCACCACCATCAGCAGTACACCCACCTTCTCCACCACCACCATCAGCAGTACACCCACCTTCTCCACCACCACCATCAGCAGTACACCTACCTTCCCTCCACCACCACCATCACCAGTACACCTACCTTCTCCACCACCACCATCACCAGTACACCTACCTTCTCCACCACCACAATCACCAGTACACCTACCTTCTCCACCACCACCATCACCAGTACACCTACCTTCTCCACCACCACCATCACCAGTACACCTACCTTCCCTCCACCACCACCATCACCAGTACACCTACCTTCTCCACCACCACCATCACCAGTACACCTACCTTCTCCACCACCACCATCAGCAGTACACCTACCTTCTCCACCACCACCATCACCAGTACACCTATCTTCTCCACCACCACCATCAGCAGTACACCTACCTTCTCCACCACCACAATCACCAGTACACCTACCTTCTCCACCACCACCATCAGCAGTACACCTACCTTCTCCACCACCACAATCACCAGTACACCTACCTTCTCCACCACCACCATCAGCAGTACACCCACCTTCTCCACCACCACCATCAGCAGTACACCTACCTTCTCCACCACCACCATCAGCAGTACACCCACGTTCTGCACCACTTCCACACCACTGCTACCCACCCGTCTCATTCCCCTCCTTCATCTAAACTCACTGCACACCATCCACCCTGCATCTGAGCAAGATGTAACTGACACCTTAAACAGGGCCTTAACAGACATTTATGAATGGATTGAGTGCAACAAGTTGGTGTTAAATATCTCTACGACAAAGGCCATTGTGCTTGGATCTAGACACATGTTGGGCAAGCATCCTCAGTTAAAACTGTCAATTGGCACCACACAAATTGAACAAGTGAACACAATAAAACTTCTAGGAGTTACTATTGATAGCTCCTTATCTTGGTCTGAACATATAAATAATATTGTCATTAAAATGGGAAGAGGGATTTTTATGACTAGGAAATGTTCTGCTTTTATCACTCCCTCCATAATGAAATCTGTTATTCATTCTTTGGTTTTGTCTCATTTAGAATACTGCCCTGTTCTGTATCGTTAGTGGCTTAGCTTGGCATCGCTACTGCACTATCTCGCGTACGTGCACGCGTACTGAATAAACCACAAATGTACCTCTAATACCAGTATTAGTCTGACCACACCCCTCATCAGCTTACCTTCATAAGCAGGTGTGTGGTCACCTGCTCTCCTCCTTCTCGCTTTCACCACAAGGAAGAGGTGCCTCGGTAGATCCCCACACTTGACACCATGATGGAAGAAATTGGATTAGGAACAGCTTGGGAAACAAGGATACGTTGACATCATATCTTTATTTTCTCTCTCACTATTTTCGAGAAAATACGGCGATATTGTCTTCGTACTGGAGTGTCTAGAAGATGATGATCATTCTACAAACCCTCCACCGGTTTTCGTATTGGGAGCACGCCGCTGCATGCTTCTCAACTGCAGTTCCTTGCTGTGTTTGTTGGGGTGAAACCTGTCAGGCCACAGCTGAACTGTCGGACATGCCGCTGTTGTGAGGAGCGGTGCGTTCCAGGTTGGGTGAGTAGTGTTTGCTGGCGGGCTCCACTTGTCTGTTAGTGCTATGGGGGCTACTTGACAAAGTTTATGGAAACCGGCCCCAGGCTAGGGTCCTTTGTTTAGCCGTCTAGGCGACAGAAGGCCTTGGTCTGGCGACCATTGTAGTTTTAACTAGTGGGCCGCGACCATTGACACTGGTGATCCCTGTGTGTTCTGGACGAGTGGATTCTCTCTGTCACCGTGTTAAGACCCCATCTTTCATATCCAAATGAGAGTATTCCTTCACGAGGGGATATGTGCATGTAATGTGCGATAGCGGCAGATTCATGTTCAAAGTCAGCTATACAGGCCAGTTGGTACTGTGCTGATTCCGCCGGACGTGGTAGTGTCACCGTTGTGAAGCGGTGTTGACGTCTTGTTTTCTCTTTTCTCTTAAAAAGTGAGGAGGGTTCAGAACGGCGGCCTGTCTGGGTGAGTGTTATGTCATTGTTTACATGTTCATAGCTTACGGTTAGCCGGTCGGTGGCCTGGCGCGGGGTAGCTTGGCTTCTCGCGCGCCGCCGGGAGCTCGCTCCTGATCGCGTGCGTCGTAGATCGGCGTCTCGCGAGCGGAAGCAATAGCACCCGAACGGTTGGAGCAGCCGTTAGCTTGATGCTTTTCTGTTGAACGTGCTTTGATTTTAACATGTTTTACACTCTTGACCACGACGTCATCCTTGACAGGGGATGTTCGTCGACCCTGCCTGAGCCTAGACGGGGATTGCGTCAACAAAGAGGACTGTAGCGACTGGTGGAGCGGCGACGCTGCCCGGATCGAACAACACGGGACGGCTGTGTTCTACGGTGGCTTGTGACTGCACTTCGCTGATCTGCGTTCCGGGCAGGTACGGGGTTGGCCAGACCTCATAACACGTCTTCTGGTTTTACCTTGCTAAATGTATTGTGAATAACGGTGTTTTTTCCCAAAACGTGTGTTGTTGCAATGCATTTGAGATACGTTGCGGGTTGTGTGTGAGCTGTTTTTGTCACTGGCAGTTAGCTTCTCCGTGCAGATCGTGATGTATTGATCTGGTTGTTGTGTGAGAAACATCATGGTGTTTATGTGTACCGTGTACTCACTACTAAGGCAACTAACCTATGAAGCTATGCTTGGTGACGAGTGAGTAAAAGAATGTTCTTTCTCAGACTGTAATGACAATGAACAGTGAGTTCACACATTAACAGGTTTTCCTGTTTAACTGGCCGTATTGAGGGTAAAATAGGAGGATTGTGTTTCCCCCCCCGGTTCCCTGGGGACTTTATCACCTCCTATCAGACATGTTGTGCATTAATTGTGTCTTTTGTGTGGTAGGGATACGATGTAACTCTCAGCTTGATTGCTGAGGTTGTGCTAAATCTGCTGGAGAAACTTATTTCCTAAAGGGAAATTGGTTTGGTTGCTGTCATGTGTGCTTAGCAAGGCCTGTGGTCGATACTAATCAAGAATGATGTATTCTCTCATTGTGAAAAAAACGGCGTTCCTCTGTTGAGTGTTTTTGCCATTTTTTGTAGGTGATGATGGGTTGTGTGTGTCATGTGACCTACAACTGGGTTGTACTGGCCACAGAAGCACATGTGTATGTTGGACCGGGGTTCTTAGAGCCCTCTCTATTCTGTGTTTTTCCTTAGTAAAAATCAGATAGCAGGTTAGCTCGTGCGCTGTGTGGAGCTGTGAAACGCTTCATAGAGCTGACTATGACTGTGTCATATTCTCTTTTTGTCGTTACGTCGTATCATGGGTGTGGGGTCGTAAAGGGGTGAACTGGTAACCTTTCCTCTCCCCATTGTTCTGTCGGTCAGGGGTACACCCCCTGTCCTTCAAGGTTCCCGTCACGTGGCGGTTCGGCACGTTACGGGGGGGGGGGGGGGGGGGGGGGAGGGAGTTCCTGGTCCCACGGCCTGGTATATTGGGCGTGTGCACCGCAGGAATTCCCCCGCCATAGAGTACGTCACCGTGCGCGTCTCTGTTGGTAGGACTTCCGTGTGCTGTTCAGGTCCATGTGATGGATCTGTTTTCAGGGGGGTGGTCAGGGCTCCTCCTCACCAAGCGCCTACTCAGGCCTTCTGTGAGTTCGGACTCCTTCTTCCATGTGAGGAAGCCTCCATCAGAGTACAGAGCCTTCCTCCTCAGATTGTCAAAGTGAGTGGACCCTCTAGAAGGGTCCTTTTCTATTGTATGTATATTCGATTCAATTCGTTTATTGAGTGTGTATGGGTTCGGTGCCTCTTCCCCGGAGGCCCTAAAACCAGTTTTTTACATGGCTCAAGGTGCAATATATTCTTTTCAATCTGTACAGCTCGCGTGGGAAGTCTCTCTGGGGATCCCCGTCTCTTTCCTATGGGAGGGTGGTGGGATGTAAAAATGTGAACATTTTTTACCCCGGCTGTGTAGACTGGGATACATACTGTTGATGCTTCCTTCTTTCTATTCCAGAAGTGTTGGAGTTAGGGAGTGTCACACCCCTCTTGTCGTTCCCCTGGGCGCCTTGGGGATTCAATGACAGGTCTAAATAGCCTGTTCATTGATGGGGGTGTGTCCCGACGCACGTATAGTGCTAGCTCGCTGTAAACAGGCGATTGACTGGCACGCCTTAGTTGCTTGTGGTTGAAACAGCGTTTTTATAAAGCACTGAGATGGGGGTTTTTCCTCTTCCGGCGACCACATCCCATGACCTGGGTGGGTTGTCGACGGATTCTCGTTCATGTCTGGGGGATGATGACGGGATGGATCTGAACATATGTAGTGGGGTCTCACGCCCTTGGGGTGGGCCACCAGGCGCGGTTCGTCCCTACGTCTGGGTGGCGCCTTCTTTTCATGTTAAGATCAACACGCATATCTGCCCTTCTCCTGGAGTAGGCATGTCGGCGTGGTTAGGGCACGGGACTGGTTCTGGTCACGCTGGTCCAGATCAGTTGAACCCGTTGTCCGCCGGGGATGCAGATCTGCTGTTCTGGTACCCTGAGGGACTTGGGCTTTTTTCAGGGGGAAAAATGCCAGGTCGGTCTGGGTGTCACAGGGTTAAGCGCTATGGGGACCCTGGTTGGGTATGTTTTTACTCAGCACTGTCGTCATGGCTTACAGCCATGCCATTCTGTACGCGCTCGATCTCGTCGGATCTCGGCCGCTACACAGGTTGGTCCTGGTT